>NW_027413640.1:2145833-2474166 GCF_048544455.1 Silene latifolia
CTCACACGCATGGGCGGACCCATAAATTATTTTTTGGTGTAGCAGAAAATATTATGCGTGAAAACGGTTAATATGTCCCGATTTTATGTATGCTTTATATATACTATCCTTAAAAATTTTCGGGTCCTTGCGATGTAGTTCACGTAAAACTTTGCTATTATTCATTTTACTTATAAATTTATAATGTTTTAATAGAAAATTAATATTAATTCAATCTCTAAATACAGTACAATTAAAGGGAAAAAAAGAAGCAAACAAGCAATAATCTAAATCAACTAATAAATGAGAAAAATGACAACTATTTATCAATTTCTTTTTTTGAGAATTTGAAAATAAAACCAATTAATAAGAGAGCAAATTTAGAGGGTTGATTGAAACTTGGAAGTATGGAGTCATGGATAGGGTGACATTTTATGAAGATTAAATAATGAAGGAGTAAATGATATTAAAAGGACGCCACTAATAATAATACTTCGTAATATGGTATGGAATTTAGATTTAAATTAAATGAGAATATGTTGGGGAAGGAAAAGGATTACGGGAAATATAATGTCATTTATTACCTAATTAGTACATATTTTTGGTGTAGCAAGAATTTTTTTTCTCATTAATTTTTTGGGCTTTGGTGTAGCAATTGCTACACTATTCTTCTATGTGGGTCTGCCCATGCTCGCACGTGGAATCCTCAAGAGTCCTTCACAAATATTCACCTAAGAAAAATACCAAATCCCTTCATAAATCTTCAACTATACTCTATTGTCCGTCTCGTAGTTGCTATCGTCTCAACAATTAAATATACAATTCACTAATTCAACGTGTGTGATACAGGACTTTCCGCAATGACGGTTAGTGTAATACCCGCACCGTTAGGTACCCGTTGACTGCCTGTTGACTGACCTTGGACACATGTTAGACCCTTGGAACCTTTCACACTAGCGACCTTACGTCATAGTAATCTATGTGATGTGGGAACCTGATCTAGCCTAGGCTACTCGATCGAGTAAACTACGCCAAATCTAGCAATCAATATGGAGCGTATCACAACGGTTTAATGCATTTTATAACGACACCTAGATTACCGTTTTCCAAATATTAGTGGAAACCTAGACCGCGCTAATAGGAATAACGGGTTCCCTCGAAAACCGTTGTTATTATAACTTGACAACGGCTGCTTAAGAAACCGTTATCAAAAACTTTTAACGGTTTCCAAAAACTCGTTATAGAATCACTCTTATCAACGGTTGTTAGAAAATCGTTACCAGTTTAAGATATCGGCATTTCGAAAACCGTTAACTAAATTAACACCAGCAACGGTTTTTGTTACCCGTTGTTATGTTATAGCTACGGATTTTTTGTAACCGTTATTATTTCCTATTATGAAATAACGGTTTTTTAATTCAACCGTTGTCAGTATTTGATTAGATTTTTCAATTTGATTACTGTATTCAAAACTGAACTTTAATAAATATTCAATTTGACTAATAATATTCAATTTGACCAAAATAATTCTATAAATATGTCTTCATAATGTTTTAGGTCAAATTCTAAATTATCAAACATTTACTCTTTAATTTCTTTCTATATTTCTCTCTAAAAAAATATGGCTGGTGTATCGGAGCTACAATCACATTCTCGTTTTGCACAACCTTTTACTTGCATTCTCCATAATCTCCCGATTCATTATGGTGTGAATGGAAAGGGTTTAAACCCTAATTTTGGGTGGTTGACGCAAATACTTCATAACTCCAGTTTCACCGCGGTTAAAAAAGTGTACCCGGTGTCTACAAACAAGCAAGGTTTTGTAGGCTTTGCTTTTATCGTGTTTGACGAAGCGAACTGCCATGATAGTTTTCGTCAGGCAAGAAAATTAGGGGCTAGATTTGCGGGGAAAGAGACGGGGAAAGAGGTCTATTCGGATGATAAACAACAAGGCCCTTATTTATGGGTTGCGACCCATCTTGATCATCATCTGCTGAAACATTGCAGGAAGCATCACAATGTTGCCACCGTGCCTATGTCATGGGAGAAAGAGGCCTTTCCACCTGCACTTCCTGGTGATAATGAAGGGCCGATCTACGACTTGCTCTATACCGAAATTCATAATGAGTATCCTAATACTTCATCAGATTCTAATAATTAAGTCTTTAATTATTATCTGGCATTGTAAGTTGTATTTGGATTATGGTGGTTGTTTGAATTAAAGTTTAATTATTTATGTTTTTTGTTACGTTTTTTTGTTACCCCATCCTCTGGAATTCAGAGACAATATCACTAGAAAAATATCAAACTTTTATTATAATGACTTAGGTTTTTAGGAGTACATTAAAATATCAAGATAAAGAAAAAAATTCGCGTAAAACAAGCGTTGACAAACGTGAAAAAGCAAATGTGTAGTGTGGAGTTGAATGGAGGGAGTATGTTTTTTGTTACCCCATCCTCTGGAATTCAGAGACAATATCACCATATATGTCTCTTTCACCTTCAGCCCATTCCACACAGTCGTTTTCCCATTGCAACGACACTGTCAGCTGCTCGGCAATGCGACCTTGGCGGTGCAGAATCGTAAGTAGTAGGAGACGGTGAGATTCATTCGCAACCCATAAATATGGGCATGCCTGCTGATCATCGTGATCAAACCAGAGTCTCGAAGAGTCATTGTTATAAAATGCCCGCTCAAGTTTGCGAGCCTGACAAAAGCATTCCCGCTCCTCACCCCCGCCAAACTCGATGAGGGCGCACCGCCCGAAGCCATCATGTGCATCATTGTCCGGGTAGATAGTTTGAACCAAATTAAATCCGGCTAACCGAATTAAACCTATTAACAAGTCAAGGCTATATGAGAGTATAAACTTTCCATGCCCGTCCTCTGTATACGGGAGATTGTGAATGATGCACGTAAAGGGTTTAGTGTACATAAATCTACTTGGGGGTCCTGCAAGAGGTACATATGATGCTTCATCATCATCATCATCAGTGGATGAATAATATGAACCACTATAAGTTGATGAATTTGACGACATAATCGATGTGGAAAATTAATGGAGGACTTAACAAGTTAAGAATTGGAAAGTGTAAACGGTACAAGTTAAGTTTGTAAAAATTATAATTCTACTTATAATGAGTTTGGGTTGTATTGGAAACGGTATAATAAGATAGTAAGAATTAGAGCCGGTATCATAATAAGATAAGAATTGGAAACTTAACAAGTTAAGAATTGGAAAGTGGAAACAGTACAAGTTAAATAAGAATCGGTCAACTCTACCGTGTTAAACATATTAGCTTACAACGGTTATCAAAAAACCGTTGTCCAATTAGTAAAAACACAACGGTCCAATTACTTAACAAAAAGCTCCAGGACCTGACGGGTATACCAGTCAATTCTTTAAGGATAACTGGAGTATTGTAGGGCCTGGCATTTGTACTGCAATTAAGGATGTGTTTCACACTGGTCAATTGCTGAAGCAATGTAATGCTACCACATTAACTTTGATCCCAAAGGTTGATTTGCCTGAGACAGTGCAACAGTTCAGACCTATTGCTTGCTGTAACACTATTTATAAGTGTTTATCTAAGGTAATTTGTAATAGACTGAGCCAGATTTTACCTAAAATAGTGAGTCCATCACAGAGTGCTTTTGTCAAAGGAAGTAATATTGTGGGCAATATTTTGATCTGTCAAGATTTAATCAAACTTTATAAAAGGAAAGCCTGCTCTCCTAGAATCCTGTTGAAGCTTGATTTACAAAAGGCTTATGATTCTGTAGAGTGGAGTTTCTTGGATGCAATGACGAAGGCATTTGGGTTCCCTTCTCAGTTTCAGAAGCTTCTAATGCAGTGAGTGACTACCCCATTTTTCACTCTTTCACTTAATGGAGAAAATTTTAGCTTCTTTAAGGGGAAGAGAGGCCTTAGACAAGGAGATCCTCTTTCTCCTCTTTTGTTTACTCTTTGCCTAGAGTATCTGAGTAGGATTTTAATGGTGGTGCAGCAACATGAGAAATTCCATTATCATCCTTTATGCAATAGGGTGAAGCTCTCCCACTTATGTTTTGCTGATGATTTAATCTTGTTTTGCAAAGGGGACAAGCAGTCTATCCAGTTACTCTTCCAAGCTTTTGATTATTTTTCTAAAGCTACTGGACTGGAGATGAATAGGAGCAAGTCTAGTTTTTACTGCAATGGCATGGATAGTCAATTGATTAATGAGATTGAATGCATGTCTGGCATGAAAAGGGACACAGTACCTTTTAAGTATTTAGGGCTGTGTGTTTCCCCAAAAAGACTTTCTGTTTTAGATTGTCAGTGTTTGGTGGATAAGGTTGTGGAGAGGGTGAGACGACTGGGGACTAGGAAGCTCTCCTACGCAGGCAGGACTGTGCTCATTAAGGTAGTACTTGCAACTCTTCATAACTATTGGGCTCGAATTTTTATTTTGCCTTTGACAATCATAAAGAGAATTGAAAGTATTTGTAGGAAATTCCTTTGGCATGGTAATGAGATGAAGGAAAGCCCCTCTCTTGTTGCTTGGGAGCATATCTGCAAACCATTGAAATAAGGTGGTTTAGGCTTTAGAGACTTGCATTGCTGGAACATTGCAGCCATTGGGAAATATGCGTGGTGGGTGGCAAATAAGGAGGATCATTTGTGGGTTAGATGGGTCCATGCCATTTATATAAAGCAACAACAGTGGCATGATTATAAACCAGGAATTGGTAGCAGCTGGGCTTGGAGGAAGATCTGTCAGGTTAAGGACAGGCTCCATCAGTTGCTGTTTCCCTCTGGTTCTACTTATAGCATTAAAGGTGGCTATAATTGGCTCAAGCCTGATGGTGAGAAGGTTTCATGGTACCCTTGGATTCTGAATAAGTGGATTGTGCCCAAACATGGATTCTTGTGTTGGTTAGTGGCCCGTAGGAGACTCTTAACTCAGGACAGACTGGTTACTATGGGTGTGCTTCACCAGAATCTGTGTTATTTTTGTTGTGTGCAGGAGGAGAGTCATCAGCATCTCTTCTTTGACTGTAGTTATAGCTTGAAATGCATACAAGCTGTAAGTGACTGGTGTATGGTTGTTTTGCCACAGAAGGATTGCATTCAGTTGTGGATTGATTGGAGACAGGCCTCTCTGTGCAGGAAGAAAGTTGTAGCTGTTATATTAGCTTGCAGTATGTATTTCATCTGGTCTGCACGCAATACTTGCAGACTTGAGGGATACTTACACAGACCAGAAAAAATTGGACAGCTTGTGAAGAAGGAAAGTATTAGTAGGTTGCAAACTGTTGAACTTAATTGTAAGAATAGTAGAGTAAGGCAATGGGTTGATTATATCTTGCAATGTTGAGTAAGTTGCAGGTATAGTTCAAAGCTGATGATGTAATTTGTAACTTGGTTCATGGTTTATTAATGATACTACTTACATTTTCTCAAAAAAAAAAAAAAAATTACTTAACAAGACTAATGCATGCCTTGTAATTTTTACTTTTTCTGATTCAAAGTTGCAGTATTGCGTGTTTGACCATATGTATAACATAAAATGATAACGGTTCTTTGTTAAGCCGTTATCATATTACACATATCAACAACGGTTGGACAGAATCCGTTTTAAAAAAATTGTTTAATTATCTATGATTTTCTAGTGTTTGTGATTTGACTAACGCATGCCCTGTAATTTTTACTTTTTCTGATTCAGAGTTGCAGTATTAATTGTTTGACCGTATGTATAACACAAAATGATAACGGTTCTTTGTTAAGCCGTTATCATATTTTATATATCAACAACGGTTATTGTAAATCCGTTGTCATAATACACCAATAAACAACGGTTTTTCTTATAACCATTGTAAATACAGATCCACTGTGAAAACTGAAAAGTTTGTGGTTTTACCAATGCATGTCCTATTATTATTGTTTGTTTGATCATTATTCACCTCATGCATGCATGCACAATTAATACAAGTTTGAATGTAACGTATGGTTAAAATTAATCCAATTAATTATAGCTTTATTATACTATAAATAGCATCACGTTTCTAGTAACAATAAGAATCACTTTATTATTACTAACCTTTCTATTTAATTTTTTAAATAATCTACGTATACATACATATCATAATTAAAAGAATGTCGTCGTCTTCATCATTCGCAGTCGCACCTCCTCAGCAATGGGTAACCCGCTATATCAACCCAATTACGTGCATAATTCACAATCTCCCAGTCATATGCGATGCTGTTGGGAATCCAGCTTCTAAGTGTGGACAGCGGGCCGCCCACGGGGGCGCTTGGTGAGAAACGGGACAAGCGTTTGCATTTTGTATGGAGTCGCCACCAATTTTTATGGGAAATTGGAACCGTTCGAATACCTCGTGTCATGTCAAGACACAAAGTAGTGACATGAACACTAAGCAATCGTTACCCTTAGCATTCTATGTCTAGAATGACTCTCGTAGATGCCAATGAACACGGGTGCTCACGGAGATCTGGAGTAAGGGGTGAGGGTACGTATTAGGAAGCTCTTTTGATCGAACACCTAATCCCGCCCGCCTCGATAGCGGCCTCTACTAATGGTTAGGGAAGTTATTCGTACTTGATATATCGTCGGCTATATGCATGCAATGCAACATCCAAGTTTTAACCCTAGCATGTGAGAATTGACTAAGTCGGTTGACACATAATTAGCATACAATTGGGTCGAAGTAGGAGTTAATGCTCAATTACATGTGAAAACATTCAAGCAATAAAAGAAATACAATAACTATGAATTACAATAATGAAAATTACAATGATTACAATGGAATAGGCGATTTATGTCGACAATACCGCTAAAACGGATGATTTGAGAAAAAGAAATAAAAGAATAAAAGAATAAAATAAATTAACGAACATGAATTAGAAGGTGATAATACGGATATTAGTTAATTAATACGTAGCCTAATTAATTACGTCAAGCGGCGAAAACGGAGTTCGTGAGGCGTAACTCATCCTGGAACAGCGCGCAGAGATCGCGCCCTCTGAAGAGGCGCAGCAGACGCCGTCTGTTCTCCAAGGGTGAATTCTCGGCCGTGGCCGAACGCAAAACCGTTAATGTCGATTGGTGAATTTGATGATTGATTGATAATATTTACTCGGATGAAAGTGATTAACAGATTAATTACATGTGAATGATGGTCATAAAAGCGATAAAACACGGATGAGATGGATGTAAACGAATTATCTACATGATGAAGCGATGTTAATGAATGAGTCCTCTGTTGAAATAAATTAACTAGTCTAAACATGATGAATATACAACGAATATACGACAAACATGTGAATAAACAAACGAAAACTATATCAATGACTAATCCCAGAAACCCAATATGAACAAATTGAATCTCTGAAATCCGGGTTTGAATTTAATGACGAAAACCCGTAAATATGGATTATTTAGGATTTAAGTCGGACTTATGATGATTAAAACAAGTTAATGATGATGATTAATATGACACAATATACATGTGAATTATCAATGGCGATTATATCAAAGAATTAACGGACGAACAAATAACAAAACGAATTGCAGAGGACGAGGAAGAAGAAAAGAAGCAGGAACTGCGGCAGCCTCACGAAGAGGCGCAGCGAGAATCGCGCTCCTTCAAGAGGCGCGATTCTTTGCGTCTTTTCTCGACGTCTGTCTACTGGAAATCCGCAAAAACAGGTTTTAACAAAGGGTTTTAGAAATCGATTTTAACGGTATTTTCGACATAAACCTTACAATGATGATACGATAAATAAAAACAATAAATAAAAGAGAATTATTACACCCTCAGACTTACATGTTGACGAAACGAGATGAACTAAGATATCGACTAGTGATGCTCGACGCGAATGCAAAGAGAGTGCCCTCGTAAGAGGAAAACGATTGATTAATTAAAGTTGATTGAGTGTAGTTGGTCAAATTGGTCGGTCATGCAACGGAGAGGCTGGTATCCAGAAAGATCCGAGTTTACGTGGTCGGAAGTCCAAGCACGTAGGCGCCAATTAGTAAGAACGAAGTCTAGAATGCAAAGGGAGAAGAGAAGGGCGGACACTCGCGTGAGAAATATGAGGAGCGAAGGCTCCTATTTATACTAATCACGTGAAGGAATAGGGTTTCGGAGACTCTTTGGAAGTGAATCTCGGAAAGATATGAAAAAGATACGTAAATCATGCAAAGAAGGGCCTGGGAAGAGGCGCAGCGGCCATGCGTCTCTTGGAAGAGGCGCAAAGACTGGGCGTCTATTCCCGTGAGGTTTCCTCCCTGTGAAGAAAGATTTCCGCGTTTGAGTTATGGTAGGACGGAAATAATTCGATTATGTTATGAATATTACGGGATATTATTTGCCAAAAGATAAATTTTATGAAATATGGAATAGAAATATCCTAACATTCCGAATATTCGACTCGGGATTTAACAAATATCGAAATGGAGAAGGTTTTTGACCCGGACTCCGAATGTACTCTAATTACTGCCAAAACGACCGTATCAGGACGTAGATGACAACTAAGAGGTCGACATTAAATATTTGAGCAAACACTTGACGATAATCTTACGAACTGTCACAAATCGCTCCGCGTATCAAACATGCGGCCCAATCATCACCGGGTGGTTTGCGGGAGGTGCAGAAATGAGGTATCTACGGAGCCCCACTTTGACTGAGGCTTGGACAAGGCGAAAGTCAAAAGTATAGCCATCAGTCAATCGAAGATTACAACCGACGACTATGGCGACGCGAGGCGGCTCAAGGGGTCTGAACCAAGGACCTATCGTCGGGAACATTTTAGAGTCTGTCGACTTCCGGGGAGAGTCGTTTAAAGTCCATTAGACTACGTAAGGAAGCTCGCCAGCCATGAGAAGAAACCATACCTGAGATACCCCTGGGTGAAGCGATCAAGACGCTTCGGCAAAACTCTTTGGTCTCAAGATAACTTGGTGTCCGGGCATTAGGGGTCACAGGGAACTTTGGTCGGACTCTGGGAAACAAAAATATTGAAAGCAAAGCAGGACGTCGCAGAAATCTCGGGAATCCGCTTGCGTCGGTCTCAAGCGAACTTCTGGCAAAACTCGAGGTTGAATCTGCTTGCGTCGGTCTCAAACAAACTCTTGCTGGGGAATATTTTGACGACTAGGAACATCTAGATCGTCGTGGGAGAAATCTTGAGTGAGCAGTACTACAAAATACTACTGCGCCGGATATAATGATCTTGAGCAATGCTGCCAAATACTGCTGCGCGGAATAAAATGCGGGCCGGAATGAAAGAAAATCATCGAAACGGACCAAAAGAATATAATAGCGTTGAAGAAGAGGCGCACCAAAGATGGGCCCACGAATAACGAACTCATAACGAATTTTTGAAAATCCGTATGGAGGGAACACAAGGAAGAGGCGCAGCAAGAGCTGCGTCTCTTGGAAGAGGCGCAGGCCCTTTCTTCGCGTCTTTTCCCCAATTTGGCTATTTCTGCGTAAAAACGCGAACTCAGAAGGATTGTGTTTCATTATTTCGAAACATAATTCTTGCATTTCTCTCTCAAATCTTCACCATTTCCATCAAGGTTTGATTCAAACGCTTGCTTTAAACATGACTAATCGAGGTATGTGTCTTAATCTTGCATTAATCTCCTGCATTTGTCGAATTTTGAGCCGCGAGATTTAGGGTTTTCGACCCTTTTGATCGAAAATTTGGGGCTTTTCCCCCAAATGGATTTGCTTTGCCAAATTCATGCTAGAAATGGATAGTAGGTGATGTTAGGAACATAACCATGTGTTTGCTTCGAATTTTCATCGAGTTTTGAGCCTTTGAGCGAATTTTGAGACGGTTTTACAACTAGACCGTAAATTGCTTCGAAAATAGCCTTAGGATTGCCCATTTGCGATGAAACTTGTTATTTGGGATCCTTGGATGATGCGTAAACTTTCTACCATCTCGGAATTTTGGTTTGTGACAACTTTTTCAGGACACCTTTTTTAGGGCATAATCGCCGTTATAACGAAATGCTGCCGAATTTTCGACTCGAACCCGGAACTAGGCCTTGAACTGGACTTGACTCGGCCCAATTTATCACATGAGTGATTGGGTTGGCGGGAATATTGCCAAAGATGGCCAGAAAGGGGGCGATTTCAGGGCCTTGAGGGCTCGAAAATCCCTTAATAAAGGCTTGTCGTCATGTGACGCGGCCTGAATTTACTTTAACGTTGCAGGTGATGAGGCTTCTACTTCTGGGAGAGCTCCCATGGAGATAGACGCCAGTACTGTTGAGGAGGCTTTAGAGCAGGCCCTCACCGCTGCGGTGATGGCCACTGGAGACGATGCTCACGAGGAGGAGGCTGCCGAGGAGGAGGAGGGCCCGAGACGGGCCAACGTCGGGCGAGGAGGCCGTCAGCTGAGAGGAGCTCCTGCGTGGGCTGAGACTTGGGAGAGTAGGCACCTGGTGTGGGCTGCAGAGGGTCACCTGTCCTACAGGACGGTGAAGAGCTTGGTAAATAAGAATTCACTACTCATTACCTATTCTCTTTCATTCTTTTTGTCCAAACTTCTTTCAAATTTCATTCAAAACTAAAGATAGCTTTGTTTCAAATCATAATAGGAGGCCGGGAACATCAGGTCGTTCTCGGGTTACACGACAGCGATGGAGCACTACGAGCGGCTGTCGGCGGAGGAGAGGGCCATGATCGAGCGTGAAGCGTTTGGTCCTCTGGTTCAGGTCTGGAGGGATATCGTGAAGAGGAAGTTGCGGGCCAACCTTAGCCTGGTCCGCGCTTTCTTGGATCGATTCTGGGATACGACTTCCACGTTTCACCTTCCTTTCGGTGAGGTGGGAGTCACTCTGGAGGATTATGGCATGATTTCTGGTCTGCCGTGTGGGACCGAGGAGATGGTGTGGCCGGAGACTGCTATGAGAGCGGATTCGGCCGAGGCGAGGAGATTGATCGGCTGGAACTTATCGCCGAAGGCCGTTGCGATCTTAGGGTTTGGTGCCCGCACCTACGTCCGAGACTACTTTGGGGAAGACCCCGGCGGCGGTGACGATCGATGGGAGGGAGACTGCTCCTCCTCCCCTGTCTGGTGAAAGCGGAGAGGGCTCGTCGTGGCTTTGGTGGTTCCTGTCTTCGATTTACCTTGGAGACAAGGGCGAGAGGCTATCGACGAAGCTTCTTCCCTTTCTTTTCGACCCGAGTTCCTAGGGCGTTGGGACCGGTCACTTTCTGGTTTTGCGGTCCTCATCCGCTTTATGAGGGCCATGGTTCGTCCGGAGTTGATGGAGAAGGGGACTTCTCCCGGCGCCGTCGGACCAAGCTCTTCTTGGAGGTATGAACCTTCCTTTAGACCAAAGTAAATTCCTTTCTTTATCAAATCACGAAAGATCGTCATTGATTACTCTTTTCTAAAGCGTGGGTGTACTCTTACTTCCCGAGTCTCGCGCCCAAGAGGACGGAGCACCGGAGAGGGCCTATCCGTGGTGAGGGATTGGGTCATGTCTTGGACGAAGAGCAAGCGTTCCTCTCACAATGTCTACCGGCGGGACGTGAACGCTCTTCACCGAGCGGCGTGAGTATCCCATTTGTATTTATTCATACTTCTTGTACTTTGCTTTTAATTGATCATAGGAATGACCTTTGCCTTTATATTGTCGCAGTGGGTGCCCAGACCTTGGGCGGAGTACGCTAGAGCGCCTCCTTTTGTCGCTGAGGTCCTTCGACATAGGAGCCCGAGTAGGCTATTGTTGTAGACGTCGATGGGTCCTGTGTGGTATCTGGGCGAGCGGTTGGCTCGTCAGTGCTCTCGGGACGCGTTGACGGTTCCCGTCGACCCTCCTAGGATGATGTTTAGGAGCCTTCGAGGCCGAGAGGAGAGGCGGACTTGGGCGGTGCCGGTGGCGACGACCTTCTTCTCGCTCGGGCGAGGACTACTCGGCGTTCCTCTACGGGAGGTTGGCGTACTGGCCGGTAGTGGTGAGTATCTTTTACTTTCGTTTGATTTGATTTTAGCGGATTTGCGACGAAAGATCGTCGGTTAACGAGAGCTATTTGTCTTTGCAGGAGGTTGAGGCGGCGGGCATCGAGCCCCCAGAGTACCCCGAGACCCTTGAGTACACTGACGCGACCGGGAGGACGACGATCTCCGAGTTGCGTGACTTTGACGTAGCTGTGACGGATGCTGGCCTAGACGACTGGCAGCATCTGATTCGGAGGGTGAGCCTCTTGTTTATATAACTTTGGTGTAAGAACACATTTGATTGAACTTGTTCAATTTGCTGAGAATTCCTCTTGAAAATGCAGGTTGCGCCGTCTCGGTTCGTGGCACTATGGAGGGTGGCCAACCGGCTGCGAGCTACTGCCATCGAGGCACTCGTCGGTGGTCGAGGTCGTCAGGTATGAACCTCATTTGATTTCTTTTGATTTTTGGTTTTTTTTTTTTGATTTTTGATCTTGTTTGAATTGATTGACATGAGCCAATTTCTTGTTTACAGGGTGACCGCGAGCTGGAGCGAGAGTTGGCCCAGTCTCGGGAGGAGACGGCTCGCTTGTTGAGGGAGCTCGAGTTTCGGGATGCCGAGAATGCCGTTCTTGCGGCAAAAGTTGCCGAGTTGGAGGGCGCCCAACAGTAGTTTTGTGTAGTTTTGCAGACTTGTACATTTTGGACATTTGATTTTGAAACATTTTTGGACCTTGTTTGGGGTGCAAGCCCCCAGTTTGCTTGGACTTTTGGACTTTGTTCGGGGCGCAAGCCCCCAGTTTGCTTGTACATTTGTATATATGATGGCCTGAGTGCCTTTGCTGCTGGGTTGTGTTGCTTGTACCTGCAGGTTAGTTCTTGAACAGGTTTGGTAGACAACGGTTTACGCCGTCATGCTGCCGAAATTTACATGGAAATCACACCAAAACATACATTTTATACACATATGGTCTTAATTAGCCCAAAAATGAGACTCAAAAGGACACAAAAATGCAAAAACTTTGCCGGAAATGACCGGACGGTAGGGAGGGTTACCCCCTAAAAAAAGAAAAAAGAGAAATCTACAAGTGTAGAAATGAAAATGTTGAAATTCGTTAAAAATGAAAACAAAAGAAAATTATTTCCTAAAAATGAAATTTACTTCCTAAAAATGAAAAAAAAATGAAATATATTTCCTAAGAATAAATAAATGAATTGAAATAATAATAAAAAGAAGAATTAAGTGCGATGAAAATGGTGAAGGTGTCGACATCGCCTCGAAATGCGTGCCCGCGAATTTAGGAAACTTGAAACATGGTAAACTGCTCGTATTTACCAAAATAAAATCCCGTAGGAATAGGAAATTATTCGTTATAAAATTAGGAAAGATCCAAACGTGGAAATCGCAGAAAAGTGAGCACTGGGAAGAGGCGCAGATGAGTCGTTCCTTTGAATAGCGCAAGCAGCGCTACGCTACGCTTTGTTCCCAAGCCGGTCTTTTCTGGCGGATTTTTGGAAACAGCAATTAGTATAAATAGAAGCGTCGACGAAGCTTTAAATCATATAATTCTTCCGTCTCTTCTTTGTTAATCCACATAAAAACTCCCAAAATAAATTTTCAAGATAAAATTGTCATCATGAATACTTTGGAGATCCGCTTGAAGGAATGGACTAATGAATTCTCGAATATTGAGAAGCACGACATGGGTGCTCATAACCTTGGGTCTCTATTGAGTTTGAAACTCATTAAGGTTGTAAAACCGTTCTTGGATGCTTGCCTTGACTATTGGGACCCAAATTATCATGTTTTCGCGTTCCCAGGTGGTGATATTTGTCCTTTCCTAAGAAATTGTCGCTATTGGTGGGTGGGACCCCGAGCATTTACCCGCCATTCCTTCCACTTCACAAGGGTATAAGAGCAAATTCGAGAGACCCTCGGATTGACTAGACTTGAGGTGGATCGCTTAGTTACCCCGAAAGGCGTGAGAATGCTTGGACTTTGTAGACCGATTCATTAACGGGCCGACCCTCACACGCTTCCTATGTTGCCAGGAGGAGGGCATTTGGCTTTTGTTTGCTGCATGTGTATGTCTTCCACGGACACGTTGATGAAGATTTGCGAGGTGATCCCCGTCTTTTGGGCCTTATCGAGCAAATGGAGCTGCGCAGGAGCCCATCTTGTTTATGCTTAGGGGAGATTATCTTGGGTTTGGATAATAGGAAATCCAACCGCGATCTGCCACTTTTGGGGAGTCCCGTTATCTTACAGGTAAAAGACACCCTTTTTTTTTTCTTTCTTTTCGTTTTTTTTTTTGGTGTTTAATACCTGCTTTTGGTAGGTTTGGCTTATGGAACGGCTCCGACTGCTCGAGCCCCCAGTTCATGCACTTTCCTACCATTCCCGTATGATTGCGATGAGGACGCGGTTGTACATGGTGGACTTCACTCGGTCCGTGTGACTATTGGAAGAACAAGTCAAGAATGATGATGGCCCGTTGATTAGGTGGGTCGTACCGTGGTGGCACCTCAAGTCTGTCACTGGAGTGTCTTCTTTGGATCCCACTAGGTCCGTGCGCATTCCGGGATTGGAGTTCATGGTATGCATCTTTCCGGAAAGATTGATGAGGCAAGTTGGGCTGAAGCAGACTATCCCGAGGCTTGATACCGTTCCAGATCGCCGTAGCGCTTACCACCGAGAGCCTAAGAGAGTGGGCCATTAAATGGGCCCAAAGAAACATGTGGTTCTTGAGCTTCTCCGCCAATGCTTTGTGGGTGTCGGATTCCTATCTGAGGTGGAGAAAGGCTGCAACTTCGGAAGAACGCGAAAGACTGAGGAAACGCGAGCCTGTTGACTACAAGGTGCGCGAAGGAGAGAAAGAGAAGGAGAAGCATCTGACAGAGGGAGAAGAAGAAGCTGGATTTCAGGTCATTCATCCTTCGAAGAAATCAAAGACTACTCCCGTTGCGGAAATGGTGGTTGGCAAGAATGGAAGAGTCAGGCCTCGAGAAAGACCGTTGGTGATTAGGTCTGAAGTGGTGCAAGAGCGTCCGGCTCGAGGTCGTGACAAGAAATATGACAAGAATGACAAGGGCAAGGGGAAGATGGAGGAATAGCCCGAGTCCTTATTTATTATTTGATTATTATTATTATTGTTGTAATAAAAAGGAGGGATTTCTAGAATCCTAGCCTATTCTATTTTTATTATGTAACGTACTATTATTATTAGAAAGCGAATGGAATAAAAAAGGTTAAATGGTTATGAAACCGTTGTGATTTTCTTTTATTATTCTTGCCGAATTTCAATTGTAATGCAAATGTCCTTCTATTTACATTTTAGATATAATGGGTTGAATCCCGTGAAGGATTGCCTACGTATTCACTTAAAAAAAAGCGAAATCAAACCCTTGCGCGTAGTTCGAGTAAATGTAAAAGAATAATTGTTCGAAGCAAGAGCTTGTAATGAACATAGAAAATAAGCATGAGCTTTTGCTTATTCTCAAGGTGCGAATTTAGTTTATTTGATGATATGAGGACGACAAATTTGTCAAAATGCAAGAGCATGGTGACACTTAGCTTATTTCAGCTTGGTCAGGGGCCGTTTATTTAGTGCCACAAGAGCGGCACATAGGTTTACGCGAGGCGCGTGTGTGGTCCTATGCTAGGCATAGTATCGTTTCAGTTGGTCAAGGTTTGTGGGATTTGAAAACTCATTCCCATCTAGGTCTGTGATTCTAACCGCACCCCCTGGGAGTATGGATTTGACTAGATATGGTCCGGCCAAATTAGGTTTGAATTTTCCCCTTGGGTCGACAGGTAAAAGAGCTCTAACCGATTTGAGTACTAAGTCTCCTTCTTTGATGTTTCTTGGCCTAACCCTTTTGTTGAAAGCTCGTTTGATACGGGCTTGATATGTTTGGACATTATGTAAGGTGCGTAGCCTACGTTCATCCAGGAGGATGAGTTCTTCATATCTATCCCTCTTCCACTCGGCTTCGGGGATTTGACTTTCGAGTAGAATACGTAAGGATGGTATTTCTAGCTCGACTGGTTGTACGGCTTCCATGCCGTAGGTCAAATAGAAAGGAGTAGCCCCAGTGGGCGTCCTGACTGATGTACGATACCCCCATAAAGCGAAGGGTATCATGCTTGGCCAATCTCTGTAGTTGTCAGTCATTTTCTTGAAAATTGTGACAACATTCTTGTTTGCCGCCTCTACCGCGCCGTTAGTCTGTGGTCTATAGGGAGAAGAGTGGTGATGCTTAATCTTATATTTGGCTATCAATTGCTCGGTTTCGGCTTGGAAGTGTGACCCATTATCGCTGATGATCTCATGTGGGCAACCATATCGACAGATAATGTTGTTTTGTATGAATTTGGCCACATTGTTAGCCGTAAGACTAGTGTAGGAAGCCGCTTCTACCCACTTGGTGAAATAGTCGATTGCTACTAGAATGAAATAGTCGATTGCTACTAGAAGGAGGGACATGTTGTACATTCCCGAAGATTTGGCAATTGTGGCAATGTCTCACGTATTTGATGCAATCGGATTCCATTGTGGTCCAATAATACCCTAAGCGTGTGATTTTCTTTGCCATCATGGGCCCACTCATGTGAGGACCGCATTCTCCGTCATGGACTTCTTCCATCACCTTTCGTGCCTGTGAATGATCAAGGCAACGTAGGACTACACCAAGAGGTGTTCTTTTGTATAATTCTCCTTGCATCAGAATGTATTGGGAAGCTAATAGGCGTATAGCACGTTGTCCCCTTTTGTCCATATCCGGTGGATAGGTACCATTAAGCTTGAAATTTAGGATTGCTTGGAACCAGGGTTCCTGTGCGATTTCCTCTTCGTCGGTGATTTGATGGACATAAGCGCTCGACCGTCGTTCGATACACAAAGGCATTTCTATCATGTGATCCGGCATATTTATTAGAGATGCAAGTTTCGCAAGAGCGTCTGCAAATTGATTTTCCTCCCGAGGTAGGTGTAGTTATGTTACGTGATCAAAGAATTGAGCGACTTGGTCTATCCTAGCTTGATAGGGTGCGAGGCTTTCGCTTCGGATTTTCCAGGATCCTGTAACTTGGTTGATGATCAGTGATGAATCCCCATGTACTCGGAGGTTTTTGATACCTAAGCTTACTGCCGCTTGTAGTCCAATGAGACAAGCTTCGTATTCTGCGGCGTTGTTTGTCACCTCGAAGTCGAGTTTGACAGCAATCGGTGTATGCTCACCTTCAGGAGAAATGAGCAACACTCCTATCCCAAATCCTCTTAAGTTTGATGCTCCATCAAAGTATAGATCCCAGGAGTCTACATCTGTTTGAAGTATGTCCTCGTCGGGAAATGACCAAGTATCTATGGTTTGTGCGTCGTTGATGGGATTTTCTGCGAAGAATTCGGCGACGGCGCGACCTTTTATAACCTTCAGTGGCACATATTTAAGGTCGAATTCTGAGAGCATCAGAGTCCATCTTGCCAGACGTCCGTTGAGGACGGGTTTCTCGAAGAGGTATTTGACTGGATCCATTTTGGAGTATATCTTGACGGAGTAGCTAAGCATGTAGTGACGTAGCTTCTTCGTTGCCCACACAAGAGCGAGGCATGTCTTTTCGAGTTGCGAGTATTTGCACTCATACTCCAAAAACTTCTTACTTAGATAGTAAATAGCTCTTTCTTCGCTTCCTACGGTTTGAGCTAGCATGGCACCCGTGGCGGTTTCAGTTACTGTGAGATATAAACCAAGAGGCTGATCTCGTTGCGGTGGCATGAGCACTGGTGGTTTAGCCAATATCTCTTTGATTCGGTCAAACGCCTTTTGACAGTCATCATCCCACATGGTGTGGTCTGTTTTCTTGAGTTTCTTGAAGATAGGCTCACAAATCATCGTGAGTTTCGATATGAATCGACTTATGTATTGTACCTTTCCTAGGAATCCTCTGACTTCTTTTTCTGTTTGGGGTTGTGGCATTTCGATCAGAGCTTTGATTTTTGAGGGATCTATTTCTATACCGCGTTGGCTAACGACATATCCCAGGAGTTTTCCGGATGTTACCCCGAATGTGCATTTCTGAGGATTGAGTCTCATGTTGTACTTTCGTAGCCTCACGAAGAACTTGCGAAGGTTTGCAATATATCCCTCTCTTTCCTTGGATTTGACGATCATGTCATCTACATATACCTCAACTTCTTTGTGCATCATGTCATGTAGGAGTGTAGTTGCGGTGCGTTGGTATGTAGCTCCGGCGTTAATCAATCCGAATGGCATTACTGTATAGCAATATGTTCCCCATTGGGTGACGAATGTGGTCTTGTGCATATCTTCCATGGCCATCTTGATTTGGTTATAACCCGCATATCCATCCATGAAGGATAGTAATGCGTGGTCTGCAGTATTGTCCACCAATATGTCAATGTGAGGTAGAGGGAAGTCATCTTTCGGACTCGCTTTGTTCAAGTCCCCGAAGTCAACACAAACACGGATTCTCCCATCCTTTTTGGGCACGGGTACTATGTTAGCTACCCAGTCAGAATACTCGGAAACTTTGATGAACCCGGCTTTGAATTGTTTGTCCACTTCTTCCTTTATCTTTAGAGCCCATTCTGTTCTTATTCGTCGAAGCTTCTGTTTCACAGGTTTGAAACCCGGCTTAATCGGAATCCTATGTTCGGCAATATCTCTGTCGATCCCTGGCATGTCTTTGTAGGACCAAGCGAAGACGTCTTTGAATTCATTTAGGAGGTCTATGAAATCGGCCCTTTCGGTAGAGCTCAAGGTAGTCCCTATCCTAAGTTCTTTGGGTTCTAGTTCGGTTCCAACATTGATGGGTTCGGTATCTTCTATTACTGGTCCCCCTTCCCCTTCTTGTAATATTTCTTTGGCTACGTAGGGAGGTATTTCGGTCAAGTATGGGTCTTGGTCGTCCTCAGTATCATCATAAACAGAATTGCACTCGAAAGAACACAGAGAGTAAGCAGAACCTGATTTATTCATATTAAGATTTGAGTAAAGTTGAAACAAAGAAGCCAACTGATCCATGGTCAGTGGCGGCAAAGGGACAGTAGTTGGGACATTTCCCGAACTACCGTGACTACTCGAGGCTAAGCTAGGAGAAACGAAGGGAGTGGGGATGACAACAGGAGTAGATTATCTAATGACTCCTCTAGACTCTGACTCTGACTCCGACTCCGACTCCGACTCGAACTCGTCGTCTTCTGGTTCTCCTTTGAACATCTCTCCTTCTCCAGTAGTGAGCTTGAAGAGTCTTCCTTGGTTGTTGGTCCATTTGATAGATTTTCTCCATCCTTTCTGCTGCTTTGTGTCGATTTCCGTGATCAACGCGGTGGGGTTGAAGCGATCGTCCTGAAGTATCATAGTAATGATCTCATCCTGCGCGGCCCTAATGAATCGATCTTCTCCAAACAATAGGCTCACAGCTTGTTCGTCGAAGCAAGGTGCTTGACGGGTTTTGACGGTAGGAACCGTTTCGGGAGGAATGAAGTAGCAATCGTGAAAGATCTCGATTCCGGCTAACTTCCTCTCAAGATAATGCCAAGGTTCGGGAAATCCATGAAAGGGTTCTGAACTTCCTTCTTGAACGAAGTACCCATTTAGAGTGGGGAGATATGGCCTCATTTGGACTCCCACGTGCTTGCGATTTTGGACTTGGGCAAGCATTTCGAGAACTTCTTCTTTTGTGGGTTTGTACCCTAGTCCAAGTGGTATCCTTGTCGAGTTGCCTTCCTTGTATGGTGCGAAGGTATTTTTCCGAGTTGGGTTCAAAGGCATTCCAGGGAAGTATCCCTGAGATTTGAGTATGTGGTTGACCACCAAGTTGGAGTAGGGATTATAGTATAAGGGTGCCAACTCACTTTCTATGACGTTTACACTTTGGAAGCCCCCAAGTTCGTATATGGGATCTGCAAGGACTTGATTGTTTGATTGCTTCTCGATTATTGCCTTGATGGGTGACGAAGTGATCGTCACAACTTTGCCATTTAGTGGAATCTTGATTTTTTGATGAAGGGTGGATGTTACCGCTTTGGAAGCGTGAATCCAAGGCCTTCCCAGAAGTATGTTGAATGAAGCTTCGATGTCCACTATTTGGAAGTTAACCTTCCGTTCGATTGGTCCTGTGGCTATGGTTAGGTTAGCGAGTCCTACCACCTTTCGTCGCGTACCGTCATATGCACGAACACCTTGATTTGTAGGAGTCCAATCCGACTCTTTCATGCCTAGTTTGTATGCCGTTTTGAGGGGTATGACGTTGACTGCTGAGCCATCGTCTACCAAGGTCATGGGCACATTTTTCTTTAGACAAATGACAGTGATGTATAGAGCAAGGTTGTGACTAGCGCCAAAAGGTGGCAAGTCTTCATCCGAGAAAGTAATAGGATTACTTAGCTTAGGTGATTCTTGGAAGACCAAGTTGACTACATCTTCAGGAGTGGAGTTATGTGCTACATTCAATTTGGCCGAGCTTGCGGTAAAGCTTGGCGGTGTGGAAATGACCTTGCCACTAGTTGCGGTGAAAGATCACCTTGGTTTTCTGTAATTGCTTGAGCAAATGATCAGTGGGGTCATCTTCGTTGTCATTTGGTGTGATGACGTTGGTTGGACCGTTTTGAGTAGTGCTTTGATATGGACGGCCCGAACGAGTTAGGTGATCCACATCTTGGTCTTCACCATTTTGGACTATTTCCTTGACTAAGGAGTTTTCAATGAGATATTCGTCTTCATCATCATCGGCCCAAACCCCATTGGATCGTAGCTAGTTCCTTCATTCTCATGATATCACTTTCTAGTCGTATGATTTGATCGACTAGTTTATCAACCACGGTGACTACTTCTTGCATAGTGGCATTTTGAGAGAAGATCAATGGTACGCGTTCTTTGGGTATTGCATTAGGATTGCGTAAGGTCGTTACCATGTTTTCTAGTTCCCACACTTGTCTATTTACACTCCTTGCCCATGCGATGAAGTCGGAAATGGTAGGGGAGATAGTAGAGTAGAGCCTTTCTTTCTCAATTGCTTGAATTTCATTTTCGGTGGGAGAAATGAGGTGTGAGCAATCTAAGGTAGATTCGTCACTTGTAATCACTAGAACTCCAAGAGGATTCTGAGTGTTGTTGGGCTTACCTCCTGGTGGAATTGGAAGTCGACCATCTTCAATCATATCTTGAAGCACGTGTTTCAACTTGTAGCATTTTTCTGTGTCGTGCCCTTTGCCCCTATGGTATTCACAGTATGAATTTTCATCCCAAAACTTGGATTTCTTTTCGGGTTCGGGAGTAGGTCCAATGGGTTGGAGTTTACCTTGTTTCATTAGCCTTTTTAGAGCGTTGGAGTACGTATCCCCAAGGTTTGTGAATTTCCTTGGTGGGGTAGTTTTCTTGGATGGCTCGAGAAGGTTAACCTCATCGGTCTTGCTAGTAGAGCCGTATGAACGACTTGTGGACCCTTGATATCCTCGACCTACCGTTTTGGACAAGAGTCCTTTACGGATGTCATCTTCAATTCGCGTCCCTAGTACGGTTAAGTCCTTGAAAGTCTTGATGTTTTGATATCTCAAATGACTGGCATAGATGGGTTTAAGATTATCCACGAACTTTTCCACGAGAGTAGCCTCATCCGGGCGTTCAACTAGTTGAGTACTAGTCTTCCTCCACCTACTTAGGAAGTCGGTGAATCCTTCTTTGTCATTTTGGGTAAGAACCTCTAGAGTACGCATGTTGACTTGGATCTCGGCATTATCCGCGTATTGTTTCGAGAACTCGATTGCGGCGTCCTCCCAAGTAGCGACCTTTTTGTGATCTAAAGTGTAGAACCATTGCTTCGGGATGGTGTCAAGAGATGAAGGAAAGATCCTTAAGAACATCTCGGGTTTGATGCCTTTGATAGACATGTAATCTTTGAAGGCGCGGATGTGGTTCAAAGGGTTCTCATGTCCTTTAAACTTAGGGATATCCGTCATGCTAAAGTTAGTTGGTAATTTGGAATTGACGGCTTCATACTTGCGATTGTTTTCCCTATAAATGTCATCCCCCTTAATGTACATCAATTGCTCCTCTAGGTATTGGAGTCTTTTCTCAGCTGCGGTTGTCCCTATGATTGGATTCTCATCTTTAGACTCGTCATCGGAGAAACGTAGTACTTCACCTTTAGGGGGAGGCAACCTTCCCTCTACATTAAAGATACGGCCTTCGATAAGTTCTAGGCGGTCATAGGTTTGTTCTTGAGTGATTTGCATTTGGGCTAGCGCGGCTAGGATTCGATCATTACTCTCTTGAATTTGCTGGAGGTTTGTTTCTTCACTTGACCCGGGCATCTTGGAAACTGGATAAGAGATCGGCGACGAATCAAAACACGATCGACCATTCTATCACACTTTGCTAAAAGAGGAAAAGTTTTGACTCGTGAAGTGGGTGTATGCCACTTGTGTTGAGTGAGTTTTGAAGAAAGACAAGGTCTTTGAAAACGTGTGTCCTAGTCAACTGTAGTGTAGTTGTAGGAGTGGACTCGAAGTGAGATTTGAAATGGGCTTGTGGCCCGAATTTTGACACGACAAACGGACGGAGTTTTGACCGGATTTTGCGCTAATTAAAGGCCTATTTCGAAATTCTTGTTTGAAAATACGGATTTTGATTTTTTTGAAAATTCGTCATGGTTTTGTTTAGAAGTGGTGATCACGTAAGGTTTACACATTTATACAAGCATTATAACGGGATGCAGAGTGCATTTAGAAGGGTTTTGGTTTAAAGGGTGGGTTGCCATACCGAACCATCAAACCCGAAGTCTGTGGAGAGGCTCGTGCCAAACAAGAGTAAGGCCGATTCCTAGTCCATTTCCTCAAGTAGTGAAGGCCCTTGATACAAACAAGAGTAAGAATCATGGTATGGATGACGTCAATCGCTATCCATCCTTAGGCCCAAATAAGAATTAGGACCGTTTAGACGGGACGATTGGTCGAATGGGTTGGGCTGAGCCTAGGAAGGCCGAATAAACGATCTAGGAAGACCGAGTTATGAAAACCGACAATTGTCTTGTACAAATTTATTCCCTAACCTTGTTCAAGTTTCACCCTTGCCACACGTAAGTGTATTATCCCCAGCGGAGTCGCCAAACTGTGGACAGCGGGCCGCCCACGGGGGCGCTTGGTGAGAAACGGGACAAGCGTTTGCATTTTGTATGGAGTCGCCACCAATTTTTATGGGAAATTGGAACCGTTCGAATACCTCGTGTCATGTCAAGACACAAAGTAGTGACATGAACACTAAGAAATCGTTACCCTTAGCATTCTATGTCTAGAATGACTCTCGTAGATGCCAATGAACACGGGTGCTCACGGAGATCTAGAGTAAGGGGTGAGGGTACGTATTAGGAAGCTCTTTTGATCGAACACCTAATCCCGCCCGCCTCGATAGCGGCCTCTACTAATGGTTAGGGAAGTTATTCGTACTTGATATATCGTCGGCTATATGCATGCAATGCAACATCCAAGTTTTAACCCTAGCATGTGAGAATTGACTAAGTCGGTTGACACATAATTAGCATACAATTGGGTCGAAGTAGGAGTTAATGCTCAATTACATGTGAAAACATTCAAGCAATAAAAGAAATACAATAACTATGAATTACAATAATGAAAATTACAATGATTACAATGGAATAGGCGATTTATGTCGACAATACCGCTAAAACGGATGATTTGAGAAAAAGAAATAAAAGAATAAAAGAATAAAATAAATTAACGAACAGGAATTAGAAGGTGATAATACGGATATTAGTTAATTAATACGTAGCCTAATTAATTACGTCAAGCGAAACGGAGTTCGAGGCGAACTCATCCTGGAACAGCGCAGAGATCGCGCCCTGAAGAAGAGCGCGGCAGACGCTGCGTCTGTTCCAAGGGTGAATTCTGGCTGTGAAGCCGGAACTGCAAACCGTTAATGTCGATTGGTGAATTTGATGATTGATTGATAATATTTACTCGGATGAAAGTGATTAACAGATTAATTACATGTGAATGATGGTCATAAAAGCGATAAAACACGGATGAGATGGATGTAAACGAATTATCTACATGATGAAGCGATGTTAATGAATGAGTCCTCTGTTGAAATAAATTAACTAGTCTAAACATGATGAATATACAACGAATATACGACAAACATGTGAATAAACAAACGAAAACTATATCAATGACTAATCCCGAAAACCCAATATGAACAAATTGAATCTCTGAAATCCAGGTTTGAATTTAATGACCAAAACCCGTAAATATGGATTATTTAGGATTTAAGTCGGACTTATGATGATTAAAACAAGTTAATGATGATGATTAATATGACACAATATACATGTGAATTATCAATGGCGATTATATCAAAGAATTAACGGACGGACAAATAACAAAACGAATTGCAGAGACGAGGAAGAAGAAAAGAAGCGAGAATCTGCGGCAGCCTCACGAAGAGGCGCAGCAGAACTGCGCTCCTTCAAGAGGCGCAGCGATTCTTTGCGTCTTTTCTCGACGTCTGTCTCTCTGGAAATCCGCAAAAACGAGTTTTAAAAAAGGGTTTTAGAAATCGATTTTAACGGTATTTTCGACATAAACCTTACAATGATGATACGATAAATAAAAACAATAAATAAAAGAGAATTATTACACCCTCAGACTTACATGTTGACGAAACGAGATGAACTAAGATATCGACTAGTGATGCTCGACGCGAATGCAAAGAGAGTGCCCTCGTAAGAGGAAAACGATTGATTAATTAAAGTTGATTGAGTGTAGTTGGTCAAATTGGTCGGTCATGCAACGGAGAGGCTGGTACCCGGAAAGATCCGAGCTTACGTGGTCGGAAGTCCAAGCACGTAGGCGCCAATTAGTAAGAACGAAGTCTAGAATGCAAAGGGAGAAGAGAAGGGCGGACACTCGCGTGAGAAATATGAGGAGCGAAGGCTCCTATTTATACTAATCACGTGAAGGAATAGGGTTTCGGAGGCTCTTTGGAAGTGAATCTCGGAAAGATATGAAAAAGATACGTAAATCATGCAAAGAAGGGCCTGGGAAGAGGCGCAGCAGCCATCATCGCGTCTCTTGGAAGAGGCGCAAAGACTGCGTCGTCTATTCCCAGGAGGTTTCCTCTGTCAAGAAAGATTTCCGCGTTTGAGTTATGGTAGGACGGAAATAATTCGATAATCTTATGAATATTACGGGATATTATTTGCCAAAAGATAAATTTTATGAAATATGGAATAGAAATATCCGGAACATTCCAGAATATTCTGACTCGGGATTTAACAGTTATCAGAAATGGAGACGGTTTTTGACCCGGACTCCGAATGTACTCTAATTACTGCCAAAACGACCGTATCAGGACGTAGATGACAACTAAGAGGTCGACATTAAATATTTGAGCAAACACTTGATGATAATCTTACGAACTGTCACAAATCGTTCCGCGTATCAAACATGCGGCCCAATCATCACCGGGTGGTTTGCGGGAGGTGCAGAAATGAGGTATCTACACTAAGTCTCTTAACCCATTGAGGGACATCCTCATTGAGAATGTGTAAAACCCCCATACTCCAAGTGCCTTACCAGGACCACTTAAGGCATGGAAGTGCTACCATCTCGGTTACCCGAGGCAATGATAATCATAAGACAATAAAGAAACGTACTTTAAAAGTAAATATAATTTAATTGATTACATGTCTCAAACAAAACTGTTAAATGAAATATAAAGTACTCAAGCGGTCCACTGCTAAAACTAACAAAGCTAGTAGACATCGTCTGACACAGCGGAAGACTTCTAACTGCCACGTGATGACTCATCCAAGCTATCCCATGCGCATCAATCATAACTGCTCACCACCCCCGAATGGATCACCACTGTTTTTTAAACATTTAAACGGGGTCAGTACTAATCACACAATTTATATAATCCAACAACACAGCTCAATCGTCACAGATATACTCCGAACTCCATCACCAACTCCACAATACTGACTACACACTAAAGTGTGTAGCCCTACCAGAGTGCCCATCGCAACAGGTCACTCCACACCGCCAGTGGGGGACCGCAGCCATTCCCACCTAATCCCCGCTCATCTCCGTCGAGCGATAAACCCAAATCCATTAATGTGCACATCCCTTATGTGGCAGGTTCCACAGAAGGCGAATAATGGGCGTGAAGGCACTCCCGCAAGTGACTCCACTCAGCCAGGGACGCGCCCCGAAGAACATAGACAGATACAAACAATCACAACTACTAAACAGTAATCAAAACCAACAACCGTCACAATACTCGTATGATAACAATCAACAACCACAAATCACCACCAACACATTATGGGACTAATACTGAGTAGGGAAACCCTACCTGGAATGCAATACAGTCAGACGATCTCAACAGCTGTTATCAAAAGGCCTCTTCTACGAATCCGCCTCCTAACATATGATCATACAATTACTACCAATCAAGAAAGACAACAAAACCCCCAAATCCCCAAATTAGGGTTTAACCAACTTAAACAAAATACTATAAAAACAGAACGTAGATCTTACCCTCGACGCAAGGATCACAAAGATGTAAAGAAAGATGAATTCCGACCTTCCAAGCACCGGGATTTGTCAATAATGCGATGAATGCGAAGTACGTAGATTGATTTCTCTTTTGAAAGTTATTAGGTTTGTAAAAGCGTATTATGAAAGTGACGGAAGTGTTTATATACTAATTCGCATTATTAACAAAACCCGACAAATCATCCCCCCGTAAACCGGCTACTCGATCGAGTAACTGACATACTCGATTGAGTGCCGCCTACTCGATCGAGTACCAAGGCTACTCGATCGAGTACCCAACAGGTCAGAAACTATTTTAAATCGTAAAACACCCTTACTCGATAGAGTAAGGCCCACTCAATAGAGTACTCAGAGACTCATAAAACCGTAGTATTACAGTCTTCTCTCCTTAAAAAGAACTTCGTCCCGGAAGTTCAACCCATACATAAAAACAAACATACTAACTCGGTCAAGACACAACAAAGCTATTAAGAACTCAAAACAAAACCCCAACCTATAAAACATGAAACCATGAACTCTTAACACCAACTCCACCAACTATTCCTACCTCCACACATCGCTCACGATATCATATCAACTACATAACATTCTCTCTCGACACCAACTCCCTACACCACCAACTATTATCCACAAGCGCTGCTAGCTCCGTAACATATTATCCATTAGAAAATCCAATATCAAGACATTCACAACCATCAAACGGAATGTTACATTCTACCACCCGTAAAAGGAACTTCGTCCTCGAAGTTTACTCACACTCATAACCTCATCATCCAACTGTCAACACTAGTGAAATATTCTCACACTCCTAAACATCACACTACTACAAGCACGACCATGACCTTTAACAAAATCAACCACAACACGAATCAATCTTTTATTCTACATCAAGACTCAAACTTCCAAATCTACTACAACCTGTACAACCATTAAACTCTCTTTGTCGCATCCTACTCCTCTTAACATAAATGTTACGTCCTCGTAACTCACTAATACTAGATCGTTAGCTATATCTTCTCATTATCTTCATCGCCACCACACGTCAAGGATAACCGCCTAAGACCTCAACACCTATAACCATTCCTATTTCTAAGGCTCTCTTACTTAAATAGTTCTTACACCTCAATTCACTCGGGCCTCGGCACACCACCTAACCTTTACCACAAAATCTTTAACATAACCAATACTCCAACTCTTCCACATTACCGCAACACGACATACCTCTCTATATAAACTATATAAACTCCTATCGTCAAAAGCATAGCTCACGATTCACACTTGTTACGTACACTTATTCTAGATCCTCAAGTTCTTTTCTTTCATTACCGCAAAACTCATACATAACTTATCATGACACTAATTCCCAACACCCTACACTCACTGTCCCAAAATCTGATTATGAACCACCTGTAGTGTCCATATCAGTACAACACATGTTCCACAAATCACTTACCATGACTATGTCTACCAATGCCTCATCTTAAAACAAGATCAAAATTACTGTAACAACCACTCACACTGTGTCCCATCAACAGAATATCGCTATACTATACCGGCAACAAAAACATACACCACTCCCTTCCATATCATACTTTACCCTCACACCCAAGCTGAAACTGGTAAGAAACATCAATAAACAAAACAACAGTCTACATGTCCAACCGAAACTCACAAGGAACAACAGCAAACAAAACAACAATCTATGTATAGCTGGTATGTACTTTTGGAAACTCGTATCATAATCATCTCACCTACTCCACCACAACCGGTGACGGCATCGCATCACCGCCACCAACAGCCGCACCACAGCGCAAAAACATCTGCATCACAACACGAAGTACCGTGCCCGGATCACCACCCGAGGCAAAACAACCACATCGATAGACATCACAAACACATACACTTCCCTCAAACATTGACTCGGTATAACTTTCCGGACAAGAAAATTTACTCAAAACTGCTTTACTAGATCATAATAAAACATATTATACGGAATAAACATACAAGAATCTCATGCATAACATCCATACCTTTTTTACGGAATAAACATGTATCATCAATATACATACGATTTTAACTATTCATGCCAGATCAATCAAATTATTACCTTTTGAATATTATTCAATTTGGTTACCGTACTCAACATATAGAACATTCAGATAACAACTTTATAATTATCACACCATACCACTTCTTGTGAGGTCAGAACCTTACACAAACATTTATACACATCATAGACCCGTAATCACATTCAACTAGTCAATCTTGATCACGTAAGTTACCACTCGATCAAGGTTACCTGTCGTCCGAGCTTAACTCATATGCCCCTCATAACATATTTCCCATTCGCATAACCATCACCTCATCCCAAGTATAACCATACCATTACTACTCAACTACTAGCAACCGCCTCCTATAACCATATCTTATACTTCCTCACAACCATACCTAACAATCTGGTCTCTACAAAATCAACCTCTTTAGAATGGCTATCTTTCCTGCTCATCATCGCCCTTAACCACTAGTGACAACACCCCAACACCACCATTGTTCGGACATCAAGCCTCTTATACTCATCTCTAAACATCACGGTTTCTTTCCTATCTTTGGTTAACATCCCAAATAACGAACATCAAATCCATCACCCAAAATTACCTCAACATTATTCCCAATACTATCCTTACTTGTATCGTCATCTAACTCTCCACCAAAAATCTCGTATCGTGCAAATACTCCACCAACTTCATACTCCCTTAATTCCTCGAAACTCATGATTAATCATGTTGTCCTGAAACTTCTGTATAACCATTAACTTACTTACTCTTGATAGTATCATACATCTCGACGATTCCTTACTTTTATGTCACATAACTCCGGTGAATATTTTTCTCAGCTTACTTTTATCCTTCTTTTCTCTTTATACTCAATAATACCGTTTAATAGCTCAACTCCTTATTACTTCTACCTAACCCTTTAGTGCTCCAATTACCTTCTCATCGCTCCAAAACTCAAATCCCATTATTTTATATCGATATCATCTCACTTTTTTTTTTTTTTTTTTTTTTTTTTTTTTTTTTTACCACAGATATTCTCTTATTATGCTATCACTCACCCTTGCCACTAATCTGTCCATAGAATCAACGTTTAAAGTTCAAACAATTGCATCTCCCTTTTTACATCTCTAGAAATCAAAATTCATTTTATACCGTTAATTGCCCAAGGAAGTCACACATTAGTTTCACCTCTTGATAACACAAATTCCCAAACTCACTCACTATCTGCAAATCCACGTCGCTCCATATCTCCATTAAGTTCACTATATACCACTCTTCTCAACCCCTTTAAAACGAACTTTCACTACATATATCCTTAACCCACACGACTCTTAACCATCTCCCTCCATAATTATTTACACATCTCAAGCTGCCACTATCCACATCCTTACTTTCAATCTTTTCATTCTCATGTTCCTTAGACTCACATCATCCCTTGCCCATATTCACTTGCTTTTACATTACTTAAAACACAATCATATCACTCATCTCATCTCAGAAAACATGCTCTATGTCTCAATTAAGCCATAACGATCTTCCTTTTCTTTTTCCACTATCTATCACAACCACATATAACTCATGTCCTCCCACCGAACTCATACTCACCACAGGTGCCACTCCTTACATCATAGGATTGGGTAACTTACGTATCAGGATGACATAAAACAATGCATAAAGAAACAATATAACACCTTTGAATTAAACATAATATGCAACAAAGTCAAAAGGTAAGCATATGACTAAAAACAGGAGTCACTAAATCGAGCACATGCCACTCGATCGAGTAAATGACTTACTCGATCGAGTAGGTGAAAGTCAGAGACACGTACATAAAAATTACCAGGGCTACTCGATCGAGTAAGGGGTACTTGATCGAGTACCAAGGTGCACTCGATCGAGTAAGGGCCACTCGATCGAGTACCCAACGCATTTCTCAGCACTGTCCAGTTTTCATAAAACGGACATAACTCACTCATTTCTTGGTCGTTTTGGGCGTGTGACCTATCGTTAGAATCGTAAAAGAACAAGATATCACCTCCAATTGGAATCACATTAAAATAATTTATGCATCTCAAGTTATAACAGTTTAAAGACAACCTCTCTATAATCGAAAACACAACTACTTGATTTTACTTCCAAACAACTTAAACGACAACAAGGTAAACAAAAACAACTCGATGCTCATAAAACCAGTATCCCTAACCACATGTTACTATCTTCAAAAGCCAACCAACAACATCCATTATGCACATACACCATTCAACTTACCAAGCATGTATTACCTACATGTTTTTATTCTATAACTTTACGTAAACAAAATCATAAATATATAACATCAAGTCTCCTATTCTCATGTTACAAGCATAACAACATAATAAAATCTCTTCCATCATACAACATGCTTTATCAGAAATCATATTATCATGCAACAATTATTATCTTTTTCCACCAATTATTCATGCTCTTACTCAAACTTTCAGCTATATAAACTCGTACAACACTACCAACAACATATATGTATACATAAATCTATGTATAACTCAAATCAAACAAATTTTCTTTCCGCATTTCTATAATGCCATATCTTAAAACAACTATCATGCTTTCAATCAATAACTTACGAAATCACATCATCACCATCTTTTCTACACATTCCCCATTCTCCACATACATACATCCACTGATTCATGCCACACATCACCATATAGGTACACAATTCACAAGATAAACACATAGCGATCTCGACTCATATTCCATGCTGACCGGTTCAAAATTGTAGGGCAAGTTCGCGACTTTAGGACGTCTCCCAAGTCTTTGCATTAGCTCCTACAACTTCTACCCCGGGTTCATTTTAATTAGACTCCCTAGGTTCATTAGATTCATTGGTTACAGGTTTCAGGATCGTCGCTCTGATACCATTTTGTAACACCCTCATACTCCAAGTACCTTACCAGGACCACTTAAGGCATGGAAGTGCTACCATCTCGGTTACCCGAGGCAATGATAATCATAAGGCAATAAAGAAACGTACTTTAAAGGTAAATATAATTTAATTGATTACATGTCTCAAACAAAACTGTTAAATGAAATACAAAGTACACAAGCGGTCCACTGATAAAACTATCAAAGCTACTAGACATCGTCTGACAAAGCGGAAGACTTCTAACTGCCACGTGATAACTCATCCCAGCTATCCCATGCGCATCAATCATACCTGCTCAATAACTGCTCACTACCCCCAAATGGATCACCACAGTTTTTAAAACATTTAAACGGGATCAGTACTAATCACACAATTTATATAATCCAACAACACAACAAACAACACAGCTCAATCGTCACAGATATACTCCGAACTCCATCACCAACTCCACAATACTGACTACACACTAAAGTGTGTAGCCCTGCTAGAGTGCCCATCGCAACGGGTCACTCCACGCCGCCAGTGGGGGACCGCAGCCGTTCCCACCTAATCCCCGCTCATCTCCGTCGAGCGATAAACCCAAATCCATTAATGTGCACATCCCTTTTGTGGCGGGTTCCACAGAAGGCGGATAATGGGCGTGAAGCCACTTCCGCAAGTGACTCCACTCAGCTAGGGACGCGCCCCGAAGAACACAGACAGATACAAACAATCACAACTACTAAACAGCAATCAAAACCAACAACTGTCACAATACTCGTATGATAACAATCAACAACCACAAATCACCACCAACACATTATGGGACTAATACTGAGTAGGGAAACCCTACCTGGAATGCAATACAGTCAGACGATCTCAACAACTGTTATCAAGAGGCCTCTTCTACGAATCCTCCTCCTAACATATGATCATACAATTACTACCAATCAAGAGAGACAACAAAATCCCCAAATCCCCAAATTAGGGTTTAACCAACTTAAACAAAATACAATAAAAACAGTACGTAGATCTTACCCTCGACGCAAGGATCACAAAGATGTAAAGAAAGATGAATTCCGACCTTCCAAGCACCGGGATTTGTCAATAATGCGATGAATGCAAAGTACGTAGATTGATTTCTCTTTTGAAAGTGATTAGGTTTGTAAAAGCGTATTATGAAAGTGACGGAAGTGTTTATATACTAATTCGCATTATTAACAAAACCCGACAAATCATCCCCCCGTAAACCGGCTACTCAATCGAGTAACTGACATACTGGATCGAGTGCCGCCTACTCGATCGAGTACCAAGGCTACTCGATCGAGTACCCAACAGGTTTGAAACTATTTTAAATCGTAAAACACCCTTACAGAATGGGTTTTCAAATATTAGGGCAATCTACCCGGCTTGGATTTCTGGTCGTGGGTTTCTTGGATATGCTCTGATCGTGTTTCGAGGGGATGGTCTTGACGATTTTCGCCAAGAAAAACAACTCGCTGCAAGGTATGCATCACGTGACCATCAAAGGGTGCAAAAGTGACTATTATAGCGACGATCCTAAGGATCGTTATGTTCACGCTGGGCCTCACTTATGGGTTGCCACCGATGAGGATGCTCATCTGATGAGAAGACTCATTCCGTACAATTTTATTAATGTACCGAAATCATGGGAAATCGGAGAAGTGCCTCATTTTGATCCCCGTCTTGATGTCAATGCAGTACGCTTGATTTATAATCATGTTTATCCTCAGTACCCACCTCCTAGTTAAACTCCTGTTAGGGTGTTTGATTAATGTACTAATTAGTTAGCTGTTTGTTTTTGTGGTTTTTTTAGTTTTTATTGTGTTTCCTATTTTTTCCTATGTTGTACAGTATTTTTTTTTGCGCCATTGTATAATATGCTCGTTTTAATATATTGTTCTACTCTTTATTACATGCAAATGCTTATTAACATAGATTTTAAATAACTTGCGAACAGACAAATGAATGAAACAATAACAAATAATATAATGACTACGGTAGTGCATAAAAACCGTGTTAGATCATAAACAACTCTAAAAATAAATGGAAATTGGAAGATATTAATAAGATAATTACAACGGTTCTTATAAGAACTGTGTTAAATTATGCAATTGCTGAATAACATTATTTTAAATAACCTTCTTTCGCTCTCTCTCTCTCTCTCTCTCTCTCTCTCTCTCTCTCTCTCTCTCTCTCTCTCTCTCTCTCTCTCTCTCTCTCTCTCTCTCTCTCTCTCTCTCTCTCTCTCTTATTACTCAAATTATGTCAAGTGGTAGCTCTTCTTCTTCCTCTATTTCAACAGGGACATGTAATTGCTCATTTCCGGCAGCATTGCGGACTTCTTGGACTTTGCAAAATAAGGGAAGAAAGTTTCTTACTTGCAAATTATATAATCCCGAGGCTAAAATGCGTGGATGCAATTACTTCAAGTGGGTTGATGAACCAATGACTGAGTGGCAGAGGAAGGTTATAAAAAAGTTAATGAATGAGAAAAAGAGCGTGGATATCGAGATTACTCAAATGAGAAGTATACTATATCAATTTGAAGAATCGAAGCGGGGAAATGACAGTGAAATATTGAAGGCAAAAGAAGAATACAAGAAGTTAACCATGGATATCGTAGAACTCAACAATAATGAGGCGTGACTTAAGTTAATTGTCAAATTTATTATTCTAATTGTTATTTACCTAGTTTATTATGTATGGTGGTAGTTTGTACTCTTTATGTGTAAACTTGTATTCCTTTAAATTAATGGAAATAAGCAAGATTTTCTAAGAAACATATTGTAATTAGCTGGCATATACCAAATGATGCTTTATTTCTTGGCTGTAATATCAAACACAATGAAATATAAAATAAACAGTTACACCCAAACCGATGTTCAGGACGTATACAGTTATAACGGTTCAGGCCGTTGTTATGTATATAAAAATGATGCTTTATTTCTTGGCGGGAAAATCAAATAACATGAAAATATTACAGATAACGGTTATTTCTAACCCGTTGTAGATAGTACGAATCAATTACGGTTTCAAATAAAACCGTAGTCTATTTGGAAATAAAATACAACGGTTTTTCTTATACCGTGTTTATTACTTTCCAATAAACAAGGTCTTGCAAGTGTTGTATTATTCACACATATATACTCTGAGCTTCCCCTCCCCCACATAATATTCTCAAACATTGAGCTTCCCCTGAACCACCAGCCTACCCCATCGCCGTCGCAGTCATCGTCTTCATCGCCATTGCCACCGCCAGATCAATCCGGATTTTCCTCTTTAAAGAAGTAATAAACCCTCCTCTCTAGAGATTTGTTTGTTATCATAAGTATGCATTGTTATTATTTGTTTATTGATTTCTGCTTTAGATATGGTCCAAAAGCGGAAAAGAAACGATGGAAATGTGTCAGGCGATGACTCAGGTGATGAGAATAATTTGCAACACAATGCGGGTCGAATGCGCCACAGGGTTTCCCTAGAAGCAATAAATTCAAAGATACCTAATCCTTTACAATGGGATAAAGATACGGGGCTGCCATATGGTGAGTATGCCGGGTATTTTGCGAGTTGGATTGGTTGTTGTGTAAGACAGTATGTGCCTCTCGGTACGCCGCATATTCGTGAACTGAGTAAAATACGGAACACCATGCTAATAAATAGAATAAAGGTATGTATATACAATAATAAATGTTTTTGCTGAAATTAAGTTACTACTTGATATGTGTATTAGCCGAAACACTTGTACCAACTATGCTCATCATATATGCAGTTAGCTTACGTTGTCCCCGAAAAGTATGATAAGTACCTAAAAAAAAGACAAGGGAAGCCCTCAGTTCTTGGAAGTTAAAGATTGCTGAGAAGCACTTGTTCAACAAGGAAACCGGGGAGATGAACAAGAACCCACCAACAAAGAAGTATCCGTATATCAGTCAAGACCATTGGGATAGCTATATCGCTTATAGGCAGTCTGACAAGTTTAAGGTAACTTAATAATAATAAGTAAAGAAGTATACATAGTTTAGTGTTTGGTCATGCTTACGTTTCTTGATACAATTTATTTGATGAAGGCTATGAGTGAGAGGAACAAGGCGAACATTTCAAAGAAAAAGACCGTCATTTACGGCTCCCGAGGTGGTTATAGATTGATTAAGAAGAAACTTGTAAGTACATAATTCTTATAGTATTAGACTATTAGGTGTTTTAGTCGGATGTTATATATGTTCATAGTAATCATACATATTTTGAGAGGATATCAATGTGATGAATGAATTGTAGGAAAAGCTTGGAAAATTCAGTCGTCACGGCGCTTGGGTGGAAGGTCACACTCCTAAGAATGGAAAGACGGAAACATAATAGGATAAGGACATCAAAGAGAAAATTGTAAGTTTGAATAAATATGTCACTCCTAGCACTGGTAGTCGGGGTTATATAATTGTGAGTTGGTTAATGGTTTTATGTGTATATAGAGGATCTGTGAGAAGGAGGTACATGAATGATAATGGAAGCCTGAAGGACGTGATGACATTCTTGTAAGGGCAATCGGCAAAGTAGAGCATCCAGGTTGTGTGAGATGGGTATCGACGCATGTTGGTATCACTAAGTATTTTGGGAAAACTACTCGAAGTGGTGATGATTCCAAGAAGGTAATCTATAAATACTGTATTTGAGCCAACGTAATTTATAATTATATATTCTAACATTAATTTCTACTACACAACTACATAAAATAGCCAGGTTGATGATGAGAATGTTGGAAACTGGGGAAAAGCCATCAGAAAAAGAGTTGGATATGGTTCAAGAAGTCATAAAGGAAGCAGAGGAGGAGGAGGAGGAGGAGGAGGAGGAGGAGAAGGAGGAGGATGAGGAGGAGGAAAAAGAGGTAATAATATTTATGTCTTATATATATACAATGTGTTATATGATTTGGAAAATCAGTACGTGTTATATGGACAAGTGTTAATGTACAGAAGGAAGCCTAGGAGGATATGGCAAGGGAGAAGGAAATGGCAAAGGAGACTCAGCTGGGAGCCGAGGATCGATATCAGGCAGTTGAAGAGGAAGCCAGGAAGGCCGTGACACTGGAAGAGATTGAGGTAGTTGATGATCAGACGTTCTTCTCTACACCGAAAAAGGTAATAGCTGCTAGTTTATAATTATTCATCTCATTACACGTTTTTTACTTATGAAATTTATTAAAGGTAGTGAATGTATGTGTACTAATTGATTAAAGATTTCTTGAAGAGCGATTGCAAGGTGGCTTGTCGTCTGTTCTATTTACAGGGGAAACATAAAGTTGTTGTTGCCAGGGGATACGTGTTCGCTTACGACCGGCTTCAACAAGTTAAGGTTCATGGTATACCCCTTCGTCACAATTGCAGTAAAGTGGAAGTGGCCCAATTATATAAAGACGAGTATGGGGAAGTAAAAGTACCATTTCCTAATGAGGAGATCACTTATTTGAAAGAAGCCCTGAGCTCTTATGTGCAATGGCCTAACAACCTCATCAATGTTGTCATCTCCGAGGTACCTATACGCAGACGTTAATTATTACTTGTTCTTTAAATATATTAGGGTATGAATATTAACACATCGTAAGTACTTTAATCTTTACATTTGCAGAAGTTAAGCAAAGCCATGGCAGCAGCTAAAGCAATTACTACTACGTCAACGGAAGTTGTTGTCATCAAGCACGCTTATGATTCTTATTATGAATCGTGTGAATATAAGAAAAAATGAAAATCGTCTTGATGGCTTTGCACAACCTGGTCAAAGAAGTTTCCTAGAGGGGATGCGATCATGATTAACATTGAAGAGGAAATTATGGGCGCAGTGATATAGCCGTCTCGGACCCGGCAATCGATGGAATTTGTCCACCTTGAAAATTTAGATGTTGTTCACATTTTGATTTGGATGAAGTAAGTTTTATTAATAAAACTATTTAGTCATTTCCATTTACGAATAATGATGTGTGTTAAAATTATGAATTACAATAATATTTTTCGTTCTATGTGGCGTAATAGGTACCTGAATAATCAGATTGTTGAGTGGAAGTTCCCAATTCACGCCTACGGATTCTTGAGTCCTAAGGCGTTCTCTGTGCACATAATTTTATACGAAGAAAAAATCAATAGTATCGCTCGTCGGTTGATGTCGTCCAAAAAACTATGGCTTGCCCCCTACAATGAGAATATGTATGTATAGTACGTGATTATTGTAATGAATCACAGTTCTATAAATTTATTATTAACATGCTTAAATGCGTGTAAATGAACTAATAGTTCAATGTCCCAAATTAAATAGGAAGCATTGGATGCTACTGGCAATCCAAGTGGAAACAAAAACATAGTACTGGATTGACTCTCGCGAAGGCAAACCCTCTGACAGTTGTGTAAGGATGATAACTGAGTAAGTTTACAACCTTCAATTATGTCATTTGTTATTGTATGACTTGAGACATATATATGCAAATAATAATGACATGTGTGTATATTTATGATTTAGTGTTTTTGAAGCAAAAAAACGATTATGTCCAACTTGGGAAATATGAAAGGGACGTTGTTCCCAATTTTATCACGCCATTAGTAAATGTATTCTTAATAATTACTCGTATCACTTAATTAATGTTTATGCGAGAGGTTGATTATCTAATTCAGCCGATTTGTGTGTGATTTATATAATAGTCTCATAAAGCACCAGACGACAAACAATGCGCCTTTTACGTTTGCCAGTCCATGTGGGAGGTTATCAACAGAAAACTATCTACCATTCCGATACGGGTTAGTGTGATTTAAAAACTATTTTAGACGTAAATTGAGTTCAATTCTGTATACTTCCATGTATTATATCTATTTTGATTATGTACATTTTCAATTGTAGTTTCCACTAATACTCAACAAAGCCCCAAAATATTTGCCAGAGGACATCAACCAGATGAGAAATATGTGGGCCAGTTACGTTGTTTCATTAGCGGAGTCTCAATAATTTTCCCATGCTTTATGTACGAGTGTGTATATATAGATCCATTGTGTATTGGTTTCTTTTGTTTTCTCAATAGCAGTTGTGTTTTGGCTGTTGATCATCCTGTTTGTACTGTTTTTAAACTGGGTTTAATTGATCGCGGGGTGTAATATTTTGATACAGGATTGAATTTTTGCACTTTGCACAATTTCTTTGGAATGCTATTTTTCAAGAAGAAAAAAAAATAGCATTTCAAAGAAATACAAACGCTAAAAAAATAGCATTTCAAAGAAATTTGCTAGAAAAGGCTAAAATCATTTTTAAAAAAAAAATTAAAAACGATAACGGCTAAAAACAACCTGTTGCAAACAATTATTTGACAACGGTTTTATTTAGATAAATAACCGTTGACATATTTTCCCTCCCATTCAAACCGCCAAAAATATAAGATAACGAACGATAACCATTGTCGAGTTCAAAACTTTTACAACGGTTTATTTAAGCAGAACCATTGACAAAATTTCATCAATGAAAATAGATAACGGTTACATACCGTTGTCAACAGATGAATATAACAACAGTTTTGCACGCAACAAAGCCGTTGTTAAATTTTGACATTCAATTAAATAAGATAACGAAATGAACCGTTATCATATATAATATTTAACAACTGTTTTGGAACGATAAGACGTTGTCAGAAGTAAACTACGACAACATATTTGAAACCGTTCTTAAGATTTAACAACGGTTTCTTAAAAGATTTTATAATGGTTCTTGATGTTATACAACGGTTGCGTGTTATTTGTACAACCGTGGTATATATTTAACAACCGTCGTTGCAATGACGGTCCCGTGTTTCTATTTAAAAACGGTAAATGCATTATTTGACCATTATTGGATCTCTTAGTTGGCGTAGTGGTAGAGGCCACTCGATCGAGTAAGTCCCATACTCGATCGAGTATGGCGAGTTCAGTGTAAGTATATAAGTCGTGAGTCGTAAACCCAAAATTAATTTTCATTTCTTTTATTCCTAAACATAATCGACGATATACCTTCTTCCTCACCAATAATCAACCTTTTGAGACCCTCTACACTTGGAGACACCATGGGGATGGAGACTTGAGTCAGGTAGCTGTAACACCCCCATATTCTGAGGAGCCTTAACTAAGCCTTCCTTAGCATATAAGGGCGTTACCATCTCGGTTGCCCGAGGTAAGTAATCATCAAAAGTCGATAAAAGAACAATTATGGTTACAATTACAAACGTTACAACCAACTAACAAAATAAAGATACGACTCATCAACTACACACTATCTCTACCAGAACTCGTGATGACTCATTTCCGCCAGGACTCCAGCTATCAACCACATCAGCACCTGCTAAGACTGACTGCTCACCATAAGGGATCACGACAGACACTTAAACAAACAAGACAACCACACAAGGTCAGTAACCGAGGCAAGACTCAACATGAACCAACAACAATTATCAACACAACACAGCACAACCAGTCACACACAATCACACCCACTCCAATCAATCTCCGTCACCGACTGTCCACTGGACCAGCCCTGCAAGTGGAGGACCGCAGCCGTACCCTCCAAATCCCCGCTCATCATACCAAGCGATAACCCTGTCCCATTAATGTGCACATCCCCTCCCGTGGCGGGTTCCACGGAGGGCGAAACTAGGGCGTGAAGCCACTCCCGCAAGTGACTCCACTCAGCCAAGGACGCACCTCGAGAACCAGAGACAAACAATCACACACAGCTGCAATACAACAACAACCAAAAAACCGTATACACCAACCAATTACCGCATATACGATGCAACACAAACACTACAACAGCACAACAATCACGACTCAACAACCGACACACTAGACCATCCACAGGAACTGAGTAGGCGAACCTACCTTTAAGCAACTGCAACCGTTCCATGCCAACACACGCAATATCCAGCAATCAAGCAACACCTATATACACAATACAATCATCTAGTACTACCGTTCTAATCCTAACTGAAAACACAAGACACAGATGATGATGACGATATACCTACAAGAGGAGAACTTGGCAAAGGATCGCTACCCGACTCAAGCTACGCACTCCTAAGGCATAAGAACCTTCAAGGGCTTCCATGGAGGACATATGGTGAAAGGAAGAGGAAAGGGCGACACTTAGGTTTAGGAGAAAGAGGCGGAAATGATTTGCGGATATAACCAAACGCGATTATAAACCCTCACTGAAACGACGCTATTCGATCGAGTGGCCCACCTACTCGATCGAGTGGCCCCTACTCAATCGAGTATCCAAGCTACTCGATCGAGTAGCCTCTACTCTATCGAGTACCACCCCTAACTCACAACACAAGATAACTCTGGTACGCACTTCTAAGGACCATCACTGCTCCCAAGGTCGGTCAAAGCTGGTCAACGGGTCTCTAAAAAGGGCGGGTATTACAGTCTGCCCCCTTAAAAAGAACTTCGTCCCCGAATTTCAACTCACCTAACCAAAGCACACGATACGGAAACAAAGCGGCATCATAACTCCTCCGACATAGGTCACTATTCTCGAAAACACCATCCCCCCCCCCCCGTGTCATCATCATCAACTGTCTAACGCTCAATATAGATCGACCTCTACAAGCTACCACTTGAAATACCAACCTCACAACACGAACTGGCACAACCAACGATTACCCAACACATTACGAGATTACACTTTCACTAGCAACAACCATCAACACGAAATACATCACATTAACACAACTATGTTATCCAACGATACGATTCTATTCCAACACATGACATCATAACTATCTCTTTATGACCGTGTTTTAAAGCACACTATCAACTTTTACTTCAACACACAAATTACTCAACGCACAAGTGCAAACAATTATAATTTCATACAAGAAATGTAACCAAAGTAATAGAAAACATTATAAACAAACAACAAAATAATTGCAATATCGGCCTTTTTATTTTGCGACATTACTCTTCCCCTCTAAAAGGAACTTCGTCCCCGAAGTTCACCACCCAATTACTACACATGTTACTTACTACTTACGTCTTGACATATATCTAACCCATATTATTCATTATTGACATTACTCATTAATCATACACCCATTCAACCATAAAAACATATGCAACCATATTCGAATAACTAGCCACCGTCAAGAGTGCGTGTATGTACCATTTGTATTTGTATATGGGAGGACACATCTCCGGTGAAATATAATTAGTAGACATTACGGATGTAAAATGAATGCAAGAAGAAACAATTACTACTTCACTATTCGTTATGAATACGCATCCAAAACCCATACACGACTTTCAACATATGAAATTAACGGTTCAAACATGTTACTAATCATCAATAACCATGTTAAACACCAAAACATGTAATGATATAACCATTAAAACAAATTTAATTAACGAAAAGTTCCTGTAGCAGTGCTATTCGATCCAGTATATAGTGGTACTCGATCGAGTGCCCGCTACTCGATCGAGTGTCTTGGCTACTCGATCGAGTAGCCCTGAGATTAGAATACCCCATTCCCGTCACACCTGCAGTTAATTGACCGATTATGGGGTACTCCGTCGAGTAGCCACAGGTCAAAATCTTAGAAATTCCCTGTCATCACACCATATATATATATATATATATATATATATATATATATATATATATATATATATATATATATATATATATATATATATAAAACGTCGCATAAGCGCGAGTCGGGATGACAACCCGACCCCCAAAATCCTGCAAACAAGTTCAAACTAAGCAAATCTGGCCTTATGGCCATCCATAAAAACCAAAATAAAAGTTTCGACTAAGAACGACTACCATCATCCAACATCATCAACCATAAACAAAGAGAAAGAAAAGGAGTAACGCTTCTGCTGCTGCTGCTGCTGCTCATCCATCATCTCATCTCCACCACCATCTCCTCCCGAGGTGCCTTCTCCCGATGACCCAATACCCGCATCAACCCTCGCCCCAGCTCCAGGACTCATATACCATGGGGTCAAGCCACCAAAAGCAAAGGACTGTGGTGTACCCCATGCTGCCTGGTCCACCCCGTAAGAGTGGAAAACCTCACTATAGTCCCCAACTCCGCTCCACCACACTGGATGTGGTCCTTCGGTCCCAATCCCCTGAGCATACGACATCTGATGTATGTTCCGGAGTGTCAAAGTAGATGACACTCTCTCTGCCAAGTAGCTCGAACGCGTTTCCGGGGTGTCGAGGTAGGGGTAACAAGGAAAAGGGTGCTGCTGTGGTGCTGCTGGCCGTGGTCTGGTCTCAGCTGTCCTCCCCCTCACATGACGAGGTCCTCTCCCCAACCCGGGTCTCTCCTCCACTGCTGCCACGTTCTCCCCCTTCTTCGGCTCGGGCATCACCTGAAGGATCGTGTCATCAATGAGGTATGTCTGCAACTGCCGAGGTACATTATCATCATCCTCCTCCTCATCGGAGTCAATAACTATCACCACTGGGTCTAACGGCTCTGTCGGTGGGAGGTGCTCAGGAGCCGGGATCCTCATCCAGCTCATACCCCACACCCTCCAAGCTAGGCTACCATCAGCTAAAGTTCTCAACCATTTCAGGTCGAGGTAGTAATCTCTGTCCATGGTAGGCACCGGTGTGGATAGAGGAACGTACTCAGAAGAAGCCTCAAAGGAGGCTAGCTTTTCAGCTAGCCGAGTGGCGATAGCACCACAACTCAAGTACCGAGTGGTAGAAGGAGCCATCAAGGCAAGGCTAGCACAGACCATGGCAGGAGCATTGAAGACCACCCTCTCGGTCCGCTCCGGGTTAAGATAAGACATCAAAAGCAACAGTTCATGATTGTTCAGCTTACTCATATCCGGTCTCTCATAAAGAAGGTTCGAAATAGAACGAAGGAAGATCCTCAGGGTAACATGTTGAACATCATTAATCAACATGTTGCTGGAGGTGGGAGCTGACTTTCCGGAAAGACAAGGCATAAGGCGACAGACACCGCACTCATATGGAATCTCACTGATGGAATCCTTGGGAGGCTTGGCCAACCCAAGGTGAGAAGCAAAGAGGCCCATGGTCAATACGAAACTCGTGTTCATAAGACGGAACTCAACAGTTTGTGCAGCTGGCTCGTAATTAAACGATCTCATAAACTCCAAAGTCAGAAAAGGATAGGAATGCTTCCTCAACCGATACAACCCCATAAACCCCAGGGTCTCAAAGATATGACGGACATCCGTCTCAATTCCCAAGTCATCAAGAAGTGTGGTATCCACACAACGGGTGGGTCTCATCTTGCGTTTCTGCAACGCCACAAATCTCTCCCTCTGTTTAAAGTCTACAAACACCACTGAAGGGTATTCCGGTACAGCTGGTACCACGGGTCCACTACCTTCCCTAACTTCGGGCTGTGAAGCCCTCCCCCTCTTACTCTGACGGGTCCCTATGTTTAGTCTCGGCATCTGTTTCAGCATACGGTTTAAACAAACATGCATAGGCACTTAAAACACATAATTTACACAATTGAGCATTGATTAATCATCTAGGTACACACTTTCACCAACAAATTCCCAATTTGATATATAAATTCAGTTTATAGCATTTCAGACGACCTCTATAGCTGTGAAAAGTTTAACATGGTAAACATGATTTACTCGACCAATTCAGCTATCATGGCATGGCTCAAATGCTACTCCATATATATATACTTGATAACATGTGAAACATTCATATATGTTCATAGAAAGACAATTTAATACATGGCATCACCAACCTTCAACATTATGAGCAAACCTTCCAATTAAACTAGTCAGACGGTCTCTACAGCTGTAATGTTTTTGACAAATTCATCAACAATTAACATCACCATTACTATAATAAAAGTTTAACTCTTGCATATGCATTCATATTCAACACAAAACCTCAGTCATAGAAAATGAATTTCAATTTGGGGCACTTTTAAGACGGAGTTTTAAGACAAGTTTTAAGGTGAAAATCACAAAATCCAACTTCCAACATGATATATACAACATATAGTACTCAATTTCATCATCCAACATGTAGAAAACAACTAAAGTCAATTTTGATTTTGCAAACCCTAGAAAAATTCGTTCCCAATTTTGCAATTTCTATTCTATTTTTAGAGCAATTAATCATCAACAATCATGAAAGGGAAGCATGTGAATCATGTTATAACAATTAAAAGCAATTTTTCGTCCATATGAATCGAAATTTCAGTTTATTCTATCATTCTAAAAGATTCAAAGTGATAAAAACATGTAAATAGAGAAGAAATTCATACCTTGATTAGATGGAAAGTAAAAGGACGAAATTAAACAAAGAGAATCACCCAAATTAGTCACCATAAACACAAGAATATGAGAGCTTTTGAGAGATTTAGGGGCTTAGGGTTTCGAATAAGGAAGAAAGAATAAGAAGAATGAGGAAAAACAAGGGTTTTATGAAACCCGTAAAGGCCACTGTACTGTAGCCTACTCGATCGAGTGCCTAGGGTACTCGATCGAGTGCCCTCTACTCGATCGAGTAGGTGCTATTTCGTCGAGTATCTGCAGAAAATTCCTACACCCCGACGTCATAGCTTCTTAACTAGATCGAGTGAGGTCTACTCGGTCTAGTAAGCACTCGCACTCGGTCATGTAAGGTTGAGTACTCGGTCAGAAATACAAAATTAATTGAGGATTCCTGCAAAACAATATCACATGTCGATTCCAAACCAAGTTCGGAATTCGTCACTGGTTATCGTGCTCACTTCTGTATCACCATTACTACTCCCACATATCATACCGTCTAATCAGATAAGATTCATATCATATTACGCTACAACAACTGCACACAACACGGTTTACCTGCTACTGAGTCATTCATATACACAATTATGTCACCATATCATGTCTAAACTCGTCTTCCCACATTGCTAGCAAGCTTATGCTCACATCAATTGCAACATATAATTAACGATAAATTCCCACATGTCATCCAAGTGTGTTACTATCATGCTCAAGCTTCAACATAAACAAATTATTCTACACAAATTAATCACCACGCAAGTGGAAATTTTCAGCCATTAAACATTGTATAACGCATCACTATTGGCTATTTCTCATATTATAACTCAACACTTCTTTAACTATCATCATTATAGCTACGGTAGGACTTATAAACTCATATAGGATCACCATCACTAATAACTTGAAGCAAACACCAACACCAACACCAACACGACCACGTTTCATATTACATCATACACTTCTACACCTTTCACGCATTTCTATTAAATAAAACCCTTTTACGTTTCTCATTATCATCACATATACTCACTAATTCTACCAAAACTTCACCACACACGTTCCAGATGCAATTATCATGCCTATACCAACTTCAACAAAGACTCAACCACAGACAGTTCCAACGTAATCCACATACACGTTAAGCACATACTCATGGACTCCACATTCCCATACCCAGTGACTAGCTTAAGTACAATGGGGCCAAGATTTTGAAATGAGGGCGCCTACTCACCCAAAACCTAGCATCAGCTGGGGCTCCCATTATACATACACAAGGTTCATTTTATTAGACTCACTACGTTCATTAGGTTCATTTGTTACAGGTTCCAAAATCGTCGCTCTGATACCATTTTGTAACATCCCCATATTCTGAGGAGCCTTAACTAGGCCTTCCTTAGCATATAAGGGCATTACCATCTCGGTTGCCCGAGGTAAGTAATCATCAAAAGTCGATAAAAGAACAATTATGGTTACATTTACAAACGTTACAACCAACTAACAAAATAAAGATACGACTCATCAACTACACACTATCTCTACCAGAACTCATGACGACTCATTCCCGCCAGGACTCCAGCTATCAACAACATCAGCACCTGCTAAGACTGACTGCTCACCATAAGGGATCACGACAGACACTTAAACAAACAAGACAACCACACAAGGTCAGTAACCGAGGCAAGACTCAACATGAACCAACAACAATTATCAATACAACACAACACAAGCAGTCACACACAATCACACCTACTCCAATCAATCTCCGTCACCGACTGTCCATTGGACCAGCCTTGCCAGTGGGGGACCGCAGCCGTACCCACCAAATCCCCGCTCATCATACCGAGCGATAACCCTGTCCCATTAATGTGCACATCCCCTCCCGTGGTGGGTTCCACGGAGGGCGAAACTAGGGCGTGAAGCCACTCCCGCAAGTGACTCCACTCAGCCGAGGACGCACCTCGAGAACCAGAGACAAACAATCACAGACAGCTGCAATACAACAACAAACTGTATACACCAACCAATTACCGCATATACGCTGCCACACAAACACTACAACAGCACTACAATCACGACTCAACAACTGACACACTAGACCATCCACAGGAACTGAGTAGGCGAACCTACTTTTAAGCAACTGCAAACCGTTCCATGCCAACACACGCAATATCCAGCAATCAAGCAACACCTATATACACAATACAATCATCTATTACTACCGTTCTAATCCTAACTGAAAACACAAGACATACCTACAAGAGGAGAACTTGGCAAAGGATCGCTACCTGACTCAAGCTACGCACTCCTAAGGCATAAGAACCTTCAAAGGCTTCCATGGAGGACATATGGTGAAAGGAAGAGGAAAGGGCGACATTTAGGTTTAGGAGAAAGAGGCGGAAATGATTTGCGGATTTAACAAAACGCGATTATCAACCCTTGCTGAAAAGACGCTACTCGATCGAGTGGCCCACCTACTCGATCGAGTGGCCCCTACTCGATCGAGTATCCAAGCTACTCGATCAAGTAGCCTCTACTCTATCGAGTACCACCCCTAACTCACAACACAAGATAACTCTGGTACGCACTTCTAAGGACCATCACTGCTCCCAAGGTCGGTCAAAGCTGGTCAACGGGTCTCTAAAAAGGGCGGGTATTACCGTAGCAGTCTTGTCGCCAGAATACCGAGCATAGGTAAGTCATCATCATCATATCTAGGTTTGTTTGTGGTTATGCTTGTGTGTAATAGAGTTTTCCCCTACTGGTTGTAATAGGTATTGATGGAGTTTGTCTTATCGTCGTATAGATGTATGCGGTGTTGCTGCTAATTACTAAAGGTAGGTTTTTCTACTCAGTACTGTTGATTGATTTTTATGTGTGTTGTGTAGCATCGTTGATTGTGTGATAGTATCATTGTGTTTGTGTGCAGGGTGCATCCCTGGCTGAGTGAAGTCATCATTGGGAATGGCTTCACGCCCTTGATTCGCCCCTTGTGGTTCCCGTCACAAGGGGTGTGCACATTAACGCGCTCGATGGAGATGAGCGGGGCTTAGGTAGGAAAGGGTGCGGTCTCCCACTAGCGGCGTGGAATATCTGTTGCGATGAATATTCTGGCAGGACTTTACCTTCGGGTTAGTTAGATGAATGATGGATGATTGGATTGAGAGATGGATGTGTTGCGTGTTTTCTTCAGTTACTGACCTTGTGTGGTTTTGTTGTCTTTCTTTCTTGTTATGTGTCTGCCGTGATCCATTATGGTGAGCAGTCAGTCTTAGCAGGTGTTGATATGTGGAGCTTATCTAGGTGGGTTGGAGGGACGAGTCTTTCACCGAATCCTTGCATGGAGTAGTCTGACCATAGTTGATAGTTGTTTGTTAATCACTTGTATCTTTCTTTTGTTGAGATAAACTTGTAATAAACTTTATATAGTTATTTTATTGACTTTATGATATACTCTTCCTCGGGCAACCGAGATAGAATGCCCGTATCTGCTAGGGAAAGTCTTGTTAAGGCTCCTTGGTAGATGGGGGTGTTACAAAGTGGTATCTGAGTGACGATTTTGGAACCTGTAACCAATGAACACTAGTAGAATAATATTTTTTTGCGGCATCATAATAAGGCCTAATTGCGGCGTTTTTGGTGTAGCAGCAAATAAGAGGGCCGCAAATAAAAAATACATTTGCGGCGGAAAAAAAAAGCCGCAATTAAGAAGCTATTTGAGGCGTTTTTCCTAAAAAACGCAGCAAATAGGACATAGTATTTGAGTTGTTTTTCCTAAAAAAGCGCAGCAAATAGGCACGCAAAATTTTTTTTTTTTTTTTTTTTTTTACAGAAAATATGATCCAAACAAATGACTTATATATAGTAACTATTACATATATTTTTCTACCATACAATCTTACATGATTTTAGTACATGTTCTAAATTCATACATCTTGAAATAAAACACATACAATACTCCAAAACTAGACAAGAGCACTAAAATACAAAATTAAAAAAGTAACTCAAGTTTGATTCTAATATCAAGCTTCTAATACTTAAAGACAACAATTAATTATATAGTATACTACCGCTACAAGACTCCTTCATTCAACAAACCAGCTCTTATGTCACCTCTCCAAATGTTCACAAGCTTCTTTCTAGTCACTTGTGTTTGGTGGCTGACAAGTTCCTTGAGGATGGGTAAGTACCTGAATTCAACTCAAGCAATCCAATTTGTTTTTAAATTCTAGGACAGCTGAATAAAAATCTATAGTCGATGTCATTATAAAGAGAGAAGGCATGGAATAAAAATGCGGAATGCTGTCATATAAGCAGCGAACAGTCACGAGTCACGAACCAAACAGACACAAACCAATACGAACCAAACAGACACAAATCATTGGTTGAGCAGTTTAGATAAAGTACAAGGAGGTGTGGTATGCCTCATTGATCAGTTGCCTAATTAATGTCCCAAGAAAGTGTAAAAGAAGTGTGGTTGAGCAGTTTCAAACTATTGGTTCAGCTTACAATCAGCAGCAAGTAACAATTAGAGTGATATACTTTAAACTTCAAACATCAAAGCATACACTCTCACTGTCAATACTTGGTTAGGGTAGGAGCAAGTTCTATTTCGTTGCTTACTACTTCTCATAAATGAGATAGTTAATGACAAAAGCCTTGACGCCTCGTGGAGTCGGTGTTACCAATTTCATACCAAGGAATAAACATCAATTCGGACAAAGACAAAAGAAAACAAGTATCTTTAGCAAGACAAAAAACAAAAATATAGTATAAACACTACTGCATTTGAAACCCAACATGTCTTGAATATTATATCAAGTCCTAGTGAGACAATTTTTGAGCATGTAGCTCCTCACAATCTCATATCGTCCCAGATTACATAGATAGTTGGCACGTTTAAAGAAGCTCAAAACTTGCATATAGAGCACAAAGCAGCATTATTTATAACAAAAACAGTATCACAAATCTGGAATGCAAGTACGAGTCAGAGTTCGGTAACAAGAAAACCATTCATACATATAAGGAAGAGAATGAGAAAAACCACTAACATAGAAACTATTGATTGATACAAAATAAAAGGCTAAAATATAATAAGTAGGCTTAAGAGAGTTGATAATCGATGAAATGGAAGTGGATTACCGGCTAACATAAAGTCAATATTACTGTTACAAAAAAAAAAATCTAGAACGATGCAAAGCCGCTGAACTGCAGTACAAAGGCATGTATCAACAAACGCCACCAGCACATAATCAAACAACAGCAGCATATAATACATCAACATTATTCCTGGAATATACCTGGATAAATAACTGGTGTCTTCCCACATATTTTGTAATACCCGGTATTTTAATATGATATTATATTAGGCCGAGTTACCAGCTGGGTCGTGTGGTGTATTTGTGACTCGGGTAACTATGTGACTCGGGTTTTAATTAATCTAACTAGGCTAGGCCCGTATCGTCTTAATAGCACCTATTCTATACGTATAACTCATCTAACCAAACCCTAATCTCCCTATCACCATATTCACTTTAACCATGAGAAAAGAGAGAAAAGAGAGAAGAGGGAGCCGTGTGTGAAGAACTCGTGAGGCATTGCGAGGCGATTTCTCAGCCTATTCTCATCCTATTTCGTAAGTAGACTATCCTATTACCTCTTTATGCAATTATTAGCATAATTATAGTAGTATTGGAATAATTTACGTAACCCTAGAAATTGGTTTGGGGGTTTTGATTATAAATTGTATGAGATAAATGAATAAAATAGTTATAGCAATTTACAGATTCGTTGGTCTGTGTTATTTGAGTGTTTTACCTGTCTTAAACACGTCGGATGCAAAAAGTTAAAGAAGAGACTCATGTTTATTCCAAGCCTAGTTTATGCCTGTGAAATTTAGTAGCATTTCACCGTGTAGTTTTTCCTGAATAAATTATTATTGAACGTCTATCTAAAAAGTCCGCGAATCAGTAGAGGCTAAAAGATTACTTCTAAAACATAATTTAGATATTGAATTGGTGCTGGTTCTTTTTCATATATTTAATTTAAAGAGTTTAGATGAGTTAGGCGTTGGTTTTACTTAAAAATCATTTGTCAAACGCGTTTTATGAGTCTTTACTTTTTATGCGACAAATTATGTCAGCCTTTGGAAATCAGTCTGGAAACCATGGATATGTTTGGATTTGGGAAAAGTATATGAGATAAGAACTGTAGATTAGAGTGTTATGGTTCCAACCCAATTGGCCTCGCATCTATTCAATTTTCCTAGAATTAGTTATGTATTTTATAGTAAGTCTGTCCGGTTCTGGAAAATAAGAAAGGCCGAATTTGCCATATAAGTTAAGGTTTCTATTGAGTTATGATGAGTCTTGTTTAGGTGCATGATTAATTGATAAAATGGGTTAAGTTTCTTGTCGCTTTAGTAATCGTATGCTATTAATATTAGGTGGTGATTTCCGAGTCGAGTATTTCTGAGCTGCTGGATTAAATTCTTATTGCTATATATCGAGAGGGCGAGTTTGTTGTGGAATATTACTGAGCACCGACTATTTGACTCAAAGATCTTGAGGTAGGGGAATACACTGATTGAGTTCTTACGATTATAAAGAGTTGGCATGTTCGGTGATTATATGACATATCTGATTATCTTATTTATCTTGTTGAGCATTATTGTTTTATACGTTTCATACATTGCATTTGCATCGGAGTTGGAGTTGGAGGAGATGAGATTATTGCGATTAAGGCCCAGGCGGGTTCTGCAGGACTTGCCCTGGTGTCCTCGCCTTTGAGCCGGTATATCGACGACGGTCGATTGATATAGTCTGCCGGGGATCGGTATGGTCAAGGCGTTACGGGATGTGTGTGATGGAGTTGAGATTGGAGGATCATATCATTGCATTCTTTATTATATCGTATTACCTACTCAACCTCGCGGTTGACCCCCGTGTATTCGTGTACGCTGTGATGATCCATTTCTTTGGGAGCAGTTGACAGGTTGTTGAGACATATGGAGTCGGCGGGGAGAGAGCATGGATCACCTGACTTAGACCTAGCCCACTTTTATTTCAGTTTAGCTATCAGACTTTATTTTCAGTTTTGAGACATGTTCCATTTGAGTTGTAAACATTTATAACTTTCAATTTAAAGGACTGTTTATTTTTCCTTTGTTATCTACTGCCTCGGGTTTCCGAGATGGTAACACCCTTCTTTATCTGAGGAGTCCTAGTCCAGGCCCTTAAATAAATGGGGGTGTTACAAAGTGGTATCAGAGAGAACGATCCTCAGGCCTAAACCAATGAACCCAATGAACGTAGTGTTGGGAAATGTGTCCTCAACAACAGTGCGATCATGTGATTTAAAAATCATTATTAAATCTCATTTTAAAGAATACAATTGGGAAGTATTTATACTGTCAACTGGTCCACACATATCGGTAATGATTGGTGACTAGAGTTTGACATTACGTCGTGCGACGGTGGTGATCGATTGATCCCCAGGTCATACCTATAGGGCAACACTCTTAATTGATTATTTAATTAATCGTATAATGTTGCGAGTTAATTAAATTACTTGAAAATTGACGGACGATTTTGGAAGTAAAATTTACGTGTCTCATTTAAATGAGATACGGTCTGAGTAATCGAATTGTATCTTTACTCAGATGAAATTATTGTTTAAGGAAACAATTGAAATTGAATGAATTATTATAAATACAAGTTGTTGTGATTTATAATTGGTAAAACATTTTGGTACAAGTAATTGTGAATTACTAAGTCGATTTTTGTATGTGACGTATTTTTATTAATACGTTGATTTTTAAAATGTTAAAAATACATAACAAATTTATGTGACATATGACATGTAACATATTGACAAATTGACAAATGTAATATGGAATCCATATTATCAATAGTACCAAACATAGAAGAGCATAAACTTTTCCTCTTCCCTCTCCATTTGCACGGCCCAAATGGAATACCAAGAGGTTGCTTTTCTTATTTTATTATGCCTATAATTACTAGAATTATTTCATTCAATCATATGCTGAAACTTTAGTGTAAAAGCAAAGCAAAATCATCCTCTTCATCTCCTCTTCAAACCGTGTGATAAGGAGCCTTATAGACCATATTTTTGGGTCAATTTTCTTACAAAATTAATATTATCTAGTCTTCATAATATTGGTTTTAATTAAGAGAAAGCTTTGGGTATAAAGCCTTGGGAGAGATCCTATACTTGGGTCTTGGGTGTTTGTTCTTCCATTTAAGGGATAGCTCAAGAACAAAAGAGAAGGAGAACTCTTTTGTGCCCATATATACCGATATTGCAATGTAAGGACATGATTTCTCCTCTATTTTATCTTTTGTTTGCATGCATAAGATCATTAGTTAATTTTATGACAAATTACATTATACATATATGAGTATGTTGTTAGGTATAAAGATCTACCTTTCCTTCAATTGGTATCAGAGCAATGGTTGTTTGCATGCAAATCGGTTATAGTTTTTCCGAGTTATACGATTAACATATAAAACTTGTAAATTTGTGTTATTATGATATATCACGAAATTAATTCATGCATGATAAGTTTCTGATCCTAAAATGATTTTTAGGATTTTTTGGTTAATTTACGGATTTTACTGTTCATAATATATAATATTGGCATTAAAATGTGATTTTTATGATAAAAATGCCATTTTTGGACGAAAATTAGCTAAACTTCGAATTTTCCAGTTCTTTTTGGATATGTTTTCACATATATTTTTATTAGATGATCTGGAAATTTTCATAATTTTATGAGTTGTTATGCTCGAAAAATGAATTTTTCATTATTAAATTCGTTTTTTGGTGAAAAATAGGTTAATATGAGATAAATTTCGATTCTGGTCATATAAATTTAGTATGTTGTCACATGAAATTTTACAAGATGTGTGTAAAATAATTGGCTATATTGAAGTCTTTATGCATGATTTATGGATTTTTGAAGAAAAATAGCATAAATAGTGACTTAATTAGTGAAAATTGCTAAAACATACTTCATGACTAAGGAAAAATGTCCAATGTTGCTTTTTATTATATTTTTCAGATCTAAAATTGAAAAGTTGGTGAAAATATTTTTTCTCATATTTTTTTATGATTATTTTAGTTAAAATCGATAAAACCGCAACATTGTTTTTCCGGATAAATTTCGAAATTTTTAACCTAAGTTTTTGAACATTATGAGTGTCATGGTATTTTTCCAGAATATTCAAGAGTTTAAATTTCAAATTTTGAATTTATTTGAAATTTTTATGATTTATTTGAAGTTTATAGCATTTTATTATAATTTTAAGTCCATTATGAACAAATATGAGTTAATTATGGTCAAATTATTAGTGAAGACTAAATTTTGAGTCCTAAACAGTTAGGGTAATTAACTTATGCATAAATATGAATTTATGTATTTTTGGTGATTGTAAAATGTTGAATCACGCAAATCCGTAAAAACCGAGGAATATACGATATTGGCTAATTTAAAGGCGATTTAGCATAAAATTGGGCATGTTCATACATATTATAATGCTGCATATTTCAATTGTTGAATGTCTTTTATTTATATAATTTTTGAATTATGTAATTTTGCTTAGTATGGCCTTAGTTTTAATTGGTATTACCCGAAATGTATGGGAATATCGATTCGGTTGTAATTTTTATTGTGATCTCGTATCACCGTCTTGTAATTTAATAGATTTATTTTATTATAGTTACAAATGTATAATAGGAATTATGTAATTCATTATGTAATTTTTATTCATTCCTGGAGTTCCCAAAGACGGATTTCCTAAAGATGGCGATACATAAAGACGCTGTTACCTCGAGATGCGTGCCACAACCGAAGTTCAAGGGACCAATGGAGTTGGTTTCCGAATATGTAATAGTTAAACAGTTTTCTATTTCTAGGATGGCCATACTAGGATTTTTTTTATGCTTTGCATTTTATTTATGTCGCATGCATCGCTAAATCGCCATAACTAAAACATGCATCGTCGTTCTAATCGAGTTCATCGACCGTGTCAATTACAATTATCGTAGTTCACCGCTTTAGTTCACTTAAAACGTGATAGATAATAAATTGACATGACCTCTCGCTAAAATAAACAATTGAGACATAGCCTTACCAAATAGTAGAAACCATGAAGTACCGGGCCAAGAAGGAGTTGAGCCGGCTTTACCGTAAGACAAACCTTGTTACGTTGGTGAAGTGGGTGATGAATGTCTATCCACCGAATTCATGTTAATAAAGGGTATTTCGGCACACCGTGCCCTAAGTTGATATGGGTTTGGATTATGGACACATTTATTCGAAATTTGGGTTGTACTCAACGAAAGTATTCACGACGTATTTCCGGATGTGTTTCGGGCTAGAGATGAATATTAATGTAAATATCATCGACCAAGAGTTCTAAAAGTAGAATCGATTAAAGAGTTAATCCACCGAGTTATATTGATGAGGGGTATTTCGGCACACCGTGCCCCAAGTTGATATGAATTTGGGTCTTGGAATCATTTATCTAGTTGGGTAGAGGTCACTAGAAAAATGCATAAAACTTGTTATCTACAAGTATTATTAAAACGATAAATGTTAAGTTTTCCACTATTCCGTTATCATATTGTTCTATTTCTTTACCACAATTCATATACGATATCATTTCGATTTTTCAAAATCTCCATTAAAACATCGTAACTAGAGACAAATTTGATTTTTGCTTCTAAAACCTCATATGAATCATTGCTAAGGATCTCTTGTAAAGAGTATAGATTAAAGTTATTCATTATCAAACAGGTTTTTGATTCTTGACTAACAAATCTACTTAGAATGGATTGTTATTCATATACTTAATTGAATTAAGTACCTTGAAGTTTTTAAGACTAAAACGAACAAATGAAGAGTGTTCTTCATGAATTCAATTTTGCTTCTCAAAACAAAGACTCATTGAAATGAGTGGGAGCATTCTCTTAAACCGTTAAGATGAGAACGAGGTTCAAGAAGTAAAGATTATAATGGAATTGATACAAGGTAATGTTAAAAGTAAAGTTGTTGAGAATGACGATACTAAACCTATCAATCCCGACCGATAAAGTTTCCATTGTCTTAAATGTTGGACACGAGAAAGGAAACTACCCCAAATTATTGAAGAATCAACAAGTTAGTTGTGGGACATCTAATGGGATCTTCTTCTTTAAATGTTTATTTGATTAAACATAAATTTTGCTAGTACTACTTAAATCAATATTAGAAACCAGTGGTGGTTTTCATCATTATGTTTGATACATAGGATGATTAGAATATGACGACTAGCAACAATGAAGTCGAGAGATAGAGTCATTGTGTACTAAATCTAGTTTTGGGTTTGGAGTTGTACTTAATTGTGACTATTAAGTACAAAAACTCTAAATAAGAATACAAACTTGTTAAGATACAAAAGAGGTTTCACTTTTGTGACCCTATACACCACGATTTGATGTATGGCTAGCCCATCATCAAGGTGATTATATTCTAAACCAAACTAGAATGATATATCATGAAGATGATACAAGACTCAAATTGGTAACCCAAAATTAAACCTTAAATTTTGGAATGATGAACGCAAAGAGTTATCGAGTACTCTTGAAACCATTAGATTGTTAATGGTATATGCGTATCTTGTATTCAAAGCAAGATGTCTCGTGCCTTTTGGTTGAAAAGGAGATCGAGGTTGTCAATCATTGATCCAAAATAGGTTGATCATTTTCTTTTACCAACGATTTAAGTTGATAAGGTAAATAGAGAAATCTTTTGAAGAAGTTCAAAGAATTCAAGGAATCACGATTTAGTCGTGATGGGATTATCAAAGTGAAGACTTTGATATAAGCCAAAGGAAATGTGATATAGTATCACAAGTTAATCTCTCTTAGCACGCATTATGGAGTAATGTGTGGTTGGATAAGAAATCAAACGCTATTCGATATGCTTTGGACTTCAATCAAGTTACTTTGAGTTACTTGATCCTTTTGGGGATTTTATCATTTTGTCTAAATTATTATTCCACTAAATAGAATCATATGAGATATGAAATGGTAAGGGTACCATGTTTGTAAGTTTTTACAAGAAACAAATGCTCATTTTTCCCTATGATAATCACGAGTACACCGGGTTTGTGGCTCGTGAAGTCATCTTTCTAAAAATACAAGTTTATTTCTAGAAGACAGAGTGGGAGAAAATTATTCAAGAGCCACAAAGAATGTTATGTCGCAAGAAACAGGTCTTTCTTGGCTACATGAGACGTGTTGTGAATGTTATGTCGCAAGAAACAGGTCTTTCTTGGCTACATGAGACGTGTTGTGTAAGACGTTGTTTCTTTAAAACCTAGGAGGTTAAATTCGTCACTTGTTAAAGATGATGAATTCAAGCTACCTTTAAGAAAGAAAAGAGCTTATAACTTATAAAAGAAATTGTTTGATTCAAGTTGATTACTTCTAGAAAGTAATGAACATATGACTTACATAAGAGTGTTTAAGTCACAACTCAATACAAGGCTTAGAGCCATGAAAATCCGAAACAAAAAGGCTTGATTAGTGACAAAGGGTTTTGCACTAATAAAGAGATATTTCAAAGCAAGATTGGTAGCAAAGAGTTTTGCACTGGTTGAAATGTTTAAGTCTATTTGGATCTTCTTAGGGATTGTGTTTCATTATGAGGATATGAATACAGCAAGTGAATCTAAAACCCACTTCTTCAATAGAAGGAATGTATTCAATACATGTCATGAGTTTTATAGATTCTTACAATCCTAAGATAATGTGAAACTTAAGAGAGGGTCTTAAGTAGGACATCAATGAGTTAGAATCAATGTTTTGATCATGTTATAAAACTTTTCTCGATAAGACGAGAAGTTGTTTTTATACATGAAGTTTAGTGGGAGTTACGGAAATTTTATTTAGTCCGATATGTGGATGACATATTGATCATTAAGAATGATTTAAGACTTTTGGAGTAATATAATACATCTTTAATATCTAGATTTATGTAGATAAATCCACATGATATTAGCGTCAATAAGAAGTCTTATGTTGATAAGATTCATGACTAGTTCAATTAAATTGAACATATTTGATTGATTCCATTTGCTTCCGCCGCTTGGATCAATTAAATGAGTAATGATGTATAACACTTCATATACTTTGAGTATGATGAATTGTTTTCAAAATCGAATTTAAGAAATCTTTATCAAGTAAGCCATGAAGATTACCCTTAAGTGCTTGCAGAAGCATTAAGGAAGTAAAGCAAAGTGTTTATGATGCAATTTTGTGTAAGGGTGTTACACAAGTGACAATTGACAATTGATATTGCGCATGGTTTCGACAAAACCATAATCAAAACACATTAGGGTGGTTAAGAGACCATTATGGCTATGATAATTAAGAAGTAGATTTTCTAGAATCGTTCTAGACAATAAAGAACAATGAGAGATATTTATAACGGAAATTGAGTACACTTGCAATCATGAGATGTGCAAGAAGGATGAGTCCCGCACACTGTGAAAACAGTGGGAGCTATTCTTAGGCTAAAGGGCCTATGTCTTGATTGGATCTCGACACGTACTCAGAAAGTTTTGTAATGCAAATGTATACATTACAAAGGAAAACGAGTATGTAGTAAGGTTGAGTAAGGTACAAGAAGTTGATAAAACCTACAAACCAAAGCCTTCTCAAAGGCTAAACATGATGAGTCATGTCATTTCAATTGAGTTGAAATAAACAACTACGTACAAAGATCAAATTAGATTATAGAATATGAAATAGTAATCAGGCATTGACTATTCATATGTGATAATCGCATTTGTCGTTCGAGTTTTTCTTTAAAAACTCCTTTTATACTTTGTTACATCCAAACGGGTTGTAGAGACAATTGAACCCCGTTAAAGTGAACACGGATTAACATTGTATTCGCCCATAGTCACTTGTATGAGGTGACGTCTCGAAGTGACTAGAGTGTGATGCGATTGATGGCAAGTTCAAGTGCCATAGAGTCATGTGAGATGACTAGTCGATCACATAGGCAGACTGTTAGGAACATTTTGTCGGGCCTAATGACCGCTTATAGAGTTCTGGCAAATTTATATAGCCTGGTCGTGGCGAGAGCTGCTATAGTATTCAAATGAGTCGATTCTTTTGACTAAAGACTATTCGCCTAAGATGGCACAGTTTCAGATTAACTTTGATTTGTGTTACTACGACCTTCGTAAATGGGGTCAAATGGGCATATTTTGGGTTATGATGGCTGTGGCTAGTCGAAGGGAATGAGTGCGATAGGAATTGTCCACCCCTTTGTCAGGGTTATAACAATATCTCAGGGCCACTCGAGGAGTAATGAACTGGAAATGCGTGGCCACGCTCGGAATGTATCCATGGTGGATAAATCCGGTCAATCGATTATTCTCCGGATCGAGGAAACCACTCTCGATATGATCACTTGCAAGTACGACCGAAAGACACCTTGCATTGAGTGGGAGATAGTAATAGGACAAGAGAATTGGTGACGCACACTTGTCGAGGACAAGTGGGAGATTGTTGGGAAATGTGTCCTCAACAACAACAAGCGATCATGTGATTTAAAAATCATTATTAAATCTCATTTTAAAGAATACAATTGGGAAGTATTTATACTGTCAACTGGTCCACACATATCGGTAATGATTGGCTGACTAGAGTTTGACATTACTGTCGTGCGACGGTGGTGATCAGTTGATCCCCTAGGTCATACCTATAGGGCAACACTCTTAATTGATTATTTAATTAATCGTATAATGTTGCGAGTTAATTAAATTACTTGAAAATTGACGGACGATTTTGGAAGTAAAATTTACGTGTCTCATTTAAATGAGATACGGTCGAGTGTCGAATTGTATCTTTACTCAGATGAAATTATTGTTTAAGGAAACAATTGAAATTGAATGAATTATTATAAATACAAGTTGTTGTGATTTATAATTGGTAAAACATTTTGGTACAAGTAATTGTGAATTACTAAGTCGATTTTTGTATGTGACGTATTTTTATTAATACGTTGATTTTTAAAATGTTAAAAATACATAACAAATTTATGTGACATATGACATGTAACATATTGACAAATTGACAAATGTAATATGGAATCCATATTATCAATAGTACCAAACATAGAAGAGCATAAACTTTTCCTCTTCCCTCTCCATTTGCACGGCCCAAATGGAATACCAAGAGGTTGCTTTTCTTATTTTATTATGCCTATAATTACTAGAATTATTTCATTCAATCATATGCTGAAACTTTAGTGTAAAAGCAAAGCAAAATCATCCTCTTCATCTCCTCTTCAAACCGTGTGATAAGGAGCCTTATAGACCATATTTTTGGGTCAATTTTCTTACAAAATTAATATTATCTAGTCTTCATAATATTGGTTTTAATTAAGAGAAAGCTTTGGGTATAAAGCCTTGGGAGAGATCCTATACTTGGGTCTTGGGTGTTTGTTCTTCCATTTAAGGGATAGCTCAAGAACAAAAGAGAAGGAGAACTCTTTTGTGCCCATATATACCGATATTGCAATGTAAGGACATGATTTCTCCTCTATTTTATCTTTTGTTTGCATGCATAAGATCATTAGTTAATTTTATGACAAATTACATTATACATATATGAGTATGTTGTTAGGTATAAAGATCTACCTTTCCTTCACGTAGGATGTGTCTAAATAAAATGAACCCCTGGGAATAAACTGTTAGGAGCTCACAGTGCGGTTAAGAAGGCGCCCTTAATGCGTGCTCTTTTGCCCTCTCAGTTTTGAACCAGGTAACCCGAGATAAATTGAGTGAATGGGGTAGTTAGAAGGGAAACCTTGGATATAATCGAGTTGATGTATACCTTGAGACCCATATATTCTAACCATTCTGCAGGACAACGTTACGGTAAGTATTTTGTATGAATGATGACGTGATCATATGATGTTGTGAAGATGAGAAATAATTTTTTGTGTTCAGTTTGATAATCAATGAAGTGTTGGATTGTGGTAATCGTGAGCGTGAAATAATTGCGAATTGATGATATTTATCTGGATGGATGTTGAATGACGTGTTGATAGTGCTATTATGTCTAGCGATATGCGGTTATGTGATCCCGAAGCCATGCTATATAGTATTGTGATAGTAATCAGAAACACTATTGAATTGCATGTTTCTAGTCATAGCAATCGTGATTTAGATGTAAGGAGTAGATCGAGATGCGAAGGGATTCTATGGGATAGATGTTTACGTAAGTACAAAGTGTGAGATTTAAGTTGGGATGGGTTAGTATACATAGTATGCTCATAAGAGCTTGTAACATAGTAAAGAATGACCTAGTTGTGACACCCTCATTTTTAGCGTTAAATAAACACGTATATTCTACAGAAAAACTGACAGGATATGTTTGTAATTGGTTCAACTAGATAAAACCTGTAATTTTAAAAGCTTTTCTAAACCATTCACAAACATTTCCAAATGAAGAGTGCCAAAACCTGCAAATTCTAACAAACTAATTTACATAACATTGCTAAAGTCGCGAGAATAAAGTGATACAAACCAAAGTACAAGAGGGAGACATATGTCCCTCCAAAATATAAACACAACCATATGTTTTAAGGTTTACTACAAAATATAACCAGACTAGGTCCAAGGTTCTTTTGCTCACTAGCTCGTCCGTGTACCCCATCTAATCATCATCAACCTGTCAATCGCATTTTATACAAACACGAAAGCCACAATTCAGTGGGGAGTAACTTCGAGTCCTCCCAACCACGAAATGTCGTAATTAATATAACATGTAAACATAAGAATATGAATACGAATCACACATAGCCTTAGCATATAGATGCTAGACAATCGTGCTTATCATGTGAGCAACAATATAACAACACATAGTCCTAGCATGCGAACACTAGACCGACTCATACTACACTATCATGTGAATGATATAACATCCAGGAATCCAAACTCTATCAACCATAGCCAGCTTGCATCTCACCTTCTATGATTCATAGAATCACCATACAAGAAAGGGCAATATATCAAAGACAGGCATAAGTTCTTAGCACCGTCAATAGTCACTCTGTAACTCGAGTCTATACCACGAGGTAGGGAAGGTAATCGAACCGGTATCTTGGCTCAGAGGTTCTATCAAAAGATGGCCAAGACACAACACAATCCTAGTCCTAAATCTTCGCAGACCTAGACATGCGGATACACACCACCGCACCCAAGACCCACAATTTTTTTAAAAACAAAGTGAGTACCCTAAGGAGTCCACCAAAGGGTTGGCTAGTACTTAAGCTGACCACTTACCCTCAAAGTAAGTAACGAGGTCATGCCCCAACTTGGATATAAACCCACCAAGTCAGGAACACAAAGGCTATTAAGCAGTGAACATATACTCGTCAAAGACTATAAAGACCTATCTATGACAAACACAACAACCTGCAAGAAGTATTCAATACCAATTCCATTTCAAGCAATATTAACAATATTAAAGGTTTCAGGGAATCTAAGGCCGTTTCTAAAATATAAGAAACCATTCAATTCAACCAACATCACATGTGAACTAACAACATAATAAATGGCCTAAAACAAGAATAAGGCCAATTATCCAATTCACACATTAATTTCATCCAACCGAATTTTTACCCGCAACCCCAGCCCTGCGACAGGTACGGGTTCAATCGCGGCTGACCAATCACACAATTGACTGACATCGATTCAGTCAAAGGGACTAAGGCTCAGTTTTCGGCATAATCATCCAAACATTGCAATTATCGCTATAAAATTCATTTTAAGCCTATTCATTACAATTTCATATCATAACCTATCCTAACATGTGCAACTACCAATATAAACATTATTTTACCATTAACATTGTATCTACTACTAACATGATTCATTTCAAAAGATTACCCATATGTTACTTATACTAAATATAACATTAATAAACCCGAAACGACAACAACGCATGAGAAATCGCGAAAACAAGCAACGGGCTGACCCGGGCCAACCCATGGCTGCCGTGGGCCTGCACGGGCCTGCCGGGCCAATTGGGCCGCCACCCCAAACCCTCCATTTCTCCATTTTTGTTCATTTTAACATCGTTTTAAGCATCAATTAATCATTCCCATTTCATTTCCATACTAATATGTGAACTTAAACTTACAAAAGACATGAATTTAACCCATATTTTCATGTGAAATAAACTACTCAAATAACATTCACAAAATCATACAAGAAAACAAAGAATGTGACATTTATTCGTCGAGTAACTCGAAATATGTTACCTTAAGCTAGAAAAAGGCAAAATAACCCTTGAGAAAACCCTAAAAACAGTAGCTACCCATCATCCTCTATTATATAGGAGTCCCCTATATCATCCTCATAATCTTCACCTATTAAAAACAACAAAAACGCAATAATAATTACTAAACCGAAATTATGCCCAAAAATCATCTTAAATCGACATAATGAAAACTGAAATTAAAACATACTAGGATGTAGATCTTGAAGAGAGGATTCCGAAAATATAAATTTTGCGAAAATCCGACTAGAAACGAAGAAGTTATGATGAAATTACGATTGTAAGTTTATTTGTTTTTTTTTTTTGTGGATTTCGGTCAAGAGGCAAAAGAAGCCTTAGGAAGAAATAGGAAGGTGGGGGAAGAAGGTGGGCCGTGGAAAGGGAGAAAGGAGCGGGAATTTGGCGGAATTTCATTAGTCGGTTTTGGCTCGTTTCGACGATAATTTCGACGATAATTAGAACCGTTTGTCAAATGCAAATTCCGACAATGCCAAAGTTCTTAAACACGAGATTACAAGAAGATCGAGTACCCGTATGACCCATTTCCAAAATCGTTTGCCCAATTTTCACAAGAATCGCCATTTTCCCCGATATGCCCTTATTTCGAAATAAAAGGTTTTTACATGGTTTAAACTATTTTTAAACATTTCGAAACTATCAAAATAAATACTTTACTTCAAAATATAATAGAATTATATTTCATTGAATTATTATTACTTCAAATACATTAATATTAAATTCAACTTGATTAATAAATTACTTCCGCCATATAATAACGGTCCGAAATTACGGGGTGTTACAATCATCCCTCCTTTTAAGAAGTTTCGTCCTCGAAACTTGCAAGTAGAAAATGAAAATACAATAAGGACGAACTCAATTTTCCAAGGTCGAAAATCAAAACATTCAAAACAAATTGGAATTTCAAAAGATGATCCTTCAAAAGAGGTTAAGAAAACTTTCAAAAGCACGATGTCCATATCAAGGGAATGAGAGAACTCTTGATGCATGCAAACGCGCTATCATTCTGAATCAAGGACAAATCAAAATATGAAATCATTCGCCGATGAGTGCAGAACTAGTTATCAGACGTCTCCAATAACGAATCCTGACAACGAATCAACGCCAAAACAAAATGAAAGCGAAAGGTCAAATGAAATTGTTATAGAAAAATGGTAAATCATTTTTCAAACTTTACCAGAAGTCAAGTTTTCCAAACATAATACAAATTTTAACAATGAATCGAAAAGTTAACTCACATTGGTCCGAAATTACACAAAACGAAAAATAACTTAGGTATCAAATCGAACACTAAGGTTGAAAGAGAGTGAAAAATCATTTTCAAATGTTATAGAAAGAGGTCAATTTGTAGATTTAAATCCAAATTTAAAATAATGAACCAAAAGTTTACCCAAACAAGATAGAATCTATGCAAGATGGAAAAAGAACTCGGGAACGAGAAGTGCAACTCGCGATAGGGAACTCACACCCAACAGACAAGAAGGAGTTGAACTCTTAAAGGTGGAATTTTTTTGGATGAAGTCAATAAAGATGTCAACGAACAAGACACTTTACTCAAAAGGTCAAATGAGTTCCAAAAAGGCGAACTCAACGGAACAAGCCAGAATAGCAAGAATGACAATTGTCGGAGATCGGAATTAGGAAGATCGGTACATCGAGAAAGGTTCACTCAATTTCCAACCACAGAGGCATCCTACTAGGTCCTCCGAACATCAACAGGACAACAACCAGAGGCCACACTAATCCAAAAAGCCATCTGAACCACTCATCGACAAGTCTACTTATAAGCTAATCCTTGAGACAATCATATCCTCTACAATTATAACTTAACAATTTCCCAATCAAAATGTTTCCACCAATATCCTCCACCGAACAAAATCAAAATCCAAAGTCGAAACTAGTAACAATATTATACCCTTACCAAGATTCAATTTTCCCAAACGGATTCATGCTTGAAACCAACCCACAGGCAACAAGTTGCACTATCCAATCCATAATTAGCACTAACTATAAGATAAATGGGTTCATCACACAAATCATCTGATCGGTTTACTCAAGATTCACTATCCTACTTCCCAACAATATTCCAATTCCAATAGAAATATTCCTCAAAGGATTAAATATAAGGTCCAAACTTACAATAACATTCCACAAACTTAGCTATCAATCCCCAATACCGTAAAGTAAGGCTCAAATGACAAACGAACAATCCCCGAACGAACAATGCCCAAAACAAATCCAAAATAACCATAGAAATACTCCACCAAGGTAAACTAATCCCATTAGTCTCATCATCAAATCGAAACCAAAGTGAGTCTTATTCCACCAAATCACGCGAACCTCAAATCGCAAGGAGACTACAACATTGCCATCATAAGAATTCCATCAAAAATCTAGCTCTCATATTACATGGTCAAATACAGACACAAACTCCTACACCAATTCCCGACAAAACCAAAATACAAAAATCCTCAAATCACATCCCACTAACTCTGTAAACATGGTCAACAAGGTACCAACTATACTAAGTAGATAAGGAGTGATATCGGGATAGAGAAACGGTAAAATATTTTCGAAGGGTGCATGAGCATGACAAGTTAGGAAACTAGGGAGTCGGACCGTAAAGATAACGGTTGACAGAAATAAGAGGTACTCGAGTTAAGAAGATATCTCGGGCAAGAAGAAGATACGTAAACTTCGGCATAAAAAACAGGGTTCAACGAACGCTAAAGAGAAGGAGAGGAGAACAGAAGCGGCATAATGAAAGGGTTACCGCTTAACCAAACACTCCTCAAAGCTTATGATCGCTATGATAAGGTTACATCACTAAGGTGCTCAACAAAGACTCAAAAGTCTACCAAATCATAGGACTAACAAGGATTCCACAATGGTAGGTTTTCCTCAACTTAATCGGTTCGAAGAGCCAAAATCAATTCACCACACAAATTCATTTGTTACCATCCAAGTCCCAAAGTATCTCCTTTACAATTCTCGTCATCGAACTTCACTTGCTATGTCATCCCCAAGTACTATGGCTTGTTTACACCATCATCTCACCACTTCGTACTTCTAATCTTCGATACCATAAATTAAAATCGCATCTTTGAACTCACGAACTACATCGAACAACTTTCCACCAAAATTCCCAAATTCAGATATGATTAATAAGGTCAACCACGTGTTCTCAAATTTCAAAAGGTCAACAAGGGCTACTCTATACTAGATTTGGTCAACTCAAAAGGTTTAACAAACTAACTAATTCCAAAGTACGATACCAATCCATTAAGCAACGTCAATGTCCTATTGTATTCCTTTCAAGGCCTACAAAGATTGGGGCTAACTATCATTCCTTTAATTCTCCACAAGTAACATCGAGACTCTCAAATGAAGTAGCTTAGGTTCATTCCAACTTATGTGCTAAGGTAGTACCCATGCTCAATCACCTAAAACAAACAAGCTCTCAATAGACATAAATCCCATGGTGTTTCTCAACTCACTAGGCTCTCACATCAAGCACAACTAACAAGACTAACCAAAGGATCCCAAGTTATCTTCTCATATTCAACTCAAACCTTAAACAATCAATTTCTCAACTCGTTCACGCCCTCCAATGATACATTCACTCATCCCAAGGTACGAGGCTCAGTCAAAAACATTCTCTCAAAACTGAGTTCTCTTGAACAAGGGGACTATCCCGCGGAATAAAAGGAAGGTGTCCACAAGGACTCTTATTATAAGAAAAAAACGAACCAAGGATGAATCGGGAGAAAGAATAGAAGAGTAGTTATCAAGGCGAGAGAAGAGGAATTAGAAAGACGAATAGACTACGAGATTGAAAGATTAAGGTAAGGTACACTGAATACAAAAAGGAATATCGAGAGAGTGGAAGCATCCTTCATTTGGCATAACCAATCTTCAACATTCGGCAACGGCCACTCCATCTTGGTCACCAACGAGTAAGATCACAGTTATAGCTTCAACGGCACGAAAATTAATAACTAACAATTAACAAACCTAGCTTGTAGGATTGCATTATCTACGTTTCTTGAAAGGCCATCTTGCAAAAGAGAACATTAGTTAGCACCTAACAAATAGCAATCACAAAGAGACTACAACATAAGGTCCTAAGTCTACCCATCCTACCCATCTCTCGAGTTTATTACTTAAAGGTCAAGTGATTTTAAGTGGGGTGCACAAACGTGCGTCGGGAGCAAATAGGCTCTGATACCAACTGTGACACCCTCATTTTTAGCGTTAAATAAACACGTATATTCTACAGAAAAACTGACAGGATATGTTTGTAATTGGTTCAACTAGATAAAACCTGTAATTTTAAAAGCTTTTCTAAACCATTCACAAACATTTCCAAATGAAGAGTGCCAAAACCTGCAAATTCTAACAAACTAATTTACATAACATTGCTAAAGTCGCGAGAATAAAGTGATACAAACCAAAGTAAAAGAGGAAGACATATGTCCCTCCAAAATATAAACACAACCATATGTTTTAAGGTTTACTACAAAATATAACCAGACTAGGTCCAAGGTTCTTTTGCTCACTAGCTCGTCCGTGTACCCCATCTAATCATCATCAACCTGTCAATCGCATTTTATATAAACACGAAAGCCACAATTCAGTGGGGAGTAACTTCGAGTCCTCCCAACCACGAAATGTCGTAATTAATATAACATGTAAACATAAGAATATGAATACGAATCACACATAGCCTTAGCATATAGATGCTAGACAATCGTGCTTATCATGTGAGCAACAATATAACAACACATAGTCCTAGCATGCGAACACTAGACCGACTCATACTACACTATCATGTGAATCACATAACATCCAGGAATCCAAACTCTATCAACCATAGCCGGCTTGCATCTCACCTTCTATGATTCATAGAATCACCATACAAGAAAGGGCAATATATCAAAGACAGGCATAAGTTCTTAGCACCGTCAATAGTCACTCTGTAACTCGAGTCTATACCACGAGGTAGGGAAGGTAATCGAACCGGTATCTTGGCTCAGAGGTTCTATCAAAACATGGCCAAGACACAACACAACCCTAGTCCTAAATCAGACTTGACCTAGACATGCGGATACACACCACCGCACCCAAGACCCACAATTTTTTTAAAAACAAAGTGAGTACCCTAAGGAGTCCACCAAAGGTTTGGCTAGTACTTAAGCTGACCACTTACCCTCAAAGTAAGTAACGAGGTCATGCCCCAACTTGGATATAAACCCACCAAGTCAGGAACACAAAGGCTATTAAGCAATGAACATATACTCGTCAAAGACTATAATGACCTATCTATGACAAACACAACAACCTGCAAGAAGTATTCAATACCAATTCCATTTCAAGCAATATTAACAATATTAAAGGTTTCAGGGAATCTAAGGCCGTTTCTACAATATAAGAAACCATTAAATTCAACCAACATCACATGTGAACTAAAAACATAATAAATGGCCTAAAACAAGAATAAGGCCAATTATCCAATTCACACATTAATTTCATCCAACCGAATTTTTACCCGCAACCCCACCTGCGGCAGTGCGGGTTCAATCGGTGACCAATCACACAATTGATCGACATCGATTGATCAAAGGGACTAAGGCTCGATTTTTTCGGCATAATCATCCAAACATTGCAATTATCGCTATAAAATTCATTTTAAGCCTATTCATTACAATTTCATATCATAACCTATCCTAACATGTGCAACTACCAATATAAACATTATTTTACCATTAACATTATATCTACTACTAACATGATTCATTTCAAAAGATTACCCATATGTTACTTATACTAAATATAACATTAATAAACCCGAAACGACAACAACGCATGAGAAATCGCGAAAACAAGCAACGGGCTGACCGGGCCAACCTGTGCCGTGGGCTGCACGAACTGCCGCCAATTGGGCCGCCACCCCAAACCCTCCATTTCTCCATTTTTGTTCATTTTAACATCGTTTTAAGCATCAATTAATCATTCCCATTTCATTTCCATACTAATATGTGAACTTAAACTTACAAAAGACATGAATTTAACCCATATTTTCATGTGAAATAAACTACTCAAATAACATTCACAAAATCATACAAGAAAACAAAGAATGTGACATTTATTCGTCGAGTAACTCGAAATATGTTACCTTAAGCTAGAAAAAGGCAAAATAACCCTTGAGAAAACCCTAAAAACAGTAGCTACCCATCATCCTCTACTATATAGGAGTCCCCTATATCATCCTCATAATCTTCACCTATTAAAAACAACAAAAACACAATAATAATTACTAAACCGAAATTATGCCCAAAAATCATCTTAAATCGACATAATGAAAACTGAAATTAAAACATACTAGGATGTAGATCTTGAAGAAAGGATTCCGAAAATATAAATTTTGCGAAAATCCGACTAGAAACGAAGAAGTTATGATGAAATTACGATTGTAAGTTTATTTGTTTTTTTTTTTTGTGGATTTCGGTCAAGAGGCAAAAGAAGCCTTAGGAAGAAATAGGAAGGTGGGGGAAGAAGGTGGGCCGTAGAAAGGGAGAAAGGAGCGGGAATTTGGCGGAATTTCATTAGTCGGTTTTGGCTCCTTTCGACGATAATTTCGACGATAATTAGAACCGTTTGTCAAATGCAAATTCCGACAATGCCAAAGTTCTTAAACACGAGATTACAAGAAGATCGAGTACCCATATGACCCATTTCCAAAATCGTTTGCCCAATTTTCACAAGAATCGCCATTTTCCCCGATATGCCCTTATTTCGAAATAAAAGGTTTTTACATGGTTTAAACTATTTTTAAACATTTCGAAACTATCAAAATAAATACTTTACTTCAAAATATAATAGAATTATATTTCATTGAATTATTATTACTTCAAATACATTAATATTAAATTCAACTTGATTAATAAATTACTTCCGCCATATAATAACGGTCCGAAATTACGGGGTGTTACATAGTGCTGAAACTCGTTTTGTTTGATTTTACTCTTTAATTGACCTTACTGCCATTTCTTTTCTGTTTATTTTCTATGGATGAAAATTTTATGAGATATAGCCTCGTGAGTTCGTGTTCATTTGGCGTTGGTTTCATGCTTATAGGATATACGGATTAGGAGTAATAAATATTTTAGTGGGCTGTGGTCAGGAAGTTCCTGTGCAGTTCCTGTGCAGTGATGTTTTGACCAACGATTTTGTAAAAATCCTCATTTAAATTGTATTAATAATTTTTGCATAATTCCAACTCCATCGATCAGAATATTCGCATATGTTTTCAAATTGATAAGCCACGAAAATTCTTGATGTCTCTATATTAAATGGTAAGTTTTGCAAACTGACCCAAGTTTCGGACCAATTGCTGTCACATACTTGTTTGGACCAACTGAGTTGTAAAATTCTTTAAAAATGGAATTCTTGTGCTTTAGACCTAATTCTTTTTCCCCTGTGTTTTTAACTCTCCGTATTTTGTAAAAGTAATATGAATCAAGTTTTAACTGAACGGTTATTTGTTCGTGGTCTTTGGAAGTTACAACGTGAATCATGACTTGTAAAATGTGCGTTCTATGTTGAGTTTTCATACAATTGTTTGGTTATTTCATGAGCCTTATTAATGTGACCTTATAATGTTTTTATAAGATGATAGTAGCACGCATGTTCAGTAGTATGTATCTTAACAAGTGATAAAATTAAAGTTTAGTTGATAACATTGTTGGCATGATAGTATGAGTGAAATTGAATAGCTTAATTTGATTCTTAATCGAGGGTGAAATATTTTATACTAGTCCAGTTGTTTGCATATTTTATATATGTTTGGCATGTTGTAATATCTCTGGTGTGTTCATCATATTTGTATAGTGGTCGGATATATATAAATATAAAACTATATTGTCATATCTTGGTAAAGTTGGTGGCGTTAAATGTTAACTTGATTGTTCTAATATACTCGCATGAATATTTATAATAATTATGTTTAAATATTTACACATGGATGGTAGTAATGAGTATGTCTAAATGTTCACACATGTAGGATGTCATCTGAGTTCTAATGTCTTTTATGTGAGTCTGTGTGCCTATAGTTATACTTATCACTTTCATTGCATTAATTTATTTCAGTTGAACCTAAACTTATGATATGATAATAAAATAGTGTTGTTGTTCCTTATTGGATATGTTCATAGTTGTATTGTCATGAAATGCTAAGGTGATTGTTGCAATTGTCACGATATTTGAAATATAGTTTGATATAGTTACGATATTTGAAATATATTCTCGAACCGTCGCTATGAATTATATTTTGACGGAAAAAAAATTTTTTTTTTTTTATGTCAGCTATGTTGGCCAATTATAATGAGATAACCCTTTGATGATTCACATGTTATGCGTATGTTTAAATGATAGTCGTTATAGTTACGTTTAATTGAGCCGCGAGTTGCCTATTTGTTCAAACCGTGCAAACCAGAGAACTTGTTCACCTTGCTAATCTTTTGTCATAGATAATGTTTTACAAGTTATATGATGGTATATGCACATGTTTAAGTTGTTTATGCGATATCTTTTATTTTTTGGCTTTGAAAATGAATTATATTGAGTTGATGGATACAATTGAATGGTATGGTTGCTAAAATGTTAAACATATGTGTGATATGGAAGTAATTTTGTTGTTATTGTGAATCATATAACTATTAATACTCAATTGTAATTTCAGTTGTTTGACTTCTACATTATTAAGTTAATTACTCATGACGCACAGTCGATGGTTCCGTAAGGAGTTTAACTGGGAATTTTATAATGTGCCTCCGATCTAAACTAATAATCTTCTTATATTGACTATATGGTTAGACTCTTGTCTAGTTCTTATGACGTGATAAATCGTTTTAAAATTTAACATGTGATTGAGTTGGTACTTATACTTTTGTGTGACCATGCAACCTGTGATAAATAGATCTGTAATAAAGAGGTAAAATTTTGATTGAACACAGTTAATTTGTAGTTACTTGCTTTACATTATGGTACGAATCGTATGCTTTGATGAGACGTCACCAGGGAATGTGTACTATCTAAAAGGTCTCCGATTAAATGTTTGTAGTCGTGTTAGCCGTGAATATAACGAGTAAAGAAGTGCAACTAAAATCCTGATGTTGAGGTAATAGTCGTTCATTAGTAAAGATAGGACTGAAATGAATAAGATGAACCTGTAAGTTATGAAATATGAGTCGACACCTAAGCTTGTATTGTTTGAAGGAATTGAATTAAGTTTATCTGATTTTGAGTTTCGTAGTAAGTAAATGGATTCTATGGACGGCTCTGTTATAAGATTTATGTTAAGAAAGTTATTCACCGTCCAAAGATGAAAGTAAAAGTTTTGAAAATGAAGTTAAATTTTGTCGTGTGAGTATAAATTGAATGAGATTTCCACCAATTAATGTCTGGTTGTATGGTTTCATGATATTTGCTAGTCTGGAGGAATGAAGCTAGAACGGAGTCACAAATAGTGGGTTAATTTAGTCATGTTGTTCGTTCATGTAGTGAATTGGTGGGTTGTGGTTAGTTACGAATGTCAAAACGGGAAATGTAATGTGGTGATTTAAGTGAGTTATGTGTTAACATGGTATGTTGATATTAGCATGATATGTAATGAATATTTGTAAAATTGGTGTAGTTAAATACATTTAATCTTTTATGTCATTGTGTTAGGTGCAGTTTAAATATATTTAACACCAAGAACAAAATTTTATGTATGATAGTCTTGTATGTTAACTTTCCAATATCAATGTTTACTCGCTTGATTGACTCGACCAATAAGTTTGTATAATTTGCCAATCAATGTGCATTCGTCATTCGTGAATAAATCCCAAACCCTTTGTTATGAGGATTAAAAATATTTCTAGGATGATAAGTCTTTGCAAAACTGGTTGTCTTCATTTTATGGGTGATTACTGTCTTGACCTAAATCTGTACAGTTATGTAAAGGAAAGTCAGACTGGACCTATTAGGTTACAAATTTTCATAAATCGATTTATTAAGTTTTGACCCTAATTCTTTTCTTATGTTGATTGATTCCCTATGTTTCTAAGGTATGAGATTACAATGATTAGTGAAATGAATAATTACTAATGATTTTTACTGGTAACCTTGTAAAGCATTGTTCCATTCATAATTTGATTATTCACATGAATAAATGTTACCAATATTTCTTGGAAAATATCTTTGCCACGAGAATACGCCGGATAGGATTATCGTGGTATGTTACGTTAGTGATCTTGCTTAGTAACCTTGATGAAACGATGTTATTTGACATGAACCATATGTGAGCACCTAGGCATCTTCATCTTTGTAACCTGAGTAGTAATGTATAAATTAGATTGACAAGCAGATCCTGTGAATGTTATTGCATGTATTGATTGATATGAAGAGTGTCTAGATTAAAACTGAAATGTCTTAAGTTATTCAACGTGGCTTTTGCTCCGATCCGTGGCGATGTCTTTGTAAAGAGAGTAATAGAATCGTAGCTTCCTTGAGAGAGCTTGTATATTGATTGTCTTTAGTAGGGATTAGTTAACTTGAGTGTGAGTTGTGAATCTTTTATCCTCTTTCGTTGTTAGCGATAGTTTGAGAACTTTTGTTATAATAATGAAGGCTACGGGGACGTAACCATGTTTAAGGAGGGTAGGATTGTAAAATCTTTATACCTTCATGTGTGATTTCTCAGTTTGGCTATATTGGTTATGGGTTGTGTGGGTTATGTTGGAGTGTTACATGATGTGTTTCTGTTATGGTTAAACTTCGGGGACGAAGTTTATTTTAAGGAGGGTGGAATGTAATACTGCGTTTAATATTCAATTTGGTGGGTGCCTTACATACTTTTGTATATGCGTTTCATAATTCGTTTGCGTTGGTTGGTAGGAGAGGGTAAACTTCGGGACGAAGTTTCTTTTAAGGAGGGTAGACTGTAATACCCGGTATTTTAATATGATATTATATTAGGCCGAGTTACCAGCTGGGTCGTGTGGTGTATTTGTGACTCGGGTAACTATGTGACTCGGGTTTTAATTAATCTAACTAGGCTAGGCCCGTATCGTGGTAATAGCACCTATTCTATACGTATAACTCATCTAACCAAACCCTAATCTCCCTATCACCATATTCACTTTAACCATGAGAAAAGAGATAAAAGAGAGAAGAGGGAGCTGTGTGTGAAGAACTCGTGAGGCATTGCGAGGCGATTTCTCAGCCTATTCTCATCCTATTTCGTAAGTAGACTATCCTATTACCTCTTTATTCAATTATTAGCATAATTGTAGTAGTATTGGAATAATTTTCGTAACCCTAGAAATTGGTTTGGGGGTTTTGATTATAAATTGTATGAGATAAATGAATAAAATAGTTACAACAATTTACAGATTCGTTGGTCTGTGTTATTTGAGTGTTTTACCTGTCTTAAATTCGTCGGATGCAAAAAGTTAAAGAAGAGACTCATGTTTATTCCAAGCCTAGTTTATGCCTGTGAATTTTAGTAGCATTTCACCGTGTAGTTTTTCCTGAATAAATTATTTGTGAACGTCTATCTAAAACGTCCGCGAATCAGTAGAGGCTAAAATATTACTTCTAAAACATAATTTAGATATTGAATTGGTATTGGGACTTTTTCATATATTTAACTTAAAGAGTTTAGATGAGTTAGGCGTTGGTTTTACTTAAAAATCATTTGTCAAACTCGTTTTATGAGTCTTTACTTTTTATGCGACGAATTATGTCAGCCTTTGGAAATCAGTCTGGAAACCATCGATATGTTTGGATTTGGGAAACGTATATGAGATAAGAACTGTAGATTAGAGTGTTATGGTTCCAACCCAATTGGCCTCGCATCGATTAAATTTTCCTAGAATTAGTTATGTATTTTATAGTAAGTCTGTCCGGTTCTGGAAAATAAGAAAGGTCGAATTTGCCCTATAAGTTAAGGTTTCTATTGAGTTATGATGAGTCTTGTTTAGGTGCATGATTAATTGATAAAATGGGTTAAGTTTCTTGTCGGTTTAGTAATCGTATGCTATTAATATTAGGTGGTGATTTTCGAGTCGAGTATTTCTGAGCTGCTGGATTAAATTCTTATTGCTATATATCGAGAGGGCGAGTTTGTTGTGGAATATTACCGAGCACCGACTATTTGACTGCAGATCGAGGTAGGGGAATACACTGATTGAGTTCTTACGATTATAAAGAGTTGGCATGTTCGATGATTATATGACATATCCGATTATCTTATTTATCTTGTTGAGCATTATTGTTTCATACGTTTCATACATTGCATTTGCATCGGAGTTGGAGTTGGAGGAGATGAGATTATTGCGATTAAGGCCCGTGCGGGTTCTGCAGACTTGCCCTGGTGTCCTCGGCCACGAGCCGGTATATCGACGACGGTCGATTGATATAGTCTCGCCGGGGATCGGTATGGTCAAGGCGTTACGGGATGTGTGTGATGGAGTTGAGATTGGAGGATCATATCATTGCATTCTTTATTATATTGTATTACCTACTCAACCTCGCGGTTGACCACGTGTATTCGTGTACGCCTTTGTGATGATCCATTTAATTGGGAGCAGCGGTTGACAAAGTTGTTGAGACATATGGAGTGGGCGGGGAGAGAGCATGGATCACCCGACTTAGAGCTAGCCCACTTTTATTTCGGTTTAGCTATCGACTTTATTTTCGATTTTGAGACATGTTCCATTTGAGTTGTAAACATTTATAACTTTCAATTTAAAGTACTGTTTATTTTTCCTTTGTTATCTACTACCTCGGGTTTCCGAGATGGTAACACCCTTCTTTATCTGAGGAGTCCTAGTCCAGGCCCTTAAATAAATGGGGGTGTTACATATTTGATAAGAATTGAAAAAAGAGACAGATTGATTCCTCCATTAGGCAGCAGCGTCGCCTCTGCCAGAAAAACTGCAACTGGCGTGCAACCAAGAACAACTGTGAGAACTCTATTATAGACTTTTAACAGGTAAAACTATTGTACGCTCTGTTATTATAAGGAAAAACAAAAATATCATAAGAATCCAACTTAATAGTTTCACGAAAGATCTTAAATGAAAAAAAGGGGATGAAGAACAACAACAATCATTGCTTGCTAATAAAAAAATCTGAAGTTCAAAAGCTCAACTTAATTTAACCAAGTAGATACGTAGAGTAGATATTACTTGCCAATAGTAGCTAACATAGACCTATATAACCTAGAATGACTGCCTCTCAAACTTGTAACATACTACCTGAAGGGACAACCCAAGATATAGTGACAAATCTTACGTCTATGATATGAGCAAACAATTATGAAATATAAAAAACAAGTACAAACCATTAGATTGCATTATAGTCAATTATACTTTCAACTTAACTCCAGTAATGGCTTGCTGCAAAATTACTCTTGGCCAGGGACCACCATAAGATATAAGCTACGGTTGTTAGTTAAACTCGTGCAATTCACAGATATATAGATCCAATGCCCTAAGGTGTGGACTCTGTGGAGTATGATGGAATTAAGCAAAACGGTCTTACATTCGACCCTCTACGCCCCCATTTGCGGGAGTCCTTAAGGCATCAGGATAACTTTCTTGTTGTACTGACACAATATAACATAAAGGGGTGAAAAACAAAAACACATAGTTGGCAGCTACTTACATATTCAGGTAATTCATCTTTGATAGGTCACATCTTCTCAGTCGAGCCGACATTCTTAACTGCGCCCATTATATTTCTGAGCATTTCCCATGTTAGTTCAATCTCATCACAGAGTCTAGGCCAATCTACTTCGAACCCTTCTTGAGCAGCATCTAGAAGATAACCTAGAATAGTTCCTTCTTCAATTGGAGCCGATCTACCATGGAAGTTCTATCATTAAAAAAGAAAGATAAGCGTTCAAATTATAAGGCAGAATAAACGAGATATTGATATCAAGAAAGGCCTATTATTGAATTTCTAAATAAGACACAAAGCAGTTGGCTCAATCTTTGGACTGAAAGAGTTTGTATGTTCATTTCTCCATCCAATGATAAGTTAAGTGTTTGTGACACATTCCGAATTGCATGAAGAAATGATGCCCGTGGATTACAACAAGATGCTACAATATTTATAAAGTACAGTGTTTAACCCTCTTATTGGTGATATAAAGCTAGAAATTGCCAGGAAAGTTAAGGAAAATAAAGTATCTGAGAATCAAAATTGCTGGCTGCAGGTAGTGTAGATACATAACAAAAAACCCGGTAATAAACAATGTAACAATTTTACGCTGGCTGCAGGTAGTCTAATTTTCATACAAGAACTTCATAGCACTCAATTCATGTCCTAAATCTCTTAAACATGGACCACGTAAATACTGCTCACTACCTTTGAGGCTTAACTTTCACTACCAAATCCATTCGAATCTAGCTAATTGTTAAAGGCTCATCATGGGTAAAGACCCTAAGTTCATATAAAAAATTATACCTTTGAAACATCTATTGTGAATATATACTCAGACATGGCAAAACCAAAATTATTTATAAAGTCTCCCCAGTGGAAGTTTAATCAAAACACAAAGGTTAAACATTCTAGAAAGACTAGTTTAAAACCCGTGCAAAAAATGCACGGGTCATAATACCAATTGATATCATTATATAAATAAGCATATAAATGAGTGTGATTAAATTTGCAATGCGGTGACAATAAAAAGAGTCCACTAATCTTAAATAGTTTTAAACCCATGCAAAAAAATGCACAGGTTATAATAACATGCGCTATCATTTGATACAGGAGTATATAAATCAACGTGATTAAATGTTCAATGTTGTTACAATATAAAAAGACTGCAATTGAAAAAACGAAATATAATTTAAGTTACTAATCGCTACCACTTATTCCATACAAATTATGTTAGAAAGCGTACGATTATTGAGATCGAATAATGGAGGACAATTGTCTGTACATGTAGTTAAAAGTATACCGTATTATAAACGTCTAATTTTAATAATTTAAAACATATATTTCAAAATATAATACACACAATTTAAGCATCAATGTCATGTGTGGTGAAATTTTAGTACTAATATATATTAGACGAACGAAATAACAAACAGATATAGGATTATATAATCAAAATATATCGTCATAATATGAATTAGGTTACATAACTTGCATTATCGAATTTTCATGAATAATCAATATATGGGCCATTAAGCCGAGCAAACATTAGTTTCATAATTTGAAAAGACAAAATATGCAAGCACCCACCCATAAGATAACACAATTAACAACATTACCCATTTCCCCATATAAATAAGCCATCAACAAACCCTACCCCTCCATTTTATAACACTCTCTTCTGACCTCCCTCCTTCCCTCCCTTCTCATCACTCTTTTGCATATCTTAGTTTTCCAGTTGACAACAATACCGCCGCCGCATCTCCTCGTCTTATTTCATTAATAATGAACTCGAATCATCTTCTCCTCTCTTTTATAATCTCGTCTAACCTCGCCCTTTTTCATCTCATCCTCTTATCAGCGTTTAACTCACCCTAAATCTTCAATCTTCATCACCATCCCAAGCAAGATTTTTGCCTCTCACAATTCTAGCTTGGTTTCTTAGTTAGATCCCCATCAAAGATGACACAATTGATTGATAGCTTTTTAGAGGTCCGATTTCTTTCATATTTTACTCGCATGCATCATAATTATCACCATTCGTGTTTAGTTATTTTTAACTTGTTAATTATTTTTACATTTCTTAAATTACTTTTCTCATTTTTATTCGTTTAGTTCGATTATTTTTAATTTTCTATAAATTTTTAAGTAAATATCATTTACCTGATGATTATTGTTTTTTTTAAAGTTGATCTTTTTAAAAAATTATTAGTGAGTTATTATTTAATACGGAGTATCATAGATCTACTTAATTTTAAATTATTATATTTTTTTTATTATGTTTCTAATAGTAATTTCATAGATCTGATGATTTTTAAATTTCTATAAAATTATTTCCTAATTTAAAATTTGGTGATTTTTTTAAATATATGTATCGATGAGTTTTGTGGATTTTTATTAATTACTAACTATGATTAAGGACGTTCATTAATCTGATGAGTTTTGTGGATTTTTATTAATTACTAAATATTGTTGTATTAAAATGTTGTAAATGCATGATTTTTGTTATCAATATTTGTATAAAACTAAATATTTATATATTAAGATGTGTATTTTCGTGTCATCCTTTTTGGAAGGGATACCTTACAGGAAGAAGGTGAGGAAGAAGCTTAATTCTGAAATACAGAACTTTGAGTAATATGTAATTTGAAGCTTTGAATTGATTTTTTTGTAACGTTTTGTAATTTTTGAATGTGCATAATGTATTAGGAATTTGTAATTTTTTGGATGTCCATATTGTATTATTCCCTCCGCATTTCTATGTTCTTCCCATTTCATTATAATACATACTACTCACATATAATACAGAAATGGGAAGAACACTAAAATGTAAGATTTTGTGTAAATCACTAATTAAATAGGAGCAATAGTTGAGATGTTAGATATCATATATTATAATCACACATCATATAATATCACCATATAATATCAAACAATATAAAGTTCAACTAAAAGAACATCTAAAATTAAGAATCGACATTTGAAGAATTAAGGAGACATTTAAAGAATTAAGAAGAGGAGAGGAGAGGAGAGGAGAGGAGAGGAGATAGGGTAATTAATTGGTGTATAAAACGTGGGGGGACCCACATGCTTCCAATTTTCTGAATCTCATCAACCAATAGAAAGCCAAAAAAGAACTTGGCTTTTATACTATGTAGATGGGGGCGAACTTCAAATGATGTTCTGTTTTTTTAGAACTTCAAAAGCTCGCTAAGACTTGACCTCTATCACTATTATTCACAACTCGAGTCTCCATTTAAAACTCCTAAAATTGCTACAGAAACTGTCAGATATGTCATACATACCTGATTGCCACCGTCGATGTTAGCTAGTCTTACTTTAGTTGATGGTCTAACCAGTGCAATTTTCTTGATTGTTGCATCGCCACAAATAGTATATCTAAGGATCCAAAGTCAGGATCAGAAGATCAATGTAACCAATAAATTTCAAAAACGAAAAATCAGAAACCCCTAATTTGCATTGAAGAGAAAATCCCTAATTTCATCACCCCTAATCATCAAATCTACTCAATCTTCGCCAAATACTTATAATGCAACATAATTTATGCTATATTTAACTTCAAATAATTGTACAAACATTACACAACTCATCCAATTTTCTATAATTCGAATTAAAAAAACGAATCACCTAAAAACCCTAATTAGTAAAATGTATTCAAGTTAGAGATTGTACCATGGGAAAGAGAGAGAGAGAGAAAAATTGCGAAGGAGGGATGAGCCACCGTCAGACGCTCGTCGTGTATTACGGTGATCGCGCTGATTGTTGTCAGGAAACAGAAGAGCGGCGTTTTGCCTTACGATAGGGTGTCGTGTATCAGCGCTTCTTGTGGTGGTGGTGATGAGTGAGTCGTGCATCGATGGTTGCTTGGTTGTCGCAGTGGAGAGTTGGCGGTCGATGGTAAGGAGGAGTGAGTAGAGTCATGAGAGTAGAGACGGAGGCTGATTGATGATAACTGATGTGGGGAAGTGTGGAGCCGTGGAGTATAGCTGGACTAGAGATCTAATTTAATCTTTTTATTCTTATTTGTTGTATTTGCTGCGTCTTAAAGAAAAAACGCCTCTTATGAGTTATTTGCTACGTTTTTTCTATAAAACGCCTCAAATAAATTCCTTGTTTTAAAAAAATAATAAATTTCAATTTGTATTTGCTGCTATTTGTCAAAAACGCCTCAAATAGAGAGATGCAAATTAATGTTTTTCTACTAGTGGAACATAATGAACGTAGTGAGTCTAATAAAATGAACCTGGTGTATATGTGTTGGTAGCCCCTTGAATGTTTGTTTTTGGGTGAGAAGGCGCCCTTATTCAAAAATCCTGGCCCCAATATGCTTAAGCTAGCCACTTCGAATGGAGATATGCAGTCGGGAGTTGTGTGTGCCTGTGTGTGTAATATGCGGTGTACATGTGTATAAAGGTAAGGTCTTGTGTATAGATGATAATTGCTTACATAATTGTGTATGTGTAAGTATGTAGATGGACGATATGATATGTTGGAAGTATACATGAGGATATGTGGTGACATGAAAAGTTGGTAATTGGTTTACAAGTTTGCTATATTTGATAGATTGTATGAACATGTCACGTTGTGTTGAAGAATGTGCTATGCAGATGAACAAGGTTGAATATCGTTACTATTATGAATGAATACGTAAATTAAAGTGCGTAATGGTAGAATCGTTTGTTGTATGGAATGTAATAGAGTAGAAATTATAATGTTTTAATTGCGGTAATTGTGTTATATGCAAGGTAATGATAATCGATAGTAGTAGTATAGAGACAATAAGTGAAGAGTTCTAAGTATACCTTACATTCCGAACGATTTATTATTTTGCAAGAACGAACAAACAATTCGTAACCTTTCTTTGAGTATTTTGACTTACTCGACCGAGTACGAGGGAGTACTCGACCGAGTAGGTGGGTCACTCGATCGAGTTTGCTAGAGAACAGAATCAATGTTAATTCTGCCAACGTCAAAACTCGACCGAGCAACCCCAACTCGATCGAGTAGAGGCTACCCGATCGAGTACCTCAGATACTTGATCGAGTACCCCTGCTACAGAACACGGGATTCTTAAAAAAATTTCGAGGCTCTCATTCCTTATTTCGTATTTCCTATTTCTAAAACCTAAAACCCTCATAGAAATTCCACCTCCACAAAACTTTGGAGTAATTTGTGCTTGATTCCTTCCCAAATCCTTCTAGTTCATCCATCAATTTCATTTGCAAACTGATTCAAGGTAATTTTCTACTTCTTTCTTTGATTTTAAAGCAATTTGAAACATGTGGTAGTGTTGGAAATTTCTGAATAATTCTATTTTATGTCATAAAATTGTGTTGTAATTATTAGATCTTGATAGAAACTACCTTGAATTCTTTTTATTGATGTTAGGAATTACAAATTAAACCCGATTCGTGACAATAATCAACCCGGATTTTCTAGGGTTTGCCCCAAATTTTCTATTTTGTTCATAAAATTCATCTTAAAGTGTTGAAAAAGGGTAAGGGATGCTAGTAGTATCATATTTGGTGCTCGATTTTGGTTAATTTCATCAAAATATTTCCTCTTAAAACTCCGTCTTAAAAGTGCACAAAGCTGAAATTTTGTCCCAATTTCACTACAATAATCGACTTATTGAGCTTAGTTTTGGTGAAAGTGCAGCCCAGTTTCTTCAATAACTTGCTTGAACTTCGTATTTTGAGCTTTTGAACCATCTTTTATAAATTGCAAAGAATAAGGGAGTTGGTAAATTCATGTTTTTTCTCTCAAATTTTTCATGTTTTAGCAAGAAGATCCGTCTTAAGCATCAACTTTGTTGTACATAAAGCATTTGAAAGTTCTACTTTGAATTTGTAAAACCCGATGTTTGGCTAAATTATGTTTAAACAGATGTCGAGAACTGCTGCTACACGACAGAGCAAGAGGACCCGATCAAAAGCCGCCACCGAGGTAGAGGTGGGGGAAGGAAGACAAGGACTCGTTGTTCCACCATTACCTCGGTATCCGACGGTAATCTTTGCTGACTTAAACAGAGAGATGCTTTTGTGGACTTGTTGATTCGCACGTTGAGACCCACAAGGTGCATAAATACGAGTGTGTTGGAGGAGTTGAAGATAGAGAGAGGTAGATGTCCGTCACATCTTTGAGGTGTTGGGCTTGGAGGAGTTGTACCACTTGAGGAAGCATTCGTATGCCTTTTTGACTCTTGAGTTTATGAGTTCTTTTACCTATGATGTGGCTGAGAAGATGGTGGGTTTTTGGTTAATAAACACGAGCTTTTATCTGACCCTTGACCAGTTTGCCGATCACCTGAGGCTTACCCGGGCCAAGAAGGGATATCTTAGTGATGTCCTGACTGAGTGTGGTGGTAGTAGCTACCTACCTTTGTTTACCTGTAGATCTGCCCCGACCTCGAGTGCTATGCTGATCAATGATATTCACTATATAACCCTAAAAATCTTCCTCCGATCTTTGACTTGTTTGCTTTACGGGAGGAAGGATGTGAGTAAGCTAAACTCACATGAGGTGATGTTGTTGATATCTTACCTTAACCCTACCCGGGAAAAGAAGTTTGCTTACAGTGCTCCGGCGATAGTATCTGCCAGTTTAGCATTCATGGCTAGCCTTTGACCTGCTACCTTAGTTGCGGCGCAATCGCCACTCGCCTAGGTAAGAGGTTGACCAGTTTTGAGGCTTCTTCGGCCCTCAAACCTTTGACCCCGGTTGTCCCGACCTTAGATAAGGCCTACTTCATCCACCAGAAGTGGTTGAGGGTGTTGGATGATGGAGGCTTAGCATGGAGAGTACGGGGGAGGAGTTGGATGAGAGTGCCCGACCCAAACCATCTACCTATGACCGAGCCGTTGGCTGAGGCTGCCCCTGAGAGTGCGGAGGCTAGCCTTCCAGATCAGACGTACTTGATCATTGATGACCTTCAGGAGGAGATGCCTGAGCCCTTTGGGGGAGATCATACTAGGTGGGAGGACCAGATGCCCAGGGAGGGGAGAGAACCCCGGAGAGTGAGAGAGGTGGTTGGGGAATCTCAGTTTGTGCAGCAGGGACCTCCTCAGTACCAGTACCCAGGCTACCCTTCTTCCTTTAGCCCTCAGATGCAGGTGAGCGAGCTTACAAAGAGAGTGTCCAACGCCTTGGTGTTCCGCAACCTTCATGAGATGGCCTATGTTCAGGGTGTGGGGACTAACTTGGCCCAACCGGTTTGGTGGCGATGCGTGGGGAATTATAGTGGTGTCTTTCACTCCTAGGGAGTTGATCCGGCTACATGGGGAGCCCGCACGAGCTACCCCTATTGATGCCTTGCACCATGGAGCACCTCAGGAGAAGGAGGAGATAATGAGATGGAGGAGGATCGAGGCGGTGACCTCGAGTGATCTTTTTTGTTTATGCTTGTTTTAGTGGACTTGTGTGGATTTGTTATCTTTACATTGATTGGTATTTGGATTTTATTTTGGTTTGGAATTGGCCATAAGGCCGTATTTTTCTGTTTGGATTTGCTGGATTTATCGCGTAGATACAATGATGTCGGGATGAAACCCCGAACTTTGGTATGTTTCTATACTTGTCACACATTTGAGGACATTCTGACTTGCAGATACTCGATCGAGTTCCCTCAACTTGACCGAGTACCTGTGTATGATGTTTCAATGACCATTCTGATCTATACATACTCGATCGAGTACGTCTCACTCGATCGAGTAACCTACCATGTACTCGATCGAGTACACCTAACTCGGTCGAGTACCTCTGCTTGATTATGGAGACCATTTTTACTTATGACCATTGGGATCATGGGAGTAATTGTTGATGTTATATCTCGTATCATGGTTGTTGGTTATTTTCTTATGCTTTTTACTTTTGTGTGAGCGGTATCTAGACGGTATTCAATGATTTTAATTCTATGTTGTTATTAATTTGCTTTAAGTATCATTCTCTGCGGTTGTTAACTTTATATAATTGTTTGATAGCAAGTTTGGAACGGTTATGTTTAGTAATCATTTCGTCATAATGGTACATGGATGAACTACTAATTTCTATATATAAATATATATATATACATATATATATATATATATATATAGGTGAGATCCGGTGAGTCCACCTAAATATTTGAGTCCATGAGTCCATAAAACAATATCACGCACTATACAAAACAATATCACGAATTTTTTTTTCGGATTTTTTTTCCGAAATTTTTTTTTTCGAAAATTTTTTTTGTCGAATTTTTTTTCGTGTAAGCTATGATATTGTTTAGTATAACGTGTGATATTGTTTAGCATAACGTGTGATATTGTATTAAAAAACAATATCACGATTTTTTTTTCAAATTTTTTTTTTCAAAAAGTTTTTTTTTTCAGCTGTGATATTGTTTAGTATAACGTGTGATAATGTAAGTTGTAATATTGTGTAACATAACGTGTGATATAATATTACAAAACAATATCACAATTTTTTGGTGTAGTATAAGTTGTGATATTGTTTAATATAACGTGTGATATTGTATCATGGACTCAAGGACTCAAAAAGATAGGGTGGACTCATGTGATCCTAATTCTATATATATATATATATATATATATATATATATATATATATATATATATATATATATATATATATATATATATATATATATATATATATATCGGGGCGTATTATCAAGGGCATGACAAATTTGCTTTTGTGTCATTTTCATCTTATATGTTAACACAAATCCATGATAAGTTTGTAATGTCAAGAGAAAGATTGGTTGTGATTTTCGTTGTATCATGATATAACTCATCTTAAAGGTGAACTTCGGGGACGAAGTTACTTTTAAGAGGGGAAGAGTAATGTCGCGCGTGAAAAATATCAAAAATGCCGTATTTTATGTACTTATTGGTAATTTATTTGTTATTTCTGTTAAATAATTTATTTATTGTTCAAGTAAGTTAATCATTTGTGAAGTAATTTAATCATGTGCTAGGTAATATTAATTGTTGACTAGATGATTTAAACGCTTGTTGAATAATTTAGTAAATTGATAGTTCAATTGTTTGTTGAATAAGTAAGTTGATTGTGTTGAATTGGTATGGTGTTTATGGTGTATGACGTTATATGGTGTTGAATCCGTTTGGTAAAATGGAAGTAACAGTTTGTGGATGTGTACCTTCTTAATTGTTAACATGTGGATGATGACTCGGAATGAAGTTATGGTTGATATTATGTTTGCATGAGAGGATGATGATGAGTAGTCAGCATGGGAGGTTGGGTTGTGGTTGGTTATCTTGACTTAGAATACATTTTCGATTTATGGAAGACAATGATTTGAATTTCAGGGACGAAATTCTTTTTAAGGGGGGAAGACTGTAATACCCGAATCGTTAGGTACCCGTTGATTGCTTGTTAACTGACCTTGGACACATGTTAGACCCTTGGAACCTTTCACACTAGCGACCTTGCATCATAGTAACCTATGAGATGTGGGAACTCGATCTAGCGTAGGCTACTCGATCGAGTAGTCTAGTGACTCGATCGAGTAGAGGCCACTCGATCGAGTAAGTCCCATACTCGATCGAGTATGGCGAATTCAGCGTAAGCATATAAGTCGTGAGTCGTAAACCCAAAATCAGTTTTTATTTCTTTTCTTCCTAAACCTAATCGATGATATACCTTCTTCCTTGCCAACCTTCAACCTTTTGAGACCCTCTACACTTGGAGACACCATGGGGATGGGGACTTGAGTCGGGTAGCGGTCTTGTCGCCGGAATGCCGAGCATAGGTAAGTCATCATCATCATACCAAGGTTTGTTTGTGGTTATGCTTCTGAATAATATTGTTTTCCCCTACTGGTTGTGATAGGTGTTGATGGAGGTTGTCTTATCGTCGTATGGATGAATGCGGTGTTGCTGCTAATTGCTAAAGGTAGGTTTTCCAACTCAGTACTGTTGATTGGTTGTTATGTGTGTTGTGTAGCATCGTTGATTGTGTGATAGTATCATTGTGTTTGTGTGCGGGGTGCGTCCCTGGATGAGTGGAGTCATCATCGGGAATTGCTTCATGCCCTTGATTCACCCCTTGTGGTTCCCGTCACAAGGGGGTGTGCATATTAACGCGCTCGATGGAGATGAGCGGGGCTAAGGTGGGAAAGGCTGTGGTCCCCCACTGGCGGCGTGGAATATCTGTTGCGATGAATATTCTGGCAGGACTTTACCTTCGGGTTAGTCAGATGATTGATGGATGATTGGAGTGGGAGATGGATGTGTGTATGTTGTACCTTGGGTTGCGTGTTTTCTTCAGTTACTGACCTTGTGTGGTTTTGTTGTCTTTCTTTCTTCTTATGTGTCTGCCGTGATCCATTATGGTGAGTAGTCAGACTTAGCAGGTGTTGATATGTGGAGCTTATCTGGGTGCGTTGGAGTGACGAGTCTTTCATCGAGTCTTGGCATAGATTAGTCTGACCATAGTTGATAGTTGTTTGTTAATCAGTTGTATCTTTCTTTTGTTGAGATAAACTTGTAATAAACTTTAAATAGTTCTTTTATTGATGGTTATGATATACTCTTGCTCGGGCAACCGATATAGTAATGCTCGTATCTGCTAGGGAAGGTCTTGTTAAGGCTCCTTGGTATATGAGGGTGTTACAATTAGTGTGGGTGAGCTTTGTGACGGGCTCTACTACTTGATGATGCAAAGACCAATTCGTGTTAATATCATAACGGGAATATAAAGTGTTGAATTGTGGCACACCCGGTTAAGACATTCGTCAATTTAAGCTATGGAGCATTCATTAAATATTTCTAGTAATTCTCGTAATTTTGTTCTTGCACCTAGTGAAATTTGTTTTAAATCCAAGAACACTCGAACTTCATTTCCGCTAAGTGATAATAAAGCCACGTCTTTGCTTGATTTGATAAATTGTGATGTTTGGGGTCCGTATCAACCTAATTGTTCATAAACACTTTCTTATAATACTCCCAACTATATTTAATCTCATAATAATCCAAACTATTAACACTCCTCCTGCGGTCACTCCTTCTACGCCGACTCCCTCCATTCTCCTGTCCTCTTTTCTCTTCTTCTCTCAATTCCAACCTTATCAATGGGCAATCCAACCCTGCAACTTAATCGTCCTAACCTGCATAACAAAATGAAGATGTAAAATCAATCCAAAATAATAAAAACTTGAATCAAAACTAAAATTTCATTATCCGCAGCAACAATGCAACAACAACAACATCACCCTCTTCGATCACCTCTCCAAAAAGTCCCCACCTTCAAAAACCCCACCACAACAACCACCCCATCGCCACCACCAAACCAAACCAAGACGACGATGACGACAACAACAACAACAACACCACGAACAACAACAACAATCCTTTAGCCACCTTCTCCGGAGACCCAATATTCTCCCTATTCCTATTCCTATTCCCAACATTCTCAACTCAATTATCATCATAAGCACTCTCCTCCGCCACCGCCTCAACCGCCGAACGTGATGGCGATTGTGTAACACCCCGTATTTTATAATAATATTTTATTATATAAGTATTTTATTAAATTGATTATTTCGGAATTTAATAATGTATTTTGAATAAGTATATTTATCGCGTCCGTTCTATATTTATTATTTCTCATTTTAATCTACTTTTGGATGGGTTAAAATATCCGGGCATGATTGGACTATTTTAATTTAATAATTACTTTTCTATTATAAGCTCTACTTGTTAACCCTCCTATATAAATATAAAACCTAAACCTAGCAAGAAGGTTGCTCAATCATGTGTTTTGTGCGTATGATGCTGCCGCGCCTCCTTCCTCCTTTTTCTCTCTTTTGTTCTCTTTTCTCCCTTTGACTCCATTGTTGAATATCTTTTCTTCTTCCAAACTTATACACAAATTATATTTTCACAATCCTTGCTCTTACCTCTACAACATATTTATCTCCAAATAATTTTATGGGGATTATTTGTATGAACCTTTAGACCTACGTATTTGGGTCTCTTATTTTAATGGGTAAAGAAGAAGAGGAGGCTTTTATGGTGAATTCATGGATTTGGATTCGGGTATTCTCTAAAGTCAATTTTGGGACGTTGATACGTGTTGGAGACAAGGATTTGATGGTCGTGTCTTTCTTGGAGGTTTTCATTAATTTGCATCATTAATAGTCACTAATAAGGTAACTAGGTGTTTTCTTTTAATTGTATTTATGCCAATTGATGTAATTAGCATGATTTAATGATTGATTTGTTGGAGTATATGTCCTCAACAATAGTGCGATCACATGTTTAAATCTCATGTTAAGAATACGTAAGGGATGATTAATTTATATAGTCAGCTGATCAACATTTATCAGTAATGATCAGCTAACTAGAGTTAGACATTACTGTCGTTTGACGGTGGTGATCAGTTGATCCCTAAGGTCACACCTAAAGGACAATTCCCTTAATAGACAAATTGATTAATTGTATGATGATACAAGTTAATCAATTCCTTAAAATTGAACAATTCATTTGTGAGAGAGAATATTTATATCTTATTGTAATGTGATTAAATAAGATTTATTTTAGTAATTGAAACACTTTATTACTAAAATTGATTATTGTTTGTGAAACAATTGAGATAAGAATGAATGGTTAATTATAATTACAATATGTTGTGAATTATAAATATATGACCCATTTTATTTATATGATCAAGTATCACTAGTCAATTTGTTGTATGTAATTTAATTAATTTATAAAATAATATTTATTTGATAAATATGCATTAAATTAATTAATAACATGTAACATACTACATGTGACATATTGTGTGACAAATGACAAATTGACAAAATAAAATGGTAGTCCATTTTATGTGATATGGACCAAAATATTGTAGGTTGTGGAGGATAATGGGTGATTTATTTTAATGGTTAAAATTATTATAATCATACCTATTAATTCATAGCCTTACACCTACAATATTGAGAAGACCAAAAGCAAAAAGAAAGATGCTATATTTTGGCATTTTACCCTTGCCTCCCACCGGTTTTCCCTTCCTCATTTTAAGAGAATTGTTCTCTTGTTATCATCCATTCAACACACATGCATGCTTGCTAAAAACTCTCTCAAAATCTCTCTAAAATAGTTTTAGAAAATTAAAAGGTTGTTCATAATCAATTCTAATCACAATATAAGATTACTAGTGTAGTAATAAGTATATTATTAGAATTAATTTCAAGGATACTACTATATTAATCTAGTTAATTAATATACTAGTTTAAGGGATTGGTCTTGGGTGCAATCAAAGGAAGATCTCTAAATTGGGATTTTGGAGGATCATCCAACATATTATAGCTCAAGAAAAAATAAGGAAGGTGACCTTATTTGTGCCCTTAGTTTCGAGCCACTCAACAATGTAAGGTACATTGTTTTTCCTTATTAATCTCTTATTTTGTTATGCATGCACTAGATCTAAAGAACAAACATTAAGAAGTTAATTAGTTCATTATTAGAAGAGTCTAATAAGAGGTATATGAACCTAATATGATTTGTAGGATTGGTACATGTTTGATTGTTTATTATCATGTTTAATTCACTACTACAAATACAGGCTATAACAACGGTCAAAAACCGTTGTTATATAAAAAAGCGGACGTTGTTAAAGCGTCCGTTGTAGAAGGTTTTAACAACGGTTGGTTTTCTTAAGGAAACCGTTGTTAAAACTATTAACTACGGTTTTATGTATAAAAACCCGTTGTGGAAAGTGTGACTCAATTTTGGGGGGAAAGTTATAACAACGGGTTTTAATATACAAAACCGTTGTTATAACTAAAGACAACGGGTTGCTTGTAAATAACCGTAGTTGTTTGTTCTTAAAAAATAAAAAAATAATTAAATTAAATATTACTAGATGCATGCATAATTACGGCCCGTTAGAATTCCGATGCATGCATTATTACTGACATCACTGTGCATATGAACGGACAATATGGAATGAGAAGGGTTAGTAATAAGATTTGAAGCAGCATTGAGAGAAATGATGATGATTATGTCACAACTTCCTAACATATATATTAATTAAAAAACAACTCAACCCACACATTGCTTAGTATAAATACATTGCATTACCTCAACTAACATTTCCATTATCTCAATATATACATCTCCAAACCCTAACTGCTAAAACAAACTCTACTTAATCTTTCAAAACAAACTCCAAAAAAACTCCAACAAAATGAATGATTTCATCCTTAAGACTCTTACCATGATCGAGAACAACAACAGCTTCATCCGCCGGTTCCTCCATATTGAGGAAAGTTTCAGGAGCTACCTTGCGGATGCTCGATCCGCACTGAAGCACGCCAAAGAAGATGGCTTGACGGAGCAGTAGCAGTTGCAGCTATATGGCGATATAGCAACTGCTGAACGGAACCTCCAAATAGCCAAGGAGGAGAGGACATATACGATAGAGCAGAATAAGATCCTCTATGAAAATATAAGAATTGCATTTTTATATATGTAATTTTTTTTTTAATTTATGTATTTATAAATATATATATATATATATATATATATTAATTATGTTTATCTTGCTTCTTCATCTTGCTTCTTCATTGTTTTACTAACTAATTATGCGAACAATACTTAAACAAATAACATAATGGTCGATAAAAACACATACATGCAAAAGAAATAAATAGAAAAAGAAAATAATGACGATGAAACTAACAGTGACGGCGAGATTTACTTGATAAATACAGAACGTAAGAGACGATGAAATCAACAGTGACGGCGAGAAGATAAAGCGACGATGAGAAAGAGAGAAAGAGAGAAAGAGAAAGTGTGTGTGTTTTGTGTTTGTTTGTCTGCTGTGTTTGTGTTTGTGTTTGTGTATTAAGGGTTGTGTTTTGTGGCTGCAGCAGACTTCTGTTTGTGTGGTTTATAGCATGGAAGGTATTGACAACGGTTATTAAACAACAACCGTTGTGAAATATGTTTTAACAACGGTTGTAAAAAACACCCGTTGTGATTACTTTTCACTAACTTTGCGCCAATTTTGCGCCAAATTATTAACAACGGTTGTGCATGTGTGACCCGTTGTTAAAACTAATAACAACGGTTTTTATAACCATACCCGTTCGCGCCATACATTCTACAACGTCTATTGTGATTTTCGTGAATAATCGTTGTTAAAGGGGCGTTGTAGTTGCCTGGATTTGTAGTAGTGATTGTGTTACGTTTTGAAAGTAATGGAACTATAATCTATAAGATAGAATGGGAGTATAGTTTAGTGGGAGTATAGCACACATGTCTTATTGTTAAAATGCTGCCTTTTAAAAGTAATGGTATTATGACCTTGTCCCAAATCGACCTTGTTGCATACGAGCCATAACATTACAATCCAAAGATTGTTACTCAAGAGTAGATTTACTTTAAGGCAATGGTAGATCTCCTTAAAGTGAATAGAGCTTTAAGAGTACTTAAGTGCATAGATTGACATAAAGATGTTAATCAAGATAAATAATATTAGGAATTGCCGCATTTCATTTTAATGGCAAATGATAATTAAAATTCGCTTTTCTAAATGGGAATTTAGAGAACGATGTGTTTGGAACACAAAACCTTAGATAAAGATCTAAGAATCCTAACATGTTATGCGTAGCTTTCTTAAGTGATCCCAGAATGGTCTTAAGCAAGCATTAAAGGATTATACTTTTCATTCATGTGATAATTGAGAATGATATCGTTCACATGATTGAAGAATCATGTTTATACATGAAGTTAAGTGGGAGCTAGAATTATTTTTCCCATGTCTTATATGTTGATAAAATATTACTTATTGAGAATAGTGTACTGATGTGTGTCATTTATATGATGTTTTACACCTCATTTTACACGCATTTCAGAGCTCATTTGTGTAGTTTAGGCTACCATTTCCCCTATTTTCGTCTACTTTCGTGTTTTTGTACATTATTGCAGAAATGTGAAGAATTCAACGGAAATTGAGCTAAATCCGTCCCCGAGTATCCTGCATTGCATTTGACGTGAAGAATTCACTTAAGGAACGAGCTTGGTGCGCATTTCAAAGCCCAAAAGACAAATCCACGAGATTATAGAAGTCAAGTATCAGTTAAAGCAGTCGATCGACCAACCCACGGGTTCCAGAAGCTACTGTACACTGCATCTCAGTCGATCGACCGCCATGCTTAGTCGATCGACCAAGCCGCTACTTCAGACGAGAATTAAAAGATCGAGATTTATCAAGCCCATGAGTTATTAGGTTTAGGAGTAATAGCTGCGTACTTTTCCTTTATAACGCAGCATGAGTTTTCAGAATAACTATCTAATTTTTATTCAAGTTTAATATACAGTTTTAGTTTATCAATAATTAGGGTTCAAGGATTATTTCGGGATTGAATACAATTCACTTTGATAATTCGGCTTTGTTCTTTTCCTTCGCAATTCACACGGTACTCTCCTGTTTTGTTCAGTTATTTTTGCTTTCTTTCATAGTTGTAGAATTGCTAGACCAGTGTCCCAAGCCGAATTGCCATCTTATGTTAATTGTTTATCTTACCGTATCAATCATGAATTCTGTAGTTTATTTAGCCAAATTTGTTGTTGTTATTATTCTTAGTATGAGTAGCTAATTTCATTGTGCTAGGATGTAGGGGAATTATAGCGTAGGCGGCATTAGAATTAACATGGCCTGAAATCGTGTGTCAGTCGATCGACCGCCATACCTGGTCGATCGACTGACCACGTGAGGTTTACCTTCGTTTTAATTGATTTAAATGTTGTATTTGACGAATCGAATGCATGCGACTAGTTGAATGCTTAATATTTGACTGACCCATTAGATCGAAAGATACGGAAAGTTATTAGACCACCAATTAAAATGACTAAACTATGCTGAGATCGAAAGATAGGTAAAGTTTAGATTATTAGTCACTTTTCAGGACGAGAGTCAGTATTAGTGATATTAGGGACTTGTAGCGAGATCGAAAGATGCTTTTTGTTAAGAGTGGACCGAGAGGACCTCTTGTTTTCCCGCCTCATGTGTTTGATTTAGACCTACTTAGTTTGCTGCCGCCGAAACTATAGTGAACCGACCATCCTAGTACCCTTTCTTTTATCTGTTTTATCCGTCTATTTAGTTTATTGCCTTTAGCTATAGACCAAATCAATTCAACCCCCACATTCGTTACCTTAGACTAGAATTAGACAATTATTAATTACATTCGCCTCCTTGTGGTTCGACCCTGTTACAACTAGCCTAGGTTAGTTTTAATAGGAATTATAAATATTATTTTTGGTACTCACAACGGCGGGTATCAAATTTTGGCGCCGTTGCCGGGGAGGCAATTGTTCTAATTTTTAGTTGTTTTATTCTAGTCTGTTTCTTGGTTTAAGGGACATTCGTTCCTTAAACTATTCTCATATTCTTTTTGTAGTTTCCTCTTATGCGCAGGTCACAGGGTGGTGAATTAGTACCTTTCAATCCTGAGATTGAGAAGACCTTGCGTGAGTTGAGACGATCATCTAGGATATTGCCAATAGAGGAAGAGCTGAGTACTCTGTCAAGTTACTACGAGAACGCTCTATTTGAGGAAGATCCACCTTCTTCTCCTGTTTCCACTTCTTCAGCTGAAACCGTCACTTCTCCAGAAATTCCAGTCTTGGCTGAAGAAGCAAGCATAGCTAGTCACTCTGAGCCGACTGCTGCGAATCTTTACAAAGGATTCGCATTACCAGGGGAAGACCGAAAATTCGAGCCAAAGCCTGCCTATATTAATTTGGTTGAGAGAAACCAATTCGGGGGAGCTGCAACTGAAGATGCAGCTAAGCACATGAAGACCTTTATTCCATACCCGCACCCACTGGCGTGACCCCGGATCAGATAAAGGAGACCATGTTTATATTTTCCCTTCGTGATGCTACAAGGGAATGGTATAGAGACCTGGATCGAGCTGCTAATGGGATCACCGACTGGAGTTCGTTGGCCTTGGCATTTTACAAGAAATACTTTTCTGCCTCGAAGACCAATGCGATTAGAGCTCAGATCACGAGCTTCAAACAAGGGCCGGATGAGAACTTTCATGAGGCCTGGGTCCGTTTCAAGAAATTGGTGCGAACCATACCGTACCATGGGTTTGAGAAGTGGAGCCTATGCAATCAGTTCTATAATGGGCTCTATGATGATCAAAGAGCTATCTTGGATCTTTGCAAACAAATGGTCGATTTGCAGAGAATGTTGGAGAGACCAAAGGGTGGAAGATCATTGATGACTTAGCCACCCATAAAGTGAGTATGGGAATTCCGGGGGAATCAAAGGAGAAGTCTTTGAATCTCCTTCTGTGGCTGCAATAGAAGCTCTCACGACAAGATTTGACAAGTACGAGTTGGGAGGAGCTTCAAAAGGGGGAATCTACCATGTAAATGCTGTGTCAGGCGGTCCTTTCGTCTGCAAAAGATGTGGAGCTGAGGGACATGTTTCAGAAAATTGTCCTAGTCCCTTTGAGTCTTGTGCTGCCTTTCAACATTATAGGCAGACAAACACCTACTATGACCTAATGTTCATCCCAACTTGAGGTGGAGTAGCCAGAATGTCCTAAATCCAACTCCACCTCCGCAGCAGCAGCAGCAGCAGCAAGCTTATGTGCCCCCTCACAAGCAACAACCATATCAAAAACCTCCCTATGTGCCGCAGCAGCAACAATCTCAAAATTCTGACTTTGCTGAGTTGAAGAATATGTTGCAAAAGGAGTCCCAAGCTAGAGAGGATGGGATGAAACTACTAGAGAGCCAAATTGCTCAATTAGCTAGCAAGAGTACAACTCGAGCTCCGGGACACTTACCGACTCAGACGGACCAGAAAGAGACCCTTAATGCCATCACTTTGAGGAGTGGGTCTACCCTTGAGGGGCCCGTCATGGTCGAGAACGATGCTGCAAAAGATGAGGCGGAACCGAGTCAAAAGAAAGTTGGAACGAACAAAAACAAGAAAAAGACGAACAACAGGTATGTCAGTCGATCGACTGACATACCCGGTCGATCGACTGAAGTGCGACAAACAGTAGCTTCTGGTCCTGTTCAAGTCAGTCGATCGACTGACCTAACCGGTCGATCGACTGAGATTGCTGCTGATAGTGAACCTTTTCGTCCTCCAATGCCCGATAACTTGAGGGATCATTTGTTTCGGGGTACGACTGCCCCGAAAATATTGAGGCCAGAACCGACTGCTGATGGGTCTGTTCCGGTTCCAGCGTACGACTCCATGTCAATTAACGGTTCACATTTGAGACGGCCTGAAGAGGGTTCAAGCTTCAACAAAGAGAAGGTGGTAGATTTTCAGCCTAAATCCACCGACGCCGGCATGAGAGACTTAGAGGAGAGGGCTAAGCTACTTCTTACAGCCCCCTATCTGGAGAGATTGGTGCCAACGAAGGAACAGGTATCTTTTAATAAGTTTGAAAATGTTGTTCGTAGTCTAAACGTACAAGTACCTTTCCTAGAATTAGTCAATCAAGTGCCTGCTTATATGAAGTTTATGAAGCAATTACTGTCTAAAAAGAAGTCACTTGAAATCGTGCATACTTGTCGCATTAACGAGGAGACATGCTCTTATTTGTCCCATACTGCACCCCTTAAGCTAGAAGACCCGGGAAGCTTTTCAGTCCCTTGTAATATTGGAACCTTTCCTATTGAGAAAGCCTTATGTGACCTAGGAGCCAGTATTAGTGTAATGCCCTTGAGTCTTGCTAGGAAGTTAAAGTTGAATAGGTTTGCAGTCACAAATATGACAGTACAGATGGCTGATCGCTCTGCGGTCCAGCCAATAGGAGTCTTAGAGGACATCCCCGTGCAAATAGGGAAGTTTTTCTTCCCTGTTGACTTCGTGGTGCTTGATATGCCCGAAGATGCACACATACCTATCATACTAGGTAGACCATTCCCTCGCACACTTCCGGTGCGCTTTTGATGTTGGTTCGGGTACTTTGACTTTTAAGGTAGGCAAGCATTCCATTGTCTTTGCCCATACAAACTAGGAAGAAAGACCCCATGTGGCTGTCACTTGCAATACGGTTTCGAAAAGAAATCCTATTTTATACTTCCTGATATGCCTGTCTCTATTCCTACTCCTGTTGTAACACCTCCGCCCCAGATTGGGAGCAAAGTGGAGGAAGATTCTTCTGTTTTAGACATTGTAGGAGCTGGTTTGGGGAAGGGAGAGATGCCTGTTGCTCCAGCTGTGAAGGAGCAAGTCGTTTCAAGAGGCGGTCTAGGTTGCCTTAGCTATGGCACGGATGAGGAGCTTGAAGATGAGCCAGCCAGAGTGAGAAAGTCCGACTTGGACTTTGATGAGCCGGAAGAGGTCATTGATTAGGGAGATGACGAAGTTGTTGATCCGTCAAGCTCTACGGATGCTGAAGTTGAGAAAGGTGCAGCTGAGAAGATGAGCACCGTTGAGGCTACCTCTTGTAGCCAGAAGCCGACGAAGTGGGTCATACCATGGCCATTCTTGATTAACTACTAGCTGATCACGCGCTTTATCAAAAACTTCATTTTATTGCTTTTAAACTATTTTTATTGCTTTTGTATGCGCGGGACTTCGCATTTAATTATTTTGTTTAGGACTTTTAAGCACTTTAGACTTTAATTTGGGTTTTGCGCAATTTTGGGCGCGTATTATTGTGCACTTGCAGGTTTTTAGACCTCGTTAGCTCAAGTTATTGAGCAAATACGAAGAAATCAGAAGTTACAGCAGTATTTTCGGTCGATCAACTGACCTGTATGGTCGATCGACGTCGCACGCCCAGAGCTTCTATTCCTGTTCACTCTGTCGATCGACTTCCTGCTATGGTCGATCGACCGCCCTGGACTTCACGACCTCTCCCCTGCTGTGTTTGGTCGATTTGCGGAATTGAGGGAGTTTTCTACTCCACTTTATCTTCCGTCATATTATTTATTTCTTTTATTTTCTCAATTATGCACATAATTACCGCTTCATTATTGTTTTCTCGGTTTTATGCGTGGTATTTGTTTGTCTTTCAGGTACTTATTGGTAGCACTGCTAGCTACTGAAACCTCCTAGCTCACGCTGGTTTGGGGAGGTTTCCTTTTGCTGTGCTTAAAGTCTTGTGAGTTCCCGATTTTCACTCCATGTCATATTTTTTTATTTTCACGCAAATTCCCGTTTCTCTTTTCTTCATTACATGATTTTGCACAATGGGGACATTCTGCGATTTGGTTTGGGGAAGGGTTTTGCGTCGCATATCAATTGCTTGCATTCATGTTTACATTTTGTTTTGCATTGTTTATTTCATTTCTCATATATATAAAAAATTTCCAAAAAAAAAAATTGAAAAATTTCATAAAATCACAATAAAATGCATGTTTATTTCAGCATATAGGTCGAGTCGGAACGGTAGTATTTCAATGATGACATTGCATTTGCATCTGTTTTCTGCCTAAGCCTTGCTAATTGACATGTTATTAGTAGAATCATATGCATAGTCTACGAGTTTTCGTTAATTATTTGCTGGACTTGAAACTTGACTTTGATTTTTGGCAAACTACATCATTTTCTGAGATTTAGAGCCTATAACTGGTGTCATCTATGACCAGTTTATCTAGGAATATGAGTAGTACTCCTTATGAGACATGTTACATAAATATGCATAAGTATGAACTTGATCTGCTTAATACCTGTGTGCATTCGGTTTGTGGTTTGTTGACACATGTGGTAGAGGACTCCTTTTCTCATTTTACCCATAAGCTCCACACTGCCAAAAATAGCCTTTTTGTCCCGTTAACTACATCCTACATTTAGCCTGCCTTGTCAAGCTAGTAGTCTATGCTCTTGGGATTGTTACTTAGTTTTTGGTAGCATTTGCTCTTATTGAGATTTTGTTGGATAAAAAGAATGAAGGAGGAAAGAAGTTGAAAAGAAAGAGAGAAAAAATGTTTCGAAAAAGAAAAAAAAGAGTGCTTACTGTAGATGATGGTCGATCGACTGGATATCGTGGTCGATCGACTGAAGCCCGAGAAAGAAAAGAAATCAATTTCGCATGATTCAAGTCTATATCAAATGGCGATTTTTGCTCCCATGTTTCATTTATATTTTATGGGGAGTTGGTTGATTACTGTTATACTGGAGATTGTGAGTTTTGTGCTTGCTATAGCACCGTATCGATTGAATTTTGAGCAAGAAGAAGGATGTTGTCATATGGTTCCGTTTTGGTACTAGCTTGATCACCTGTACCTCCACTTTCCCAGAAATGTTTTGCCTCTTCCTACCCATACCTCACATATCCATATATACCTCGCCATGTGTCATGGTCTTTTGTTGGTTGGAATGCATATATACGGTCATAGAGATTACTTTCATATTATATTGCAAGCATGTTCTTATAGGTCGTAGTTAGATGAGAGTCTTTACAAAATGAATTCTTTCTATCCTGTTACATATATTCACCTGTGCTTATGTGTGATATGAGCGACCCGTGAGAGTCCAATTTGATAAGTCTCTATAGTTGATGGTTCAACAGTTTTTAACGACTTCATAACTCGGTTGCATGATTCATAATTGCTAATTGATTGTTGGTTATTGCATTAAAATGGTTTAGGCTTTACATGTTGCAATTCGCTCTGAGATTGAACTCGTTCCATTAGGTCATTAGATCGAGTTTAGTTCTTGCTTGGGGACAAGCAAGGGTTTGGTTTGGGGAAGTTTGATGCGTGTCATTTATATGATGTTTTACACCTCATTTTACACGCATTTCAGAGCTCATTTGTGTAGTTTAGGCTACCATTTCCCCTATTTTCGTCTACTTTCGTGTTTTTGTACATTATTGCAGGAATGTGAAGAATTCAACGGAAATTGAGCTAAATCCGTCCCCGAGTATCCTGCATTGCATTTGACGTGAAGAATTCACTTAAGGAACGAGCTTGGTGCGCATTTCAAAGCCCAAAAGACAAATCCACGAGATTATAGAAGTCAAGTATCAGTTAAAGCAGTCGATTGACCACTGCCTTCGGTCGATCGACCAACCCACGGGTTCCAGAAGCTACTGTACACTGCATCTCAGTCGATCGACCGCCATGCTTAGTCGATCGACCAAGCCGTTACTTCAGACGAGAATTAAAAGATCGAGATTTATCAAGCCCATGAGTTATTAGGTTTAGGAGTAATAGCTGCGTACTTTTCCTTTATAACGCAGCATGAGTTTTCAGAATAACTATCTAATTTTTATTCAAGTTTAATATACAGTTTTAGTTTATCAATAATTAGGGTTCAAGGATTATTTCGGGATTGAATACAATTCACTTTGATAATTCGGCTTTGTTCTTTTCCTTCGCAATTCACACGGTACTCTCCTGTTTTGTTCAGTTATTTTTGCTTTCTTTCATAGTTGTAGAATTGCTAGACCAGTTTCCCAAGCCGAATTGCCATCTTATGTTAATTGTTTATCTTACCGTATCAATCATGAATTCTGTAGTTTATTTAGCCAAACTTATTGTTGTTATTATTTTTAGTATGAGTAGCTAATTTCATTGTGCTAGGATGTAGGGGAATTATAGCGTAGGCGGCATTAGAATTAACATGGCCTGAAATCGCGTGTCAGTCAATCGACCGCCATACCTGGTCGATCGACTGACCACGTGAGGTTTACCTTCGTTTTAATTGATTTAAATGTTGTATTTGACGAATCGAATGCATGCGACTAGTTGAATGCTTAATATTTGACTGACCCATTAGATCGAAAGATAGGGAAAGTTGTTAGACCACCAATTAAAATGACTAAACTATGTTGAGATCGAAAGATAGGTAAAGTTTAGATTATTAGTCACTTTTCAGGACGAGAGTCAGTATTAGTGATATTAGGGAGTTGTAGCGAGATCGAAAGATGCTTTTTGTTAAGAGTGGACCGAGAGGACCTCTTGTTTTCCCGCCTCATGTGTTTGATTTAGACCTACTTAGTTTGCTGCCGCCGAAACTATAGTGAACCGACCATCCTAGTACCCCTTCTTTTATCTGTTTTATCCGTCTATTTAGTTTATTGCCTTTAGCTATAGACCAAATCAATTCAACCCCCACATTCGTTACCTTAGACTAGAATTAGACAATTATTAATTACATTCGCCTCCTTGTGGTTCGACCCTGTTACCACTAGCCTAGGTTAGTTTTAATAGGAATTATAAATATTATTTTTGGTACTCACAACGGCGGGTATCGTGTACCAATGCTCTCTTCTGTGAAAGAGTGACTGGGAGACTTGGAAAAGGTGCGATATGTAAGATTACTAGTGTTTATGTGTATGTTTTATTGTTTAAATTGCATAACGTATCTTGCCTATGCTCCGTTTGGGTGTTTTGGGCGTGTGGCTAGGGTTCCTATGGAAACCCTAGTGGCGGCTTGGTGGGTGTTTATGGAGAAGACCTAAAGTTATGGCTGAACTGATATAACCTTGAGATTATGGCTCAATGTTATAGCTGATTTGGTACAACTCTGGTGTCGTGATAAAGTTATAGGTGAAGCTGTATAACTTTGAGATTATAGCTCAATGTTATAGCTGAGCTACTATAAATTAAGTCACATGTCGATGTTATAGCTAATGCTAATGTAACATTAGGCTAATGAAGTCAATGTTATAGCTGAGCTAATATAACGTTGAGTTACGAGGTAAGGGTATTGTTAATGTTATAGCTGGAGTACTATAACATTGAATGGTTGATACTTGTTTCACATGTTATGTGGTGTTCAGTTATATTGTAGGACAATATGTGTGCATATGTTGTTGTTTACTCTTGTTCGTATGATAAGTAGGGCAGTCGGTTATACTGTTCTATGAGTTGTGTCATGATGTTGTTCATGCATTTTTAGTACAGTCAGTTATACTGCATTTGTCAGTTATACTGATGTATAGAAGACGATAGTATCAGTTATATACTATCGGAATTAACTAAGGCTACCCTTCGGGGATTTATTATGGTCTACGTTCGGGATTGGTCAGAGGCAGTTCGTTAATCGCTCTGGTCCCCGTGTGTCGTTCGGTGTACAGTTATTGCACCGAGAGGTCTGGCCAGGTCTTGGGCATATAGGCAGTGGTTATACGCTATACATAGTGTGGATGCAGTTCGTTAATCGGTCCACTGTGGGTGCAGTTCGTTAATCGGCCCATACCATTGAATGGAGGCATTTCGTTAATCGCTCCATTAGTTAGAGGCAGTTCGTTAATCGCTCTAACGGCGTTCATTCTATACATTGTGCTTTGTTGTTTGGTCTGTTCCTATATGTCGTGGTTATGATGGATCTATGATTCGCATGATGTCGTGATATGGTTTATGTCTTTATGCGTCGTTACATGTTGTTTGACTTGGAGTTGTCATTTCATATGGTTGTCTTGTCATTGTTCAATGGTAAGTTGGTGTCGAGTTTTCATGAGTATTGACGGTCTCACATGTTTACTGGTTTTGCATTTCAATTATTAATGATTGTTAGTTATATTCAATTGTTGTAAACATGACTGGGAGAGCATCTAGTTACTCCCAAGTGATTGTCGACCCCCCATTCTCAGGTTGTTCAGATGTTGCGGACTGGTTGATGCTTGCTTGGGGAATGTGCGAAGCGAGTTTAATAATAAAATAGGAGTTTGCTTTATGTTTTAAGAACCTTCGAATAATGTATTAGTTGTTTTGGTTTTAGTAGCGAACCGGATTGGTCAGGTGGTTCCGCCACCTTGACCCTTTTATCAGTATCGTACTCTGATATTTACTTTATATTACGTTTTTCCTTTGTTTTATAATCCGGGTTGTTACAGATTGGGTGGTCAAAAATAAATGATGGTGATAGGAGGGATTAAAGGATGGAGTAATTTAAGCAGGTCACCCATCGGATGCATTATTCCTAAAAATATTAGTGGCCACGTCATTTTTCACCTGTTATAGTAGGTCAAAAAACAAGCAAGTTTGTTCTGGGAAAGAAGGGGGGATAGGAAAGATTAAATTTGGATTACTTAAAGGATGGAGTAATTTTTGGAGGTCACCCATAGGATGGATTACTCCTATCAATTAACACTTTTTTTTACAATAGTTTACTATTATTCAAGGGGTGGGTGGGTTTATTTGATGAAAACCAAGGATAGAGTTTCTAAACTTATGCTAAATGTTTTCGCATTAACTGCTTGTCAATTTAATTGTCCAGTGAATATTGTGCGAAGTGACAATGGGGTGAACTTAAAGGACTATTTCGATATTTTCGTGAAAATGGCATAATCCATGCATCAAACTTCTATGGTCAAAACACGCCAACAAAATGCAAGAGTTGAGCGGAAACATCGTCATATTTTGAATGTGGCTCGTGCTTTGTGATGCGTGTCTTTTATATGATGTTTTACATCCCATTTTACACGCATTTCAGAGCTCATTCTTGTAGTTTATGCTACATTTCTCCCTATTTCCGTCTACTTCCGTATTTTGTACATTATTGCAGAAATGTGGAGAATTCAACGGGAAATCAAGCTAAATCCGTCCCCGAGTAATCTGCATTACAAATGACGTAAAGGAATCACTTAAGGAACGAGCTTGGTGCGCAATCCAAGGCCCAAAAGACAAGTCCACGTGTTTTGAGAAGTCAAGTAGCAGCTCCATTAGTCGATCGACCATCACCCTCGCCGATCGACCAATGTTCGGTTCCGAAGCTACTTTTTTGTCGAGGAGCGATCGATCGACCACCTTGTCGATCGATCGACCGATTTCTATTCCAAACGAGAATTAGAAGACCGAGAAAGCGCAAGCCCATGATGCTAGGTTTAGGAAATAAGATGTTACGTTATTTGCTATTTAACGTAACATAAAACATTCATTATGATCAAGTTTTTATCTCGCTTTTAGATCTCGCTTTTATCACAATTTCATACAAGAACTTTCGCTTTTGGTTTATTCGAGTAATTAGGGTTTGGAACATCGTTTTAGCATTGGATTTCTTTCTTGTTCTTTATCTTCCTCCAAACCTCGGTATTCCTTCCGCCTAATTTCCGTTTATTGTTTTACTTTCGTTATTAGTATAGATTTGCTAGTTAGTATCCCAAAGCCAATTATCGCATTATCGCTATTTGCTATCTACTTTAAGCATGAATTCAGTAATCATTATTAGTTTAATTGTTGTTTTTACCCTTAGCATGAGTAGCTAATTCTGTAGTGCTAGGATGTAGGCGATTTATGGCAAAGGCGGCATTAGATTAGACACGGACTGTCTCGCGTGTCGGTCGATCGACTGACATTGTCGGTCGATCGACTGACCTCGTAGGGTTTCCTTCGTTTTAATTGAATTTAATCTTGTATTTAATGAATCGAATGCATGCGACCAGTTAGATACCTATTTTGTGACCGACCCATTAGATCGAAAGATAGGGGAAGTTATTAGACCATCAATTAAATCGATTAGACTGTGCTAAGATCGGAAGATAGGTATAGTTTAGACCGTTAGTCACTTTTCAGGACGAAAGTTAGTATTAGTGATATTAGGGACCTATAGCGAGATCGAAAGATGCTATTTGTTAAGAGTGGACCGAGAGGACCTCTTTCTTTCCCGCCTTACCTGTGTTTGATTCAGACCGACTTAGTTTGCTTTGCCGCCGTTATAATGAACCGACCATCCTAGTACCCTTCTTTTATCTGTTTAAATCGTTTATTTAGTTTACTACCTTTATTCGCTTTTAGCTGTAGTCCAATTCAATTCAACCCCCACAATAGTTACCTCAGACTGAACATAAATCAACTAAAATTTACAACTGCCTCCTTGTGGTTCGACCCTGTTACCACTAGCCTAGGTTAGTCCTAATAGGAATTATAAATTTTATCTTTGGTACTCACAACGACGGGTATCAAATTTTGGCGCCGTTGCCGGTGAGGCATTAGCCCTGATTTTAGTTGTTTTTATTTTTAGTCTTTCTTAGTTTAAGGGACATCTGTTCCTTAAACTTTTCTTATATTCTTTTTGTAGTTTCTTCTTATGCGCAGGTCACAGGGTGGAGAATTAGTACCGTTGAACCCTGAGCTTGAAAGATCCTTGCGCGAGTTGAGGCGAACACAAAGAGTATTACCGACAGAGGAAGAGCTGAGTACTCTGTCAAGCTACTACGAGAACGAACTGTTCGAAGATAATCCACCATCTTCGCCCGTTTCCACTTCTTCAGCCGAGACAGTTACTTCTCCGGAAATTCCAGTCATGGCCGAGGAGGCAAGTATAGCTAGTTATTCTGAGCCGACAGCCGACAATTTATACAAGGGGTTCGAATTACCAGGAGATGCCAGGAAATTCGAACCAAAGCCTGCCTACATTACTATGGTCGAGAGAAACCAGTTTGGGGGAGCTGCAAATGAAGATGCAGCCAAGCACATGGAGACCTTTATTGACTACTGCTGTTCCATACCCCCACCAGCTGGCGTGACCCAGGATCAAATCAAGGAGACCATGTTCATCTTCTCCCTTCGTGATGCTGCAAGGGAGTGGTATAGAGATCTGGACCGAGCTGTCCAAGGGATCACTGATTGGAATACATTGGCACTGGCATTCTACAAGAAGTACTTTTCTGCTTCAAGGACGATTGCGATTAGAGCTCAAATCACGGGCTTTAAACAAGGGCCAGATGAGAATTTCCACGAGGCATGGGTCCGATTCAAGAAGTTGGTGCGAACCATACCGCACCATGGGTTCGAAAAGTGGAGCTTGTGCAACCATTTCTACAATGGGTTGTACGACGATCAGAGGGCCATTTTGGATGCTGCAGCCAATGGAAGATTCGCTGAAAATTTGGGAGCAACCAAGGGGTGGAAGATCATTGACGATCTAGCTACCCACAAGGCCGAGTTTGGAAATTCTAGAGGGAACCAGAGGAGAGCTGCTGAATCCTCCTCTGTTGCTGCACTTGAGGCCCTCACTGCGAGATTTGACAAGTATGAGCTAGGAGGAGCTTCTAAAGGTGGGATGTACCAAGTCAATGCTGTGTCAGACGGTCCCTTCGTCTGTGAAAGGTGTGGAGGTGAGGGCCATGTCTCAAAAAACTGCCCTAGTCCCTTTGAATCTTGTGCTGCCTTTCAACACTAAGGCAGACCAACACCTACTATGAGCCGAACACCCATCCGAACTTGAGTTGGAGGAGCCAAAATGTCCTTAACCCAACTCAAGCTCCGCCGCAGCAACAACCTTATATACCACCTCATCAAAAGCAACAGCAATATCAGAAACCTCCTTATGTGCCACAGCAGCAACAATCGCAGAATTCTGAATTTTCTGAGCTTAAAAATCTGTTGCTAAAGGAGTCCCAAGCGAGAGAGGCCGGGATGAAGCTACTAGAGAGCCAAATAGCTCAATTGGCTAGCAAAAGTAACACTCGAGCTCCCGGACACTTACCTACTCAACCGGAACAAAAGGAGACCCTAAATGCCATCACCTTGAGGAGCGGGTCCACCCTTGATGGTCCTGCCATGGTCGAGGACGCTGTTGAAAAAGATGAGCCGGAAACAAGTCAAGAGAAAGCTTCAACGAACAAATCAAAGAAAAAGACGTCTGCCAGGTATTTCAGTCGATCGACTAATATACCCAGTCGATCGACTGAAGCACGGGTTACAGGAGCTTCTGGAACTGTACATCCCAGTCGATCGCCTGAGGACAGTGGTCGATCGACTGAGATCGCTGCTGATGCTGAAGAATTTCGTCCTTTAATGCCAAATAACCTACGAGACCACTTGTTTCGAGGTACCACAGTCCCGAAGGTGTTAGGACCAGACCCGAGTGCTGATGGGTCGGTCCCGGCCCCGAAGTTCGACCCAATGATGGTTAATGGTTCTCATTTGAGACGATCTGAGGAGGGGTCTAGCTTCAACAAAGAGAAGGTGACAGACTTCCAGCCTAAGTCCAAGGACGCCGGCGCGCGTGAATTGGAGGAGAGGGCTAAGGTACTCCTCACAGCCCCATATCCAGAGAGACTCGTGCCGACCAAGGAACAGGTATCTTTCAGTAAGTTTGAGAAAGTTATCCGTAGTCTGAATGTTCAGGTACCCTTCCTTGAGTTAGTTAACCAAGTGCCCGCTTATACTAAATTTATGAAACAACTGTTGTCTAAAAAGCGGTCACTTGAAACAGTGCACACTGTCGCACTCACCAAGGAGTCTTGCTCCTATCTGTCTCACACTGCGCCCCATAAGTTAGAGGACCCGGGTAGCTTTTCTGTTCCTTGCAAAATAGGTACCTTCTCAATTGAGAAGGCATTATGTGACCTAGGGGCTAGTATAAGTGTCATGCCCTTGAGTTTAGCTAGGAAACTCAAGTTGACCCGGTTTGCTATCACGAGATGACAGCTTCGATGGTCGACCGATCTCGCGGTCGAGCCTATAGGAGTCCTAGAGGACATACCCGTCCAAATAGGGAAGTTTTTCTTCCCTGTTGACTTTATTGTCCTTGACATGCCTGAGGATGCCCATATACCGATCATCTTAGGAAGGCCGTTTCTGCACACTGCTGGTGAAGTTATTGACGTAGGCTCTGGAACTTTGACCTTCAAAGTTGGGAAACACTCTATTATTTTTGCCCAACCTACTAAAAAGAAGGACCCCATATGGCCTGTTACATGTAATACGGTTTCTGAAGAGAAATCGTACTTTGTGCTTCCCGAATTGCCTGTCCCTATTACTACTGCTGTGTTAACCCCTCCGCCCCAGATTGGGAGCAAAATGGAGGAAGAATCTGTTGTTTTAGATAATGCAGGAGCTGGTTTGGGGAAGGATGAGCTGCAGGTCACTCCAGCCACGACAAAGCCTATCATTCAAAGAGGAGGTCTTGGATGCCTAAGCTATGGGACCGATGAGGAAGTGGAAGATGAGCCAACCAAGGTGAGACGGTCTGACTTGGATTCCGTTGAACCCAAGGAAGCCTTTGATTGGGGGGATGACGAAGTTGATCCATTGAGCTCTCCGACTGTTGAAGCTAAGAAGGGTGCAACTGATAAGATGAGCACCATTGAGGCTACCTCTAGTAGCCAGAAGCCGACGAAGTGGGCCATACCGTGGTCCTTCTTGATCAACTATTAGTTGATCAATCTCGTTACGAACTTCTCTTTATTTGCTTTGTTAAGACAATTTTATTGCTTTTTGTGTGTGCGAAAACTTCGCTTTTATTTTATTTGCTCAGGATTTTTAAGTACTTTAAGCTTTATTCTGGGTTTTGCGCAATTTTTGGGCGCGTTTTATTGTGTACTTGCAGGTATTTAGAGCTTGTTAGCTCAAATTATTGAGCTAATACGAAAAAATTGGAGGTTGCAGCAGTGTTTTCAGTCGATCGACTGGTCTTTATGGTCGATCGACTGCTTTGCAGGTTTACAGGAGCTATTGTTCACGCCCACCTGGTCGATCGACTGATCTCAGTGGTCGATCGACCACTGCTGCACCTGGTCGATCGACTGCTTTGCAGGTTTACAGGAGCTACTGTTCACGCCCACCTCGGTGACGAGGTGGAGATCGTCGTTCCTGACTCGGGACTAAAGGCGGACGCATCCCGAGAGGGATCGATCTGTCTTTACCTCTACCCTTTCAAGTATGGCCTCCGTTTCCCCTTCCCTAAACTGGTTCAGGACTTCCTCCATACCAATGACTTTGCCATGGTTCAAATTGTTGCGTATATATGGAGGGTTCTCCTATATTCCCTCAATGCCAGTCAAAACACGGGTAGTGCTATCAGTCTTGGTGAGCTTGCTCACATGTTTGAGATCCGGTCGTTGGGGAGAGGCCGATTTTCTTTCCGTGGCCATGGTGAGAACCCTTTTAAGAATGTGTCGAAGTCGAAGGACGAGAAGTGGTTTGAAGAATTCTTCTACCTGAGGAAGGACTCCATTCAGCCACCTGCTGACTATATCTTTGAGGACTGTGTCATGACTTCGAGTAAGCAGCTTTCTTGCTGCTTTGTTGGTTTCATCGTGCTTACAAGCTTACTTTCTATTTGTGTGCAGGTCCTTGCAATCTAATCCGCCTGGGTGACCCTACGTCTGCTCGAAACAAGCCGTTTTACATACCTATTGCTGACAGGAAGTTTCCTGACCTGCTCCCTAGTTTTTCTCCTGCTTCCTCCTCCGATCCTCAACAATCGTAGCGCAGCATGTCTTCTGGTAAGTCCCTGCAACTTTGATGCTTGATGCTTTTATTTTGTTTAGCTGATACTCCCTGACGCCTGATTTCTTGCTGACGGCCGGTGCTAGAATTGATCCTTTAGAGGCCATCCTCCAGAGTGCAAGGAGGAAGAGGACTGCTGGGAGCCCTGACACCCCTTCTGTCTCTAAGAGGAGTGCTCCTACTACTTCCTTTCAGTCGCCTCCAGCTCGCTCCAGTACTACTCGATTTGCCCCCGAGCCTTTGGAAGTCAGTCCCCTGTCGCGCCATACTCCTACTCCTCCATCGAGCCCTGCTGCCACTGGCGGAGGCGTCACTGCCCATTTTCCCGAGAGCTTTGGGAACGTGGACCGGGTCCCCTACTGGCCTGCTATGAACCAGCTTCTGTTTCCACCACTAGTGGAAACTTTCAAGCCGTTTTGCCCTATGGAGAAGGCTGAAAATGATGTGCACAATGCTTTCATGGTAAGTATGCCCCTTTTGCTATCCTTGTCTGTTCCGAACCCTTTACTGCTGAATCTGCTAACTTGCTTTCTGGTGCCAGGCTTTCTAGTCAGCTCTGTATAACAGGAAGATGATTGACGTGGTTCAGACTACCAGCACAGCCACCAATGCCAGGAATCAATAGCTCATAGGAACTATTGCTAATTTGGAGCAGCAACGTCTTGACTTGAGGCAGCGTATAACGAGACTGGTGGCTGAGCTGTCTGGCACCAAGAAGCGGCTGAAGGAGGAGGCTGTCCAGTTGGCACATACCCAGGAGGTGTACAATTTGTTCACCGAGGCTCTCAAGCGTTCTGACGAGAGAATCAGTGAGCTGATCACTCTTGCTACCAACATTGTGGCCTATGCTACCTGGCGAGGCAAGATTAGTGGGATGCGTACTGCACTGGCTGAGCCCTCACCCTCCAGATGGTAGAAGAGGAGGCGAGGCAGCTAAAGAACCTATACCCTGTGATGTCAGACTAGAGCGTGCTGATGCCGGAAGTTGGTGAGGTAAACTCTCCTGCTATGATGGAGCTAGCTGCTACAGAGGGAGCTGGTCCTCTACAAGAGACTGCTGCTAAGCTGGTGTCCAGGAGGCCGCTGGTGAAGGGATCATGCAGCCTGATCCTGTTCCTGAAAATGAGGGTCAGCCAGAACATATAGGGGAGGGGTTATGGAAGCTGAGAGGGAAGTCATTGCCTTCGCCTCTGTTTATTTTTTTTTAAGTATCTGATGATTTTGGGGGTCTGGCCCTGTGTGGCGTAGACTTTGTAAGTATTTATAAACATTTTGTTTTCTGATTCCCGCCGCGGTGGCGGGTCGTACTTTGCACTTATGGCCATGCTTGCCCAGGAGGCATATTTGGCCGTATTTTGGACATGACTGCTGCCTGGTTAGCAGGATGGCTTCTATCTTTATATATCTTGTGTTGTGTGTATCGCCTTTTCTGCCTACTAGCAGACTCAGGCATATATTAGGTAGTCACGTTAGCTCGGGGAGCTGGTCTAGACTTACGAATATTGTCGTGTCAACCAAATGGCTGATTTAGATTTTGGTGAGGTGGCCGTGTTAACCCAGGGGGCTGATTTAGACCTGTCGTGTCAACCCTGGGGGCCGATATAGACTGGAGGCGGCCCTGTCAACCCAGGGGGCTAATTTAGACATGTCGTGTCAACCCAGGGGGCTGATTTAGACTGGAGGTGGCCGTGTCAACCCAGGGGCTGATTTAGGCATGTCGTGTCAACCCAGAGGGATTATTTAGACTGGAGGTGGCCGTGTCAACCCAGGGGGTTGATTTAGACCTGTCGTGTCAACCCAGGGGGCTGATTTAGACTTGTCGTGTCAACCCAGGGGGCTGATTTAGACTTAGCTAGCTGTCGTGTCAACCCAGGGGGTTGATTTAGACTTAACGCCGCATTTGACTACTTAACCTTGTTCATAACGTAAGGTGTGTTCATCATGTTTAAAGTCAACATGGGCATACCTTAGGCAAGTTCATCGTCATTGATGTATCACTTTCATATATACTTTTATAGCTCCCTTTATACCATTTTACATTCCGTTTCGTGCCTATTATATCATTTATATGCTTTATTTCAATGAATTGTCGATACTGCCGCTATTTTGTGTTTTGATGCAGAAATGACTCAATACGAGTATGATCAAGCTAAGATTAGCATGGCGGCGACGGCACAGAAGAATACACGAAGCATGGCACGAGAAACGAGGAAGTACGAAGACTAGAAGTGAAAGAAGAGAAGAAACCATCTGTGAAGCAGGTTCCTCGATCGAGTCACCACTGACTCGATCGAGCAGCTGTCCTCGATCGAGTCACCTCTGACTCGATCGAGGATCCTCTCTGGCAGACTAATTTCCGGAATTTCCTAAAACGATTATCTTTTGTTATAAATTAGAAACTCGTGTTTTATTGTTAGACTACGTTATATTTTGCTTGATATCTTTTTTGAAAACTCTCTTAGAACCCTAATCTTTCCCTTGTATGGTACTAATCTTTCCTCATTAATTAATCATTATTGTTTTATGTTCATTAATTCTTGCTTTATACTTTCAATCATGTGTTCATCTTTAATCATCATTGTTGTTGTTATTATAATTATGAGTAGCTAATCCCATCATCTAGGATGAAGGGGATCTAGGTTAATTAAAAGGGAAAATCAATTAGTTGCTATTGATATCGTTAAAGTTGTTGTTTGATTGTTGTACTTCTTCTAGTTAATCAACTTGAGGCCTGAGTTATTAATTAGTGTAGCGAATTGATTCCATCGCCGACCGGCTTAGAATTGATATAGGCTGCGATAATCAAATAGAGAGTATCTAATCATAGCGACCGCATGTTAGAATCGATCTAAAGGGCATAATGGAGTCGACCGATCTTATGACCTTAAACAACTTGATAGATTTGGTAATTGATTGATAATCCCCGACTGATTGACCTAGTGAACCGTAAATCCCAGACTTTTAATAATATCGTTAAAACATCATTTAATTACTTGCAATTAGTTTATTAGAATCAACACAAAACAAACCCCCCGAAATTGGTTACCTTAGACAGCTTAAATATTTGCAGACCTAGCTTTTACTGCCTCCCTGTGGATTCGATACCTTTCTTACCACTAGCTATTCTTGTTAGGCCTGAGATAGATTTATTTTGATTAAGGTGATACGACTTTAGCCTTATCAAATTTGGCGCCGTTGCCGGGGAGGCAACAATTGTTTAGTCTGTTTGTGTTTATTTTGTCTTTTTGTCTCAGGGAACCCAGTTCCTTGAGACCGTTCTCACACTTTCTTGTTAGTTCCGTTTATGCCCAAGTCTAATAGGTCCGAGATTATTCCTTTTGATCCTGAACCTGAGAAGACTTTTCGCTACAGACGGAAATTTAATCAAGAAGTGGGTCAAGTAGAAGACTTGAGTATACTTGACGTCGAAACGGCGAGCTGCACAGAGTAAGCCGGTCGGTCTTACGAAGAGGAGGAGAAAGAAATTCTTATTCCTGAAATTCCAATCACAACTGATATTCCCGAAACTATCATCATGCCTACCCTAGCCAGTCACTCTGAGCCAACCTTGGCTTCTATCCCACAAGGATTCAAGCTGCCCACCACTACTAATGGAACATTCGAGATTCGGCCATCTTACATCAATTTGGTGGAACGAAACATGTTTGGAGGGACAACTGCTGAGGACCCTGCGACGCACATGGAGAAATTTGTCACTTATCACGTTTCTATTCCATTAACATTGGAGTGACACAAGATCAAGTTAAGCGGTGCTATTTCCTTTCTCTCTCGAAAGATGGAGTCGCTGAGTGGTTAAGAGATATGGATATGGATACTTTGAAGGAGTTCTGTTTGGAATTCCTTGGCCCTTGCTTTCTACAATAGGTACTTCCCACCTCAGAAGACTAATGCTTTGAGGAATCAAATTACTAGTTTCAAGCAAGGAGCTACTGAAGATTTGAATGAAGCTTGGACTCGCTTCAAGCGTTTAGTTCGATCAGTTCCCCATCATGGTTTCCCAAAGTGGTTCCTTTGCAACCAATTTTATAACGGGTTGTTTGACGATCATCGTGCCCTTTTGGATTCATCTGCGAATGGGAGGTTTCAAGATAACACCAATGATGGTGACGCGTGGAAGTTGATTGATCGATTGCTACCCATACCGCAAGGTATGGAAATCTAGGGGAAGCACGCGCGTCGGAGTTGATAGTGCTTTGGCGGCACAAATGGAGACTATTTCGCGCCCGTTCTTGTGAGATAAAGACTACCCAATCATTGGGTAGCAAAGAGAGAGTTCATGCTATGAGTCAGCAAGTAGAGGAGTCTTGTGCTAGATGCGGTTTGGATGGTCATGGTGCACTGATTGTATGAGCACATTGGAGCGGTTAATGCCTTTCAAAGCTTACAGACAAGGTGCACAAGGTACACCTTTCTCTAATTTTTACAATGAAAGAACAAAGGAACATCCGTTCCTTCAATGGTCTAGCCAGAATGTGCAAAACCCGCAGCAGTCACAACCACAAAAGAATCCTTATATCCCTCCTAACAATCGCGGTAATCAACAACAAGGGGGATATTAAAGGCAGAATCAAGGAGGCCAGCAGTTTAACAATCAATATCAACAGCCTCCTTAGCAAACTCCTCAACAAATTCCTCAACAAGCTCCAAATAATGAGATGACAGAGTTGCGCAATCTTTTGCAACAAACTTTGTCGATGCGGCGAGAAAGAGGCATGACTCAAATTTCTGAGCTAATTGCCCATAACAAGATGCTAGATAATCAAGTGGCTCAGATGGCACTTCAAAACCCATCAAAACAGGCCGTAGGTCTTCCTCCTCAAGGTAAGCAAGCTCATGAGCAAGCTAATGTTATTCAGCTGAGGAGTGGTACTTCTTATGTGAATCCCGACCTACAAAGCCTTGAGAAAGATGTGCCCATTATTGTTGATGAGGTCCCTTATATGCATCCCAAAGGATTGGGTAATTTGGAGCTTAGTGATGATGAGAAAGAGCCTGACGAAGTTGAAACACGAGCTGACGATAAAAGTAAAAAAGACGAAGGAGTCAACTCAAAGGTTCCTCGATCGAGTCAGAGGCGAATCGATCGAGGATCCAGCCAGCTCGATCGAGTCACCCCTGGCTCGATCGAGGATCCCAAATTGACAGCTGACGGTGTTTCAAAAGTTGTTTCTAAGGAGAAGCAAGCCTAGCCCATAACTATGCACTACCTTTTCCTCACCGACAACAAAAATCCAAGCTGGATAAGCAGTTCGGTAAGTTTATGGAGGTCGTGAAGAATCTACAGGTAAGTGTCCCTTTTACGGAATTAATTACTCAAGTGTCGGCTTATGCAAAATTCATGAAGGAGATTTTGACAAGGAAGAGATCCTTTGACGCGGTGGAAACTATTGCTTACACTCCGAAGTGCAGTGCCATGTTGCCAATTAACTCACCACCGAAATTAAAGGATCCAGGATGTTTTTCTATCCCTTGTCAAATTGGTCATCTTTCTATTAGTAAAGCTCTTTGTGATTTAGGAGCTAGTGTCAGTGTTATGCCGTATTCTATCTGTAAAAAGTTAAATATGGGTCCGTTGACGATTACTAATATGACACTTCGATGGCCGATAGAATCGTTAAACACCCATTGGGGGTGTTAGAGGACGTTCCGTTCGAATAGGGAAGTTTTTCATCCCCGTTGATTTTGTTGTCATGGACATGGTGAAGACAACCAAATCCCTATCATCTTGGGCGAGACCATTCTTACATCTTTGCGGGGCGGTTATAGATGTTAGGCAAGGAGATTGACCTTAGTCATGGGGGGATGTTATGATTGTTTTTAACTTGGAAAAAGCATTGAAAAACCCTATGATAGAAGAAACTTGTCATAGTATAGATGTTGTTGATTTTACTATTGATAAGTGTCTTCCTATGTGTTTGGACAGGGATCCTCCGGAGATTGCCCTTGTCACGGATCCAGTGATCGACGAGTTCATGGAGTACAGTTCATCGGTTGAGAGGCTTCTAACTGAGAGGAATGCCCACATCGGAAGGTATACGTTTGGGTGTCACACCTAAGGTAACAGAGGTAAAGAAACCTGAATTAAAACCTCTTCCCTCTCATCTCAAATATGAATTTCTTGATGACTGTGAAATGAACCCAGTGATCGTCAATGCTAGCCTAACTGAACGTCAACTATCTGCTTTGTTGACTGTTTTGAGAACTCATAAAAAGGCAATTGGGTATAGCATTGATGATCTCAAAGGTATTAGTCCTGACTTTTGTATGCATAGAATTCATTTGGAAGAGGGCCACAAGCCCTCTGCGCAAGGTTAGAGACGACTAAATCCTCCAATGCAGGAGGTGGTAAGAAAAGAGGTACAGAAATTACTTGATGCTGGTATTATTTTCTCTATTTCCGATTCTAAATGGGTCAGTCCTGTCCAAGTTGTACCTAAGAAGGGAGGTACTACGGTAGTAAAGAATGATCAGAATGAATTGATTGCTACTAGACTTGTCACAGGGTGGAGGATGTGCATTGACTATAGGAAGTTGAACACGGCCACTAAAAAGGACCATTTGCCACTTCCTTACATTGACCAAATGTTAAAGAGATTAGCATGTCATAGTTATTTCTGTTACCTAGATGGCTACTCCGGTTTCTTTCAGATACCCATTCATCCTGAGGATCAGGAAATGACCACTTTCACTTGTCCATATGGTGTATTTGCTTATAGGAGGATGCCCTTTGGTTTATGTAACGCTCCTGCTACCTTTCAGCATTGTATGATGGCCATATTTTCTGATTACATAGAGTCTATCATGGAGGTCTTTATGGATGATTTCAGTGTATATGGTACTGATTTTGATATTTGCTTGAGAAACTTGACTAAATTTTTGCAGCGCTGTGAGGAGAGCAACCTTGTTCTCAACTGGGAGAAGTGCCACTTCATGGTTACTGAAGGGGTGGTTCTCGGTCATTTGGTGTCAGGTAAGGGCATTCAAGTGGATAGAGCGAAGGTTGAGGTAATTGAGCAACTCCCGTACCCGGTTAATGTTAAAAGTGTGCGTAGTTTTCTTGGTCATGCAGGGTTCTATCGCCGCTTTATTAAGGATTTTTCTAAAATTGCTCAACCTCTAACTCAGCTTCTTCATAAAGATGCTCCTTTTGTGTTTACTGACAAGTGTATTCAAGCCTTTGACAGGATCAAACAAGCACTTATCTCAGCTCCTATTATCCGATCTCCGGATTTGAGCCTTCCTTTTGAGATTATGTGTGATGCCAGTGACTATGCGGTTGGAGCTGTTTTGGGACAGCGAAAGGACAAGGTGTTACATGCCATTTACTATGCAAGCAAGACTCTTGACGATGCACAAATCAACTATGCTACTACAGAGAAGGAGCTTCTTGCAGTTGTCTATTCTTTAGACAAATTTAGAGCTTATCTTGTTGGTTCTAAAGTTATTGTTCACACTGACCATGCAGCTTTAAAATATCTTTTAACCAAACAAGAGGCTAAACCTAGACTTATTAGATGGATTTTACTGTTACAAGAATTTGATTTAGAAATCCGTGATAAGTCTGGTGCTGAAAATGTGGTTGCGAGATCACTTGTCCGAGTTGAGATTCTCGGAAGAGAGATTTTGCCCATCGATGATTCTTTTCCAGACGACCATCTTCTAGCTGTAGCTGCAAATACCCCATGGTTTGCAGATTATGCCAATTATTTGGTAGGAGGTACACTTCCTCTTGACTTATCTTATCAGCAGAAGAAGAGATTTATGCATGATGTGAAGAGGTACTTTTGGGACGATCCTTATCTGTTCCGAGAGTGTGTCGATGGTATATACAGACGATGTATCCCAGAGGGTGAGGTACGTGCCATCCTTTCTCATTGTCACTCTTCTTCATATGGTGGTCATCATGGTCCTTCTCGGACATTTGCTAAGGTAATGCGATCGGGTTTCTATTGGCCTACTATCCTTAAGGATGCTACTAATTTTGTCCGTTCTTATGATGCTTGTCAAAGAACTCGCAATATCTCGCAAAGGCATGAGATGCCTCAAACTTGGATCTCCGAAGTGGAGATTTTTTATGTTTGGGGCATTGATTACCAAGGGACGTTCCCTACATCTTTTGGGAACCAATACATATTAGTAGCTGTAGATTACGTTTCTAAATGGGTGGAGGCAATTGCCACCCCCACATGTGATGCTAAATCTGTTGTTAAGCTGTTTTAGAAGACTATCTTTCCACGGTTTGGAGTGCCTCGCGCAGTGATCAGTGATGGAGGCAATCATTTCAATGAGCGTCATCTTAATTCTCTTTTGAAGAAATATGGCATTACACACCGCAGAGGATTGGCTTATCATCCTCAAACCAGTGGACTAGTGGAGATCTCCAACAGAGAGCTGAAACAGATCTTGGAAAAGGTAGTAAGCAAGAACAGAAAGGATTGGAGTCGGAAGCTCGATGATACTTTGTGGGCTTACCGTACTGCTTTCAAAACGCCGATTGGAACCTCACCTTACCGACTTGTCTATGGCAAGTCCTGTCATTTACCTGTGGAGCTTGAGTACAAGGCTATGTGGGCTATTAAAGAGCTGAATATGGATCCCTCACTGGCGGGTGAGAAACGACTGATGAAGTTGAATGAGCTAGATGAATTTCGACTGCATGCCTATGATAGTGCTCAAGTATACAAGGAGCGAACGAAGAAGTGGCATGACAAGCATATCTTGTAAAGAGAATTTCATGTTGGTGAGAAAGTTCTCTTATTTAACTCTCGTTTGCGCTTGTTTCCAGGTAAATTGAAGAGTAGATGGTCTGGACCGTTCACTGTTACTGATGTGAACAAATTTGGGTCAGTTACACTGCATTGTGACACAGGAAAGACCTTCAAAGTGAATGGGCAACGCTAGAAAACATATTATGAAGGTGCTTTTGTGGGAGTAATAGAGGTTCTTGACCTCTTCCCCATTGATTCTTCTTGCTGATGAAGAATTACGGTCGTGCGGGACCGCAAAAACCAGCGCTACCGAGAGGCAGCTCGGATTTTGTAAATTATTAGTTTGTAATTAGGATTTTAAATTCAAGTTTTGTTTTTGTTTTTATGTTCCTTGAACTTTGAGAGATGAGGAGAGGGCACTTGATATGCTTTCAAGTGTCTTTTGCAGGAATTTTGGCGGGATTTGAAGCTTTGAGTAACAAATGACGAAAGAAGAAGCCACAGCCTACTTCCTCGATCGAGCCAGCTGCGACTCGATCGAGGAACCTATCAGCTCGATCGAGTCAGCTGCGACTCGATCGAGGAACCAGTGAAGAAATTAAAAAAGTTTAAAACGAAAGTTGGGTAGTCAGGAATTTAGTTCCTCGATCGAGCCAGCTGCGACTCGATCGAGGATCCAAAATAAACCCGGTTCCGCGTTTTGTTTTTACCGGTTTTGTGTTTATTTGCTCTTACTTCTTCCAACTTCCTTCTTCTTTTTCGCCACTTTTTCCTGCATACTTCCTCCTCTATCACTCTTTCTCTCTATAATTCATCATATATCATCATCAAATCTCACTTTTCGCTTGTGCTTAATTGCTTATTACTTGTTTGCATCATTCTCTTGTGCTTATTTTCTCAATTCCATTGCTTAAATTGCTAAGGTATGTCACGAATTGCCTATTTATGTCTCGAAAATTCTGAAATTTCTTGCTTATTACTTGAGTTTATTGTATTAAATCTTCCATTGCTAGTATACAATTGCTATTTCCTTGCTTTCTAGCCCCTTAATTGTTGAAATTCATGCCTAATTTGCTAATTTGGGAATTAGGGTTCTTCAAAATCCAGGTAGAAATTATGCATTAAATTGGTTAGAATTGTGTTCTATTGCTTGGAATCTTCCATATTTGATACATACTCCTGTTCCCCTAAGTTTTTGGATGCTTTCATTGTCATTTGGAGTCTTAAAAATTGATTTTTTTGACCCCTTTATGCCAAAAACGGGACTGTTTTTATGCTAAGGTTGAAGTTTAATTGTCTACTTGCTTTGATGTAGATAATGTCGACTTCTAGGCAAGGAAATAATAGGACTCGAGAAAGGAGAGCCCCGGTTCAGCAACCCGAGGTAATTCCCGAAGAAGTTGTGTCTTCGGAGGACGACTTGTCTCCTTTAGACGATTATCCATTTATCGAATTCCGTGACAAAGCACAGAAAGACAGGTTTGAGTATCTGTTAACTAAATCTATGAGTGCCACTCGATGCGTCGATAGAAAAATTTTGCGCACTTTGAAGATAGACGACATTATGTATGGCATGTTTAATGAGATAGGGTTACAGGGTCTTTTCACGCTCCACGAGTTATCTTACCCTGCTTTAACTCTCGAATTTCTGAGCTCATTTACTTACCTTCCCAGTGATCATGTTATCAAATTTCGTTTGATTAATGTTGAACGGTCCTTAACCTTTGACCGTCTGTCTGAAATCCTGGGAATAGATAAGCATACTGACGGAGACTTGTATGGTATTGGTGGGTTGTCCGCTGTTCGTTATTTTCCATTATTTACCGGTTATGCGGATGCCGACGTCAGTGTTATGGCTTTGTTGGACGTCCAACACGTTTGTCTTCGTATGTTTTTGAGGTATTTGAGCTATTTGTTGTATGGTCGGACAGAAAAGAGCAAGACCTCCACTATTGAGGTCCTAATCCTTGCAAGTTACTTGAATTCTTATAGGGAGGAGACATTCCAGTTCTCTCCCCCTGCTCTTGTGTGTATGGCTTTTGACCGGATGATTGGGAGGTATGGGAACCTTGACTGTGGTGCTCTTGTCACCAAGATTGCTAGGGCTGTTTGTGATTTTGAGGGTGTTGACCCATATGAGCCCATGGCTGACTATGAGCCACTTGTTGATGATGACCACCTTCGGTATGACATTTCTTATCTTGACATCAAGAATGGGAAGGACCATTACTGGAGGGTCCGGGGCGAGTCTTACATGCTTCTACCTTGCGCCCGTTTACCTGCTGTCGACCCCCTCGAGGAGAGTACGGCTGTGGAGCGACCCCCACCCTTTACTTATCTGATTCCTGAGGACCTTCTGGTCACTTTTCCTGGGTCTAGTACTACTACCACTACCGGCGGGCGCCGGAGACGTCGTGCACCCACTACCCATCCGCCGTGCCTCATTCCACTGCTCCTCCTCCACCTCCTTCACCTATCCCACTTCAGGCTATGCTTCAGGTTACCATTTTGATCCCGTTATTGAACGGGAAGTGAGGATGCATACGGGCATCAACACTGCTTTGACAGAGAGGAGGATGTGGGAACAGATGGAGGCTATGTCTTTAGCTTCCGGGGGGCAGTATCGCGGTGTGTCACCTTCTTATTACACCACTCCTGGTGACGACAGCCGTGTGTTCCATCTTTACGGAGTGACTCCTACGGAGTTTGGACAGTTTAGCACCGCCTACGGTGCATTAGGCCGTCCCTTCTACACTCCAGTCCGCCCCCCTCAGCCTACTTCTGTTTTTGCGGAGGACACCGGTATCCCTTGTTCTCAGAGAGGCCCGTTTGGCCAGTTTAGTGCTTCTACTTCCACTGCTGCTGCTGCTACTGGAGGCACTCGTGGTCGAGGCCGTGTTAGGAGACCCACCCGTGGTAGAGGCCGTGGCGCTCCAGTCCCAGATCCTGAGCTTATGTTCATATATGCCGAGATTGATGGTTTTGATGATGGTGACGACGCCCAGTAGTGACAGCTGGTCACTACATCCCTCTCTTTCCAGCTGGTTTGGGGGAGGCTACTGCATTACAGCTGGTATTATCTTTCTTGTTTTATTTTATTGCATTTCTTTTTACCCTCTTTCCTTTGTTAGTAGTGTCCTATAGGTTCTTTGGTTTTCTGTGATTGCTATCTTTGTGGCGTTACAATGAGGACACTGTGACATTTAGGTTTGGGGGAGTGTGTTTATTTCTGTTGTGTGCTTTTATTTATTGTTGTGTGAAAAAAAAAATTCAAAAAAAATTGAAAAAATTATAAAATACAAAAACATGTCTTTTATTTACTTTTATTTATTTTGAGTCGAGTCTTGGTGAGTTGTATAGTGATGATGATAATTTGCTTTGTCTATGCATTTGAGTCTCATTTAGTTGTCCATGTACATTGTTTTGACCTGTTAGCTATGATGAACAAAGATCTTTACTCAAGTCTTGACCGTCACAATTTGCCTTATGCCGAGTAGACTTGACTTTATTTTGTTGGTAAACCACTTAAATTTCTGAGGTCTTTAGAGCTTCCTAGGCCGGGAACATTAATAAACCGGTCTCATTGTTATTTAGGCTGATGAGTGTGGTCTCCTTGTGGTATATGTAATATCAAACTGCATAAGTGTGACATTAGTTTCTTATCTTTTGCGCGTTCATTTGATTAAGTACATGTGGATAGGCGATTCTTATCGTTCAAATAAGCCTTACATTACCCAGATTTGTTAGCCCGTTTGAACCGTGTAGCCACTTTATATCCTATTTCTTAGCTACACTCTAGAATTTGCCTATCTTTTTCGGGACAGTCGCAGTTGTTTGAGCCTTATTATTATAGCTACTTTGGTTGGGTTGGGACTTTTATTGTCATGTGGGTAGTAGCTATCTTTTTGTAACAATTGTGTGACCTCTTATGTTGAAAAAGAAGAAGTATTATGAAGCGAAAAAAAAAAAAGAAAAAAAAAGCCTTCGAAAAAAAGGAGTTCAGAAAAGAAAAAAAAAAAAGATGAATAATGTTTGCTTCATTGAGTTTTGTTCGGAGGTCGTGTGTGGTATTTACTGGAGTCTAATGCACATTTGGAGAGCTTTTTCATTTCTCTCATATGTTCTCAAAGTTGAGATTATTTCTCCAGTTGGATAATTGTTTAATTATTTATTAGATTTGGCTATTGGTTTAGCGCTGCGACTACCGTCTGAGCCTCACATTACCCATACGTGCTTTTGCACAGGCCACTTCTATACCCATGCCACTTTACCACCATTCTGTCCTTGATACATGTACTTGCTCTGTTTCGTGAATGCGTATTAGTTGGAGAATCTCTTATCACATTAGATTGCATGCATATCTCATAAGTTGAGTGAGAGTCTTATTTCTTTCTATCTTACATATATATATCACCCATTATGAGTGCATGAGTGAAACCGCGAGAATCCAACAGAATTGTCTTGCAAGGTTGAAAAGTATTCGACTGAGTCTCGGTATCATGTCACATCTTGGGTAAGAGCTGCGTTTGTCTATTTCCCGTGCTTTTGAATTTGTTTTATTAGCACAACTTTGGTCATTACTTTGTTATAGATATGGACAGCTGAGACTTGTATGTGCCTAGACATTTGCTCTGAGTTATTCTTTCACCATATGTCTGTTGTTCTTTGTTTGGTCTGATTGCTTTGCTTGAGGATAAGCAAAGGTTTGGTTTGGGGGAGTTTGATGTATCACTTTCATATATACTTTTATAGCTCCCTTTATACCATTTTACATTCCGTTTCGTGCCTATTATATCATTTATATGCTTTATTTCAATGAATTGTCGTTACTGCCGCTATTTTGTGTTTTGATGCAGAAATGACTCAATACGAGTATGATCAAGCTAAGATTAGCATGGCGGCGACGACACAGAAGAATACACGAAGCATGGCACGGGAAACGAGGAAGTACGAAGACTAAAAGTGAAAGAAGAGAAGAAACGGTCTGTGAAGCAGGTTCCTCGATCAAGTCACCACTGACTCGATCGAGCAGCTGCCCTCGATCGAGTCACCTCGACTCGATCGAGGATCCTCTCTGGCAGACTAATTTTCGGAATTTCCTAAAACGATTATCTTTTGTTATAAATTAGAATCTCGTGTTTTATTGTTAGACTACGTTATATTTTGCTTGGATACTGCTGGAAAAATCTCTTAGAACCCTAATCTTTCCCTTGTATGGTACTAATCTTTCCTCATTAATTAATCATTATTGTTTTATGTTCATTAATTCTTGCTTTATACTTTCAATCATGTGTTCATCTTTAATCATCATTGTTGTTGTTATTATAATTATGAGTAGCTAATCCCATCATCTAGGATGAAGGGGATCTAGGTTAATTAAAAGGGAAAATCAATTAGTTGCTATTGATATCGTTAAAGTTGTTGTTTGATTGTTGTACTTCTTCTAGTTAATCAACTTGAGGCCTGGGTTATTAATTAGTGTAGCGAATTGATTCCATCGCCGACCGGGTTAGAATTGATATAGGCTGCGATAATCAAATAGAGAGTATCTAATCATAGCGACCGCATGTTAGAATCGATCTAAAGGGCATAATGGAGTCGACCGATCTTATGACCTTAAACAACTTGATAGATTTAGTAATTTATTGATAATCCCCGACTGATTGACCTAGTGAACCGTAAATCCTAGACTTTTAATAATATCGTTAAAACATCATTTAATTACTTGCAATTAGTTTATTAGAATCAACACAAAACAAACCCCCCGAAATTGGTTACCTTAGACAGCTTAAATATTTGCAGACCTAGCTTTTACCGCCTCCCTGTGGATTCGATACCTGTCTTACCACTAGCTATTCTTGTTAGTCCTGAGATAGATTTATTTTGATTAAGGTGATACGACTTTATCCTTATCGGTCATTCTATGACCAGTGGAACGTTGCAGGATCCTGGTTGCTCAGAAATCCCTGCGCTCCTTATGTTTTTGCATGCATGCTGGGGCCTGACTATATTGAGTACTCGGTGTCGATAACTATCTTTGTGGGTGGTATCTGGGGTAGCTGCCTGCGCTTTAAGCTGTCGGCCAAGCCCCCCTTCGTATGTTCCACAAGCCGTCTCGTGAGGGTGCTCCTACTGGAGAATTAGGTTAGGCATGTTGGAGTGACATGTGCCTTGTCACCCCGTGTTCACATTTGACAGTCCTGCTGGCAACACTCTCAACGTACCATAGAAATTAGAGCCCAAAGTGGTATTTCAAATAACCGAAAATAGAAAAGTGATGTGTCCATTTTATATATACTTTTACCCCATATTTTAGCTCAAGTTTTTATGATTATTGCACTAACCTTAGTGATTTTGTGAGATAATGTTGTATTCTGGTTGTCTTTGTATGTTTTGTCACATTTTGTAGGAAGTTGAGCTTTTAGAAGCTTATTCCATCACTTGTGCAAGTAACTAGAAGCAGGGTTAAGTAAAGAAGCAAACATTGGACCAACCTTGAAGTGTTACATGGATTTGCATGCATAAAGATATGGATTAGAATGAGAAATGCAAAATAAAGTCTTATGCAAACTCATGCCCAAGATTTAAAGTCCAACTAAGGTGGAAACTTTGGATGCTCTTAGGATGCTCACTAAGCATTTAACCGGAGGATTGAAGTTGAGTTAATAGCTCACTTAGGATTCCTTTGATAATTAATCAAGCAATTAAGAGAAAATATTTGGGGTTGACCGCTTGTTTTTACTTTAAGTTTCACCCCTCATTTCCTATATAAAGGGTGTAGACTTCACACACTTCTTACACACTTCCTACACCACTTTTAGACTCTCAATTTAGTTCTTAGTTTAGTTTAGATTAGGTTTCCCTTTATCATTTCCTTTATGTTATAAACAATTTCTTTAAGCATTTCAATATATATTACAAGTTCATTTACAAGTTCCATCTCAAGAATTTGTTCTTCTATATTCAAGTTCTATTGTCAAGGTAATTTCATTTCTAGTATTATTTTGTTATTCTTTAGTCATTTACATCGCTAGTTAGTATGTTTATCTTTATCATTTCATATGTCATTAGATTAATTTTCATGATGCATAAGTAATTCAATTTTCTAGGGAATAAGGGAAACCATGCATAAGTAGTTCTTGCAATGTTGAACTAGGATGTTATAGTATCGTTTCATTGTTTCTATCACATGTTTGTATCGTCATCTTTAATCAAAGGCCTTATTCATTGATTAAGTTTGTTAATTCATTCTATAAGTCGAGAGGAACGGAATCGGATTAGACTAAGCATGTGTAGTAGGACGACCTAGTCATAAACGAGAGTTTCTCTAGGACCCGGTCTATGGTTGACACTAATATCGAGAGGTGGGTGTCTCTAAGGCTAAACAATTAACGATTCATCAACTCCTATGTTTAATTTAAGCATTTACATAATTTGCATGTGTGACCCGATCTCCCTAGTCTATTTCTTTATCATTATTGTTTTCTTCCATCAACTAACCAACCAAGCATACGATAACCGACCTTGATAAAATTCACTCCATAACAACTAATTAACAACTACCGTCTCTCTGTTGATTCGAACCCTACGTACTACATTCATTTGTGTCTAGGGAATTTATTTTTGCATAGGTGTGCGATAGCCTATCAAATTTTGGCGCCGTTGCCGGGGAGCATGGTTTTGTTTGCTAATTAGTTGTTGAATTTTATCTTGTTTTATTTTGTCTCGAGGAATACTTGTTCCTTGGGATCTTTAATTTCTCACAGTTTCTTTGCAGTTTTAGTGCCTATTTTGTAGGTAATAAAGCTTGGCTTACATAATGAATTACGAATTCGCCCCACAACTCAAAGATGAGCTTTTTCATGACTATCTTGCCCGATTCTACCATTTTTGCGATAGTCTCCTCTCTCTTGGACATGTCCTAGATGGGGATTACATGGTTCAACTCGCGCTTGATGGTATCGGTTTTGATACCCGAGAAATAGCTCTAAATTTGAGTAATGGGAGTGTCTACTACATGATTGGGCTGGAACTTTGGCACTTCTTTGATTTCATAGCTAGCCAAAGTCAATTGCGGGAGGTATCACGCCAATACAATGTGTGGCGCATGCAAGAGGAGCTCAAAGTGTTACAAGCTCGTTTGGAACAACTTTCTCCAAAGGAAGCGAGCCAATGTGAGATTATTTCCTCTCCTCATACTATCCTAACCTCCCAATGTGAGTCTTTTGACCCTAACCATTTTGATTTATTGGATGACGATGACGATGAACCAACTTTCATTATTGAAATACCCCCTATTGTCTTTCCAATTTACCATTTTGTGGAGGAGGTTGTTGACACACGTGCCATGGATAAGCTTGAGCCCAACCATAGTGAAGAGGATGAGGTTTTGCCCGAGTCATGTGAAACCTTTGAAAATCCTTTCACATGGGATGTAGTTGTCTCATTCGAAGTTGATGGAGGACTTAGTGATGTTAACATAGAGGCTAAGTGGGATGCAACCCCCCCCCCCATTTTTTATGAGTCCTACCACTTAGAGTTTTCATACCACCAAATTGAGACCGTTCATGATTATAATTTGTGCAATAACGGTTATTTTTATGGTCTTAAGCATGACGCTTCTTCTCTTGCTGACGAGTGGAGTAATACGGTGGTTGTTTTTGAAGCCTCTTCTACACATTTTGATAAGATTTTTCATCCTTATCCTTTGATCTTTTATGCGTTAATCTTATCAATTGCGTATATCTGCTTTTGTATTGCCCATGCACAGGTATATGATCGGCTTCTAAGGGCTTTGACTTATTTTTTAAAGGATGACGAAGGTCGCAACGCTCAAAAATAGGAGTATAGCAAGACTTAAAATTTGCGCTTCTTGGGAGGCAACCCAAGCTTTTATTTATTTTTGTTTTTCATTTTCCGCAATTTAATATTTTTGTAGAATTAGAAATAAAATTACTAGACTTGACGGTGTTTATTTTTGTGATTTGCAGGTGAAAAATTAAGAAAAGGAGATTGCACGCTTCCCCATGCATGAAACCCCATTCGGGGTCGTAACTTTCAACAACGGAGAAGCTAAAAGAAATGAGGATAAAGTCAAAATCTGGCAAGATATGGTCAACCCCGATTGGGGACGCAACTTTTTCCGAAAAAAAAAAAATTTAAAAAAAAATTTAAAAATTGCCAAATCACTTGCAAACATAATTCCTTCATCAAACTTTCAATTTTTGGCCCTTTACTTGAATTATTGATGAATGGAAGAGTCTCCCGTATACGTTCTAGCTTGGGGGGAGGCTAGCTAGTCTAGTAAGTGTTCTTTACTTTGCATTTTAGTTTATTTTCTCGCAACCCATTAAATATGACCTCTTATCTTTTTGTTTATATGCTTTGAGCCATTTTTATGGTTTAGCTGGGTGATTTAATTGTTGGCACATTGAGGATAATGTTATGTTTAGCTTGGGGGGAGGGATTGCATTTGCATTGTAGTATAGTTTGCATGTAGAAAAATTTGAAAAATTTGAGAAAATTGTGTGTTTTTGCTTGCTTTTAGCCTACTTTCCCTCTTGCTTATCCTAATTATAGCTTATAGTTAATGATTTATTCTTATTTGATGGATAATTGCTACATGAGTATGTCTTGACATAGTAGGTGGGAGATGGAAAATGAACTGAATAGGCTTGATCTTGACTATTGGAGAGCTACAAAATGGTAAGGTAGAACCTCCTTTGACCGATGCATCCAAATCCGGTCTCTCTTAAGTGAGTGTAGGTCTCCTTATCGTGTGTGTTATATCAATAACGCAAAAGTATGGTCTTGATTTCATCTCTTTATAAGCATGCATTCATTTGTTGTTAGCATTTTGGGGCCATTCACATGATTAAATTGAATTGGAAAAAAAATGAGAAAGAAAAAGCATGAAATGAAAGCAAAAAAAGAGAAGTATGATTTGAATTAAAAAAGAAGAAGGAAAAGTTTATATAAGAAGTTCTCATGTCTTATTCATATATTTTGGAGAGCATTCTTATGATTTGTATCGAAATTTTTGGGAATAGTTTCGAGAATTGACCATCCTTGCACATGGTTGTTACTAGCTTAACTTAGCTCCACAACCCATAAATCATTTGTTCCCCTTTCTTACCCATTGCTTATTTTTCTTCTTCTTACCCATATGGCTTCTTTTTCATGCTTGCATTTGAATGTTTTAACTTGTAGTTTTGAAATGATTACCATATTAGATTGCGGGCACATTCTCATGAGTCAAGGATAGGTGAGTATTTTCACACAAAATATCCTTTCACATACAAATGAGTTTGAGTGCATCGTGAGAGTCCATTAGTCAAAAGATCACGCAAGAGCTTAAAGGTGAGTTCAAAGTCTTTCATGCTACGCCGTCATATAAATCTCATCCATATTTTTGAATTATTCCTTATGCCCATGTTGTCTCGGGTTTTGAATCATTATGCTTAGCTTGTTTTAGGATATTGTAATTGATGGGATATGATTTCTTGCTTAGGGACAAGCAAGAGTTTAGCTTGGGGGAGTTTTATGTGTCCATTATATATATGCTTTTACCCCATATTTTAGCTCAAGTTTATATGATTATTGCACTAACTTTAGTGATTTTATGAGCTAATGTTGTATTCTAGTTGTCTTTGCATGTTTTGTCACATTTTATAAGAAGTTGAGCTTTTAGAAGCTTATTCCATCACTTGTGCAAGTAACTAGAAGCAAGATTAAGTAAATAAGCAAACATTGGACCAACCTTGAAGTGTTACATGGATTTCCATGCATAAAGATATGGATTAGAATGAGAAATGCAAAATAAAGTCTTATGCAAAGTCAAGCCCAAGATTTGAAGTCCAACTAAGGTGGAAACTTTGGATGCTTAGTGAAGCTTAGGATGCTCTTATGATGCTCACTACGCATTTAACCGGAGGATTGAAGTTGAGTTAATAGCTCACTTAGGATTTCTTTGATAATTAATCAAGCAATTAAGAGAAAATATTTGGGGTTGACCGCTTGTATTTACTTTAAGTTTCACCCCTCATTTCCTATATAAAGGGTGTAGACTTCACACACTTCTTACACACTTCCTACACCACTTTTAAACTCTCAATTTAGTTATTAGTTTAGTTTAGATTAGGTTTCCCTTTATCATTTCCTTTATGTTATAAACAATTTCTTTAAGCATTTCAATTTATATTACAAGTTCATTTACAATTTCCATCTCAAGCATTTGTTCTTCTATATTCAAGTTCTATTGTCAAGGTAATTTCATTTCTAGTATTATTTGTTATTCCTTAGTCATTTATATCGCTAGTTAGTATGTTTAACTTTATCATTTCATATGTCATTAGATTAATTTTCATTATGAAGGAAAAGTAGATCTATATACTTACATATTCATATATGTTTTAATTTAATTTGTCATAAAATTAATGATTGATCTTATGCATGCAAACATTAAAACAAAATAAGGAAGAAACATTGTTTTTACATTGTGATTTTCGGTTTAATGGGCACAAGAGAGATCACCTTTCTCTCTTGTTCTTGAGCTTTCCCTTTTGGATGAACTAAGACCCAAGTGTAGGATCTCTCCCAAGGATTTATACCCAAGGCTTTCTCTTAATTAAAATTAATATTATAGTTACTAGTACAATATTAATTTTGTAGAAAAATGACCCAAAAATATTATAAAACACTTAATATTTTCGGTTTTGGGAGAGAAGAAGAAGAGAGCTTTTTGTCTCTCTAGAATTCTGATTTTTGGATGAGTAGTGAATGAATTATGATACACTTTTATGCATGTAGTGTATTACAAAAATTAAGACAAAAACCCTTTGCCTTTTCTTTGGTAAAACCGGGTAGGAGGGAAGAGGAGGGAAGAAAGGAGACCCAATGCATGCTCTTGTTTGCCTTCACAATGTAAACTAGGTGCATGGCTAGTCTTATTAGGGAAATGATTGTGTTTTCCATTAACTTAATCAAACACAATATTTAGCCGAATCCTCCTCCTAATTTCGGCACTTTCATATAATGGAGTCCATTTTATTTTTGTCAATTTGTCTTATGTCACATGTCATATGTTACATAAATTTGTTATGTATTTTTAACATATTAAAAATCAACGTATTAATAAAAATACGTCATATACAAAAATCGACTTAGTAATTCATAATTACTTGTACCAAAATATTTTACCAATTATAAATCACAATAAATTGTAATTATAATAATTCATTCAAATTTAATTGTTTCTTTAAACAATAATTTCATCCGAGTAATGATACAATTAGATTATTACTCGGACCGTATCTCATTTTAATCAATTTCAATGTGATACGTAAATTTTACTTCCAAAATCGTCCGTCAATTTTTCAAGTAATTTAATTAACTCGTAACATTATACGATTAATTAAATGATCAATTAAGAGTGTTGCCCTATAGGTATGACCTAGGGGATCAACTGATCACCACCGTCGCACGACAGTAATGTCAAACTCTAGTCAGCCAATCATTACCGATATATGTTGATCAGTTGACAGTAAAAATATTACTTCCCAATTGTATTCTTTATAATGAGATTTAAACATGTGATCATCATGATCAACAGTCGTGATCGCATTATTGTCGGAGGACACATATTCCAACAATCTCCCACTTGTCCTTGACAAGTGTGCGTCACCAATTCTCTTGTCCTATTACTATCTCCCACTCAATGCAAGGTGTCTTTCAGGTCGTACGTGCAAGTGATCATATCGAGAGTGGTTTCCTCGATCTGGAGAATAACTGATTGACCGGATTTATCTATCATAGATACCTTCCGAGCGTGGCCACGCATTTCCAGTTTATTACTCCTCGAGTGGCCCTGAGATATTGTTATAACCCTGACTAGGGGTGGACAATTCCTATTGCACTCATTCCCTTCGACTAGCCACAGCCATCATAACCCAAAATATTCCCATTTGACCCCATTTACGAAGGTCGTAGTAACACAAATCAAAGTTAATCTGAAACTGTGCCATCTTAGGTGAACAGTCTTTAGTCAAAAGAATCGACTCATTCGAATACTATAGTAGCTCTCACCACGACCAGGCTATATAAATTTGCCAGAACTCTATAAGCGGTCATTAGGCCCGACAAAATGTTCCTAACATTCTGCCTATGTGATCGACTAGTCATCTCACATGACTCTATGGCACTTGAACTTGCCATCAATCGCATCACACTCTAGTCACTTAGAGACGCCACCTCATGTAAGTAACTATGGGCAAATACAATGTCAATCTATGTTCACTTTAACGGGGTTCAATTGTCTCCACAACCCGTTTGGATATAACAATGTACAAGGTGAGTTAATAATAACTCAAACGACAAATGTCGACATCACACTCGGGTAGTCAATATCATATTACAACCTTGTGATGTATATCGTAAGTGTAAACACTTATTGATTGCAATAGAAGTTTAACATGCCATGTGTCCATGTGTTCAAACTTCTTATAATCGCATTTTCCTTTACATTCATGTTCTCTCTCATAGCATGAATCTTACCAAGTACGCATCAAGGTTCCCGAGCTTGGTTTCGGTTCTTTAACTTGAAAGAACTTCCTTATCGATTATCACATAACGAACGAATTTGTGATGAATGATATAACTTGTACTGATCAAGTACCCCATCCACACACAATGCACTAGGTGTATGTTTTGTAGAGTCTTACAACAATTTGACAAGATGATTAGCCTAGCACTTCTCACAAGTCCTAGCATAGTTAGGAAAGATTAGTTTTGAGTAACTTATTCTCTAACTAAGCATCTTTCCTAAACTTCTTATTTCTCTTTCTAGCTTGAAAGGTTAAGGATTCTCATAAATCCTTGCATGTGAACGGATTTTCTATAATATGTGCAACCTCTTGACACACAATAGAGCATTCCGTCAAACACCGAAATCGCTCATCGGATTCTACTCGAGAATTCATGACGTTTCTATTGTGGCTTACCAATGAATCATCATGCTCTTATGCATATGATTCATTATTTGGACATGTGCATGATTATTCTAATGGCGGAAACATTAGTAATTTTTAATCATGACATCAACTATATTTAGGTTCAAGGAACGACCATGACTGCTAATGGCAATTCCATTTCATTTAGATGAATAACCTATGTTTCTGTTGATTCGATGTGTATCTCCCAATACTTATCCAACATCCCTTGATGTAATTGGATTCATCATAGTCCATTTTCATCCAGAATTGAAAACTCAAATGCTTCTTTATGAAAGAAGGTATTAGCTCGTCATTCTTTAATGATGATAGCTCCCACTAAATTCCATGTCTTCACATGACAATTTCCTAACTCCCACTCAATTTCACATATTTCAAAATTGACTTCTCAATCGAAACTTTTCAAGAATTGAAATATAAATTGCATTGCCAAGTTATTAAGATAAAACCATATATGTTCCCATCATATCCTTTCAAAATACCTATTTTGAAGTGGTCTTATCTTAACCTTATCGGAAAAAGATTTTAATCTCTAACTCTCACATATCATAATGATGTGTAGCGATGTCATTATTCAAATATAAATAATATCTAGAACACGTCCTTCGAAATACCCTTTCCGAAGGAGGTTTAACCATTTCATAATGAGGTTAAGTAATGACATTTGCGTGGTTAAAACTTGGCCATTGAAGATATCGGTATATCAATCTTTGCAACTCGATCATAACTAGTATGTTACTATGATTCATTTAGGCTCTTAAGTAAATCACAAGGTTGAAACTATTGGTCAAAATTATCATATAGAACTTAGTCAAAAACTTGTTAAGACTTTACATCAGTCATTCTTCTTCCAAAACTTTCTTTTGGTCTCCTCGTGTAGTTATCTTGAGAATATACTCTTATGATTACTTCACTTGGTCTCTTTAGTCATATAGAACTAACTTGAGACCATAGATCTCATCTATTCGGTATACTATGTAAATAGATATACCTTCATTCAACTCATTCTCTCTTGCGTAGATCTTCATTTACACAAGTACACAATTTTATCTTGCCTTGTGTGTTGTGTCCTCATTTTTCTCCCACTCTATCTTTAGAATAAATACACTATAGATTCAAAGATAGCATATGAGACACAAATAATGATGTTGAAGTATAAGGAGAACTATCTCATAGATAGACTAATAGTTATTGATTTCGTATGTGTACTTGGTGATTGACATACCTTTAAGAGAGTTCATAGACTCAACACCACTTTATAAATGATCATACACAAGCCTTAAGCATGTGGACATATAATGAATCCCGTCATTATAGTTGTCTATTAGATCACTTTAAGTGAATAATCTTATGTTTCTAAGAGCAAGCATTTAAACATGAATTTTAGAACAAAATGATAAAATGATAAAACGGGTGACTTGGGTTGCAAACCAAGTCACCATTATCCAAAATACAACCCATTATCCAAAATACCTTTTCATGTCGAACACGAAAACTTAAGGTTCTAAAATCCAAAACATAATTTAAAATAAGACAATGAAAAGCAAAGCTCCATGAAAGCTATCCCTAGCTTCTTGATGGTTTCTCATGCTTGCTTTTCCTTTCCCTTGTCTTTGCTTGGTGGAGGCCCTATTTTCAATAAAAAGGGGAGATACATTATCACAACTTTGTATCATAATACCATAGTTGAATTAGAAACATAAAAGAAGGATAGTCATTTACCTACTGGAGTAATCTTTCCAGCCTTAATATCACCAAGGTATTTGGAACAATTTCTTTTCCAATGTCCCATACCATTACAATAATGGCATTTATCAAGAGGACCCTTCTTGATTTTTGAAGTGCTAGCTTCACAAGTCTTAGCTTTGGTGAATGTGGGAGTTTGCTTCTTACCCTTCCTCCCATTCTTCTTGAACTTCCCCTTACTCTTAGTGCTTATGTTAAGCACATCCTTGGGTGGGTTCACATTTAACCCCATGTCCCTTTCGACTTGCACAAGTAACTTGTGCAATTCTTCAAGAGACACATCCTTGTCTTGCATGTTAAAATTCACCCGGAATTGAACATATGCTTTGACTTTGGACAAGGAGTGTAGAATCCTATCTACAATGAGTTCTTTGGGGATTTCAACCTTTTGAATTTTCAAGGTCTCGACAAGCTCCATAAGTTTGAGCACATGAGGGCTAACCTTTTGGCCCTCCTTGAAGTCGAGATCAAAGAATGCCGCGGCCGCCTCATATTGGACGATCCGCGGAGTTTGTGAAAACATTGTCACAAGCTTGGAGTAAATCTCATTAGCATTGCCCATTTTAAAGGCTCTCCTTTGGAGGTCCGCCTCCATCGCAAATATCAAGACATTTTTCATTGCGGCGGACTCCTTTTGGTAAGCCTCATATGCTTCCCTAGTGGCGGCGGTCGACCTAGTAGTAGGTTCGGGTGGAGAGGCCTCGGTAAGGTAACGAAGCTTGTCGTCACCTTGGGCGGCTAATTTGAGTTGGGCATCCCAATCGGAGAAATTTGACCCATTCTTTTCAAGTTTACATCGATCCATGAAGGATCGGAGCCATGATGAACTAGCGAGAGGCGTGGCGTTAGGGGTTGGTGTTGCCATTTGTTATGAGAAAAAGAAGTGGTCTACAAAACAAAATAGAAGGAGTAAAACAAATGTCGTTTGAATAATAATACTCGTAAAAATGTATGATTTAAACAAGTTTTATGCATTTTTCTAGTGACCTCTACCCAACTAGATAAATGATTCCAAGACCCAAATTCATATTAACTTGGGCACGGTGTGGCCGATGAAACCCTTATCAATATAACTCGGTGGATTAACGTTTAATCGATTCTACTTTTAGAACTCTTGGTCGATAATATTACATTAACATATATCTTTAGCCCAAAACACATTCAACAAGGGGACGGTGTGGCCGATAAAACCCTTATCGAAAAACTTTTGTTGAGTTCAATCCAAATTTCGAATAAATGTGTCCATGATCCAAAACCATATTTAACTTTTCAATTTTAGATCTGATAAAGATAATAAAATGCAACATGTGACGTTTTTCCTTAGTCATAGATTATGTTTTATTAATTTTTGACTAATAATGTCACTATTTATGCTATTTTTCTTTAAAAATCCATAAATCATGCAAAAAGACTTCACTATAGCCCATTATTTTAAACACATCTTGTAAAATTGCATGTGACAACATACTAAATTTCTATGACCAGATTCGAAATTTATCTCATATTAACCTATTTTTCACCTAAATCCGAATTTAATAATGAAAAATCCATTTTTCGAGCATAAGAAGTCCAAAAATCATGAAAATTTACAGGTTATCTCAAAATAATATATGTGACAACATATCCAAAAATCACTGGAAAATTCGAAGTATAGCTAATTTTAGACCGAAAATGACATTTTTACTCATAAAATCATATTTAAATGCCATTATAGTATAATATGAACAATAAAAATCCGTAAATTTAACCAAAATATCCTAAAACATTTTAGGACCAGAAATTTTAACATGCATGAATTAATTTCGTGATATATCATAATAACACAAATTTTACAAGTTTTATATGTTAATCTTTATAACTCGGAAAAACTTTTAACCGATTTGCATGCAAACAACCATGGCTCTGATACCAATTGAAGGAAAAGTAGATCTATATACTTACATATTCATATATGTTTTAATTTAATTTGTCATAAAATTAATGATTGATCTTATGCATGCAAACATTAAAACAAAATAAGGAAGAAACATTGTTCTTACATTGTGATTTTCGGTTTAATGGGCACAAGAGAGATCACCTTTCTCTCTTGTTCTTGAGCTTTCCCTTTTGGATGAACTAAGATCCAAGTGTAGGATCTCTCCCAAGGATTTATACCCAAGGCTTTCTCTTAATTAAAATTAATATTATAGTTACTAGTACAATATTAATTTTGTAGAAAAATGACCCAAAAATATTATAAAACACTTAATATTTTCGGTTTTGGGAGAGAAGAAGAAGAGAGCTTTTTGTCTCTCTAGAATTCTGATTTTTGGATGAGTAGTGAATGAATTATGATACACTTTTATGCATGTAGTGTATTACAAAAATTAAGACAAAAACCCTTTGCCTTTTCTTTGGTAAAACCGGGTAGGAGGGAAGAGGAGGGAAGAAAGGAGACCCAATGCATGCTCTTGTTTGCCTTCACAATGTAAACTAGGTGCATGGCTAGTCTTATTAGGGAAATGATTGTGTTTTCCATTAACTTAATCAAACACAATATTTAGCCTAATCCTCCTCCTAATTTCGGCACTTTCATAAAATGGAGTCCATTTTATTTTTGTCAATTTGTCTTATGTCACATGTCATATGTTACATAAATTTGTTATGTATTTTTAACATATTAAAAATCAACGTATTAATAAAAATACGTCATATACAAAAATCGACTTAGTAATTCATAATTACTTGTACCAAAATATTTTACCAATTATAAATCACAATAAATTGTAATTATAATAATTCATTCAAATTTAATTGTTTCTTTAAACAATAATTTCATCTGAGTAATGATACAATTCGATTACTCAGACCGTATCTCATTTTAATCAATTTCAATGTGATACGTAAATTTTACTTCCAAAATCGTCCGTCAATTTTCAAGTAATTTAATTAACTCGTAACATTATACGATTAATTAAATGATCAATTAAGAGTGTTGCCCTATAGGTATGACCTAGGGGATCAACTGATCACCACCGTCGCACGACAGTAATGTCAAACTCTAGTCAGCCAATCATTACCGATATATGTTGATCAGTTGACAGTAAAAATATTACTTCCCAATTGTATTCTTTACAATGAGATTTAAACATGTGATCATCATGATCAACAGTCGTGATCGCATTATTGTCGGAGGACACATATTCCAACACATTATGCATAAGTAATTCAATTGTCTAGGGAATAAGGGAAACCATGCATAAGTAGTTCTTGCAATGTTGAACTAGGATGTTATAGTATCGTTTCATTGTTTCTCTCATATGTTTGTGTCGTCATGTTTAATCTTTGTTTAAAGGCCTTATTCATTGATTAAGTTAGTTAATTCGTTCTATAAGTCGAGAGGCACGGAATCGGATTAGACTAAGCATGTGTAGTAGGACGACGTAGTCATAAACGAGAGTTTCTCTAGCACCTGGTCTATGGTTGACACTAATATCGAGAGGTGGGTATCTCTAAGCCTAAACAATTAATGATTCATCAACTCCTATGTTTAATTTAAGCATTTACATAATTTGCATGTGTGACCCGACCTCCCTAGACTATTTCTTTATCATTATTGTTTTCTTCCATCAACCAACCAACCAAGCATACGATAATCGACCTTGATAAAATTCACTCCATAACAACTCATTAACAACTACCGTCTCTCTGTGGATTCGACCCCTACGTACTACATTCATTTGTGTCTAGGAAATTTATTTTTGCATAGGTGTACGATAACCTATCAAAAAAGGCAAAAAATCTATTAAAACGATGTAAAGTATCTAGAGCTATCTCATGGGGTTCCAGAGCAACCATGGACCCAGGAATCTATAGACCACACAGCTCCAATAGTGGTTTCAAGTTTAAAGAAATGCAAATAAAAAACAAGTACAATTGAAAATTGATAGTATGCCTACTATCTTTTTTGGGGGGGGGGGGTGGTGGGGGGGGGGGGGGGGTTGAATACAAACTTTGTACACTAAATTCTACTTGTTATCAAAAGTGATACCTCTTCAGGTGAAGTATGTTCAATGGTTTGTGTATTAATTGACCATCCATGGTCATTAATCTGTATACCCCATGTCCAACAGGGCCGTCCCAAGAAAAGTGGAGGCCCGGTGCAAAAAATATGAGGCAAATTTACAAAATCAAAAATCAAATAACTTTTCCATAAAATATAAATATAAACTACAAGTATTTAACGATTGTAGTTTTTTAAAATTTTAATTTTAGTACTGTTGTCGCGATGGTACGTGAATTAAAAACCGATAAAACAAAGGCCTCTAATCTTTGACTCTTTGTCCTTCCTCCAATAGTTGCAGAACAATATTGAGAATTCTTAAAGCAAATAAACCATAAAACGATAATATGAAAGAAAATAAGACATTATCACTCATAAGAGAACAATTAATTAAAATTAAGAAGAAATATTACCTAATTCGATTACAAATCTCGGATTTTTATAGACAATTAAAACCGACTAATATTGCAAAGTTTGATTCCAATCTCTCTAATTGTGAATTTGAAATGATTTATGAGGAATTGATTTGGAATAATATTTAAGGATTATAAAAGTAATGATAAATAACGGAAGATTAAAAAGGCAATTTCAATTTTTTTGGCAAGAGAATTAATTACTCCCTATTTGGGGAAGGAATTGAAGAAGATTGTAAATTTGGATAGTCACAAGATACGGCGAGACTTCTGTTTTACTTATTGCTTTTAGGTTTTTTTTTTCAATTATATGGATTGCTAAGATTTGGGCCCCAAAATTTTTGAGGCCCAGTGCCAGTGCACATAGTGCGCCATAGGCTAGACGGGCCTGGTGTCCAACAACGCCTTCAACCTGGTATGGTCCTTCCCATTTATAGGCGAATTTGCTTGCTTTGCGGGTTTTGGTGTTTTGGAACACCTCACGAAGAACAAGGTCTCCTACCTCCAGGAGCTTGATGTTTACATTCTTGTTGTAGCTTTTGGCGACTGACTGTTTGTAGGCAGCCAAGCGTATCTTCGCGCTTGCTCGCAGCTCGCCTACCGTGTCCAGGCTCCTGATCATCTTTGCACTGTTCAGTTCCCCTGTCATGCATCCATACCCGTGAGTTGGAACTAAAACCTCTGATGGAATCACCACCTCTTCTCCAAACACCACGCTGAAGGGTGTTTGACATGTCACCGTCTTTGGTGTAGTTCTGTCTAACCACAGTACTAGTGGCAGCTTATCTGTCCACTTTCCTCCAAACTCCTCCAACCTCCTCCTCAAATTTTCCATAATAATTTTATTGCTGGATTCAGCTTGCCCATTGGACTTTGGAGTCCTAGGTATTGACTTTTTCAGTGAGATGTTCCACCTAGCACAGTATCCTTCCGCATCGTACCGTTGTCGCATATAATTTCTGATGGGATACCGAACCTGCAGAGGATGTTACGTTTGATAAAAGAAATGACTTGCTTATCTTTTACCACGGTGAATGCTTCTGTCTCTATACATTGGGAAAAATAGTCTTTCATTTCTAGCATCCATAGTCTGTTTCCTGGGGCCCTGGGCAGTGGGCCAACGATGTCTATTCCCCATGCCATGAATGGCCATTGAGAGATGATTGGTTGTAAAGGTTATGCTCGCTGGTGGATCATTGGTGCTGACCTCAATCAGGCGTCACACTTTCGAGCGTATTCTAATGAATCTGCCTTCATTGTGGACTAGAAGTAGCCCTGCCTGAGTGCTTTATTTGACAGACTCCTGCCCCCTGCATGGTTTCCACATTCGCCACTGTGGAGGGCATGCAATATGATCTGTGCTTCTTGCTTGTTCAGGCACCGTAAGTACGGTCCTTCAGTGATTTTCTGAAAAGTACATCGTCAATCAGTACAAATCTAAAGGCTTTCATTTTGAATCCCCTTACCTCTTTTTTTGTCAGCTGGCAGCTTGCCATCTTTCAGCCAATCTAAGTAAGGCGTGCGCCAGTCTGGATCAATTGATTGGTCGTCAGCGTTTAACATAATCGCTGCTCCGTTCTCCACATCCTGCTGGTCTTTCAGCTCTCCTTTGTCTATTTCTTCCGCTTTTTGGATTGATGGGTCCAACATGTGCGCGATGGGTATGTTGGCCAGCTCTGTTGGTTTGAAAGTTGCCCCCAGGGTTGCCAGGGCATCTGCTTCCACATTTTGATCTCTGGGAACCTGCTTAAGCTTGAAGTCTTTGAATTTCTGCTTTAGCTCCTTTGCTACTTTTAAGTAGGCTATCATCTTTGAGTCCCTGGCTACATATTCATCATTTACGTGATTAACTATAAGCAGAGATTCACTGTATACCTGTAAGTTTCTGATTCCCATGTCTAGAGCTAACCGTAGGCCTAATATCAGGGCTTCATACTCTGTTTCTTTGTTAGTAGCCTTGAATTCACAGCGGACTGCTTGTGCTATCAGATCCCCGTGTGGAGATCACAAGATTAGGCTTACACCTGCCCCCTTTGATTGGAGGCACCGTCAATGTGTATCTGCCAGACTTCTGCATCATTGTCCCCTTTAAGGGCCAGGATCTCCTTATCAGCCAGATTTTGGATGGCCGGGCTGAAGTCTGAAACGAAATCTGTTAATGACTGTGATTTTATCGCTGTCCTTGGGTCATACATAATGTCATATCCACTAAGGTGTACGGACCATTTTGACATTCTGCCTGATAATTCAGGCTTCCTCATTACAGACTTTAGGGGGTAATTAGTCACGACCATGTATGGTATGCGATTCGAAATAAGGGCGCAGTTTGTAGGATGCAATTATAAGTGCAAGTGCCAGCTTTTCGAGGGATGTGTACCTGGTCTCTGCCGGTAGCGGAGACTTGCTTACGTAGTAGACTGGTAGCTGCTCCTTATCCTGCTCCCTGACAAGGACTGCGCTTACTGCTACCTCTGTGACGGCTAGGTATAGGAACAATGGTTCTCCTTGCTCTGGTTTCGATAGCAGCGATGGGGTGCTGAGATAGTACTTCAGCTCCCTGAATGCTTGCTCGTGCTCTTTGGTCCATTTCAATCTTTGACTCTTCCTTCATATATCGTTGAATAGCCTGCATCTGTTTGATGATCTTGAAATGAACCTGCTGAGAGCTGCCACCTTTCCTGCTAGCCGCTGCACATCTTTTGGCTTTTCTAGTAACTCCAGCTGTAGTACCGCCTTTATCTGTTATGTGCAGGCTTCTATTCCCTTTTGGGTCACTATGTAGCCTAAGAACTTTCCGGATGAGACTCCAAAAGTACATTTGGAAGGGTTCAGCTTCATTTTATACTCCCTGAGTGTGTTGAAGGTTTCTGCCAGATGCTGCTTATGATCCCCGGCTTTCTTTGACTTCACTACCATATCATCGATATACACTTCCATAATCTTTCCTATCTATTCTTTGAACATTCAATTGACCAATTTCTGATAGGTAGATCCTACGTTCTTCAGGCCGAAAGGCATAACGTTGTAACAGTATATCCCCCTTTCTGACATGAATGATGTCTTCTCCTGGTCTGCTGGGTCCATCTTAATTTGGTTGTAACCACTCCAGGCGTCCAGAAATGTTAGAATCTCGTGTCCAGCTGTGGCGTCAACCATGGCATCAATATGCGGCAGCGGGAAGGGATCTTCTGGGCATGCCTTGTTGAGATCGGTGAAGTCTACGCATACTCTTCACTTCCCATTCTTTTTGGGCACTACTACTACGTTTGATAGCCACTCCGGATACTTCACTTCTCTTATTTTGTTTGCTGCCAGCAGGTTGTCTACCTCCTGGTTGATTACCTTGTTTCTTTCAGCTGCGAACTTTCTTCGTCTCTGTTGGATAGGCTTGCATCCTGGATCTACACTCAGCTTGTGTGTTATGATAGATGGGTCTATTCCTACCATGTCGTCATGGGACCATGCGAAACAATCCATGTTGGCTTGCAAGAACTTGATTAGGTGTTGTCTGGGGTCGCATGTGCACTCTACACCTATTAGCACCGTCCTTTTTGGATGCAGCATGTCTAGTTTGATTTGGTCCAGCTCCTCGGCTGCGGGCTCGACGTACTCATCCTGGACGTGCTACTTCAGTAATTGCTATGCTGGAGGGCTAGCTGTGCATTTTAGAGCCTTCTTATAGCATCCCCTAGCTTCCTCCTGATATCCACGTATCTTTTCTACTCCCAAGGGTATGGGGAACTTTACACATTGATGATATGTTAAGGGACTGCTTTCATTAGATGCAGCCATGGTCTTCAAAGAATAACATTATAGGTGGATGGTCCAATAATGACCAAGTACCTTACTTATTTGTTGATTCCTCTTGCGTAGGTTGGGATCACGATCTCTCCTAATGAGTTAGTTATTTCCCCCTGATTCCCATCAGTGGGATGGTCTTCTTCTTCTGCAAGTATTTCTCGCTGAATCCCATATTTTCTATGGTTTTCAGCATGATCAAATTGACCGAGCTACCAGTATCTACCAAGACCTTCCTAACTGTGCAATTGGCCATTGATAGTGTTATGATAAGTGCATCGTGGTGTTTCTGACTGTCATGGACATCTTCTTCGTCAAAGGCGACAACAGGCAGGTCGCTGTGGGAAACTCTGCAGGAGGTTTCTGGCTCTGGGCCTTAGTCTCGGTAGCGTGTCTCTTTGCTGCCGAATATGTCAATCCGCTTAGGTCTGAGCCACCTGTTATCACGTTTATTATTTTGGTGCATGTAGGCGGCGTAGAGGGCTTAGCCTGCTTTGCGGAGCCTACCTTATCCTACTGCTTGTCCCCACGTGGTAATAGGTGGCTCAGGTCTCCTTCCTCGTATAGGCGCCTTATCTCTATGCGTAAAGTGTAACAATCCTCCGTAGTGTGTCCAATATCATGATGAAATTTGTACTTCTTCTTGCTATCCTCCCTCCAAGCTTGTCCCTCTATTGGCGGCCTAGGTCATCTCACCCCGTCTCCCATTTCCCTTAGTTCTTTCAGAATTCCCCCGATACCAGTTGTGAACCCATTGTCGATTCTGTTCACTCCAGGCGTAGGAAGCATTTGATTTTCCTCCCTATTGTCGATTCTGTTCACTCCTCTACCATATGGTTTGTATCTCTCCTCCTTCTTCCCAGTGGCATGTTTCCTACCCGACTTTTCTATAGCTGATGTACTGGATAAGTTTGGCGTACTCGGTATGCTTGCTCTGGCGAGCATATCTTCTTCCAGTCTGATTGCTACTGTGGCTTTTTCCTAGACTGCCTCAAAGCTGTGGCAGAGATGAATTGTCAGCAGTTTATATAGGTTTGAATCGTGGTGTAGGCCCCTCCTGAATGCTTCCACTTCTGTCGACACGTCACACTCCCATACTGCTACCTTTTCATTATTGAACCTGGTGTTGAATTCTTCAATCGCCTCGTTGACACCTTGGACTATTCGGTATAAATCTCCGACGTGCTTTTGTGGCTTCCGGCTGCTAGCAAACTGCTGAGTGAACGCGTTTACCAAGTCGGCAAATTTTGATATTGACCTGTTAGGTACACTTACGAGCCATCGGAGCGCCGGTCCTGACAGTATTGATCTGAACCCCTTGCACATGTAAGCTTCCTTTACATGCCCAATGGCTGTTACTGTCATCATTTTTTGTTTGTATTGGCTCACGTAATCGAGGGGTCCGTTGTGCTGTCAAAGAGTGTCATATTTGGATTATTAAACCCTTTTGGCATGGCGACAACCGATATTGCGTCCACGAATGGCGAGTCTGCGTAGCTATCACGGCCTGTCTTCTCAAGTGGAGGTGGCATCTCTAGTACCCTGCTTAGCATCTCCCTTAACTCCAAGTACTGCTGGTTTGTTTGGCTGCCTGAGTCTGTATTGTGGCTGTCGGCTGGCTGCTACTGATTCCGGGTGCTGCTTCCTGGCCAGAACTCTCCAGGGCTCTGATTTTGTCCGTTATCCAGGGGGTTGATGTTATGAGTGTCCCCGGGTGCCAACCTACCTGTGGACTGCTTATGAATCCTGCGCCAGGTGTCTTGTTAGTCATAACGAAATTACTAGTTGGAGCATTACCTAATATCATCTCTGCGCTGTCGGCAGCCTGCCAGCTGTCTGGTGTTAGATATCCTAGCCCCTGTGGGACTATTCTTTCTCTTGACGGCACCGCTGTCAGATCTAATATGGTAACCAACTCGGCTGGGATTTATCGCGGTTGATTCCTGCTGCCTGATGCACTACTACAGATACAGGCTATAACAACGGTAAAAAACCGTTGTTATATAAAAAAGCGGACGTTGTTAAAGCATCTGTTGTTAAAGGTTGTAACAACGGTTGGTTTATCTAAGAAAACCGTTGTGAAAACTATTAACAATGGTTAAAAACCGTTGTCGTTACGAGACATTCGTTGTGGAAAGTGTGACTAATTTTTGGTGGGAAAGTGATAACAACGGTTACAATAGAAAAAACCGTTGTTATAACTAAAGACAGCGGGTTTTTTTCAATAACCTGTTGTTGATTTTAAAAAAAAAAAAGTATATATTACTAGATGCATGCATTATTACTGCAATTCCGACGCATAATGCATTATTACTGCCAAATCCCTGCATATGAAAGGACACAATAATATATGGAATGAGAAGGGTTATAAGATTTGGCACAAATTCCTAAACATATTAATTAAAAAACAACTCAAACGACACATTACTAAGTATAAATTCATGCATTATCTCAATAACCAATCCATTATATCACTATCTCCACCCTAAACTCCAAACTCTAAATCTTTAAACCCTAATAAACTCCAAACTTCATTCAACAATGAATGATACCGTTCGTAATACATGCATTATGACCGAGTACAATAAGAGTTTCATACGCCGATTGCTGGAAATCGAGAGGAGGTACAGGAGCTACCTTGAGGACGCTCGGATCGCACTCAAGGACGCCAAAAAAATGGCTTGTTAGAGCCACAGATAATGCAGCCATATGACGATATAGCATCTGCGGAATTAAACCTCCAAATTGCAAAGGAGAAGAGGATGAATATCATAGAAGAGAATGCATCCCTATATGAATATCTAAGAATTGTATTTTTAGAAATGCATTAAGTTTATGTATATATATCAATTAATTAAGTTTATGCATTCCTCTCCATCATCTTCTTTGTTTTATTTTATTTTATTTGTTTTACTAATAAACGCAGAAAAACTAATTAAGCGAATAATAATTAGAGAAAGAACAATGACGGAGAAAAACACATGCAAATAAAAGAATTCGAGAAAGAACAATAATGACGGAGATGACAAAACCTAAAACCATAAAGCGATAGATATTTACCTGATAATTAGAGAAAGAAAGAGACGATGACAACAACAGTGACGGAGATGATAAAGCGACGATGAGAAAGAGACGATGAGAAAGAGATGATAAGAAAGAGTGTGGTTGTGTGTTTGTGTTTGTGTTTGTGTTTGTGTTTGTGTTTGTGTTTGTGTTTGTGGTTGTAGCTGATCTATGTTTGTGTGGTATGTAATGTGGTATAAGTATTGACAACGGTTATTACACATAAACCCGTTGTCATTAGATAATATATTAACAACGGGTCCTTAGAAAACCGTTGTTAAAAAGTATTAACAACGGGTTTTAATATAACCATTGTAATTACTTTTCACTAATTTTGCACCAAATTATTAACAACGGCGATAATGTATTACAGAGTAAACTGTTGTTATTAGTTTTTATTTTAACAACGGTTGTGTAAGTTTGACCCGTTGTTAAAACCAATAACAACGGTTAACAACACATAACCGTTGTAATTAAGTTTAGTAAAATTCGCGCCATCCATTTTACAACGTCTTATGGTGATTTTCGTGAATAAGCGTTGTTAAAGGGTCGTTGTGGTTGCCTGGATTTGTAGTAGTGATGCCTCCTGTGAATGCTCCACTACTGGGGACTGGTTTCCATCTTCTGTGCTTGTTGGCATGTTTGCTTGTTGCTTCATGAGGTCTATCTGCGCCCAGAGCTCCCTGTTCCTCCTTGTTGCTTGGGCTTCTGCCTTCTTCTGGTCTTCTCGCATACTTTATACTACTTTCTGCAAATTGTCCATGCCGTTAAGCAGGGTCTGTGTTGGACTTGGTGGTATGGTGAGATTCACGCCTCCTGGTCCCTTATCTGACTTAGAATGCGCTTCTGCAATAGAAGTCTTGGGAGGTGAGGTGACCTTAGCCGTGGGTGTGACTCTCGACATGTGTCCGGGTGCCTGAGCTTGAGCCATTGAAGCCGGATTCTGGATTGGGTTTGGTGGTATCAACGGCGGCTGGTTACCTCCTGACCCGGCTGGTGATGCTGATGCTGCGTTCTTACATCCGTCCATTCCGTATTGAGTAATTAACGATGACGATCACTATGCCCCCACGGTGGGCACCAAACTGTTTTGGTATTTTTCTACCGAATTTGGTTAAATTAGGTCAAAGTGGTCTTATGAGTTATCTGTGAGATTAGCGATGTTTGGTATGGACAGTACGTAAGCAAATAAAGATGTGAATAAGAAATTTAACACAAGGACTTTGGTGAAGCGGAAAACCTAATGTGGGAAACGACCGCGGGAAGGGGACGGTACCCTTCCAAGGATTGCACTAGCTTTATAATATGAAGGACGAGTACAACAACTGTGGCACAGCTATCTCGCTAATACAATGTCTAGGGTTTGTATGTGTATGAATTAATGCTCTTTCTTCCTCCCTTTGCCTTATATATAGGACCCAAACCCTAGTAGGGTTTAGGTTGCTTGCATGATAAGTTAGCCGAATTATATCCTCGTTGGGCTTCTCCTGCTTGCGGGTGATAGCTTGCTAACTGAGGCCCAATGCCCTTCATTCCGCCAGAAGCCCAGCCGGTCGCTCCTTGCTTACGGGCTCCTCAAGGATGTTAGTCAATCCAGCCCAATTCGTCCCTCTTACTCCTCTTAGTGGATCAGTTCTCTCTTTGGCCCAATATGCAGATTTTGGCCCAAACACATAGTAAGACACCTTTCGAGTTGTACAAATACTCATATACCTCCAGTTGTATAATAACCATTGTACAACCACTATACATTTATCTGAGCTTATGCGTAAATTTTCTGAGCTTTTCAAAAGTTTATTTTTTTTTATGTTTAAGTGTATGAGTTCAAAAACTTTACAATATAGAACAAATTCTTTAAAACAAAACTCGAAAACTTTAGTAAAAATCTTGGATTCTAAACCACCAGTTGTATTACAATTGGTGGTATAATCTATTAATTGTTCGAGTTGCTCTATCAACGTGTTACCGATCTTATTTAGTGTCGGTGTTTGGTGGTTTATGTTTTGCTTAGAACATTAATCCTCGTGGACTAGTATCAACGTAACGTTAGGCTAGCAAATTAGTGATTGGTTGTTTTTGTAAGTCAATTAGAGTAAGTGCAATGGTAGTTCTTAAAATAAAGTTTTTCATTTCCATGTCATATTTTGATAAACTCCACAAACTTGAAACTTTTGCCTCCAGTGGAAGAACTTTAAATAAAGTTGTTGAGAGTATTGGTAATAGAAAAAATCAAAATAAAGTTCGCAACAATTTTGCTTTATGTCTGTAATTTATTTTTAATTTTAATTTGATGTATTTTCTGTGATTGTGTTTCAACAATTTATAGGGTTTAATCGCTTTGCCTTTTCTAATTTTCCGACTTAACAATTTCTCGTTTCGAGATTTAACTTATATATTTGATTGGGCTAAAAATCACTCAAAAGGGAAAGGCCCACTTAATAAATAAATGGATCATATAAGGAAAAGGGGAGCCCGCGGTAGGAGTAAGCATGGAGAATAAGGAATGGGCCGGCATATGCGCAGGAGGAGACCGAAACGCATTGAAGGAAGCGCCTGGATTTAGGAAAGAGGATTCAGGGAGAAGTTAGGGAGAAGTCAGGGAGATCAGGGAGAAGGCCAAACATGGAAAGAGTTATTATGGAAGTCATATTCCCTTTCCATAATCGAGGTAGGATACGTCTAGGGTTCTTACCCTATAAATAGCCAAGGAAGCAATTAAAGAAGGACATTCACATACGCGCACATACATTCATCCAAGATCTTATAAACACGATACCTCGTGTTAGCAAGATTAGCATTACGATACAGTTGTAATCATCCTCCAATTCAAAGCTAGTGCAATATTCAGCAGGGTACCGTCCCTTCCACTGTTGTTCCCATATTGGGTTTTCCGCGTCACCAAATCTTACGTGTTAATTTATATTTCCTACTTTATTTCCTTATTTAAATATCATCATACAAACAAACAATCAAGTATCCGACGAGTAAGACCGCATTGACCCGAATCAACCAATTCGGTAAAAAATACCTGTTAGGCCCAATTTAGCCTGGTCTAACTCTAACTTGGCCTGACCTTACTAGGCTGATTGAGGCAACCAGGGACCGGACAAATCTAACTACTATTTAGCAGATGAAGAGTATTACAGGATAAGCAGGCTACTAAATCCTAGAAGAAAAGCCTGATGGTAAGTGCAGCATAGCCTGGCAGCGCACTTAAGCAGGCTGGATTAAGCTGAAGAGCAGCAAAACGGTTATATGAAGATAAATGCTCATGTCCTATTCTCAAGGAAGACCAAGTCTAACTATAAGACTACATCATCCCCATGAACCTCAAGACTATCAACTGGTAACAAGGTTGGATCTAGCTACAGTGCCTACGGATAAGCAAGCATCAACAGTGGTAACGCAGGCTCCCGGACGTACCTCAAGAACCTCACCAACAGCAAAAACCTTTTTGCCTCCTAAAACTCCTGCTGTCACAACCCAAGCCAGATCGGATAAGGGAGCAGCGACCTTAGGCCACACAAATCTTGCTCGCTAGCGTAGAAAGCCTATAGAAGACCATGGAAAACATGAGAGAAGACCAGAAGAAAGCTGAAGCTGAAGCAAGGAAGAGGGACAGAGAGCTCTGGGTGCAGATAGATATCCTAAAACAACAATCTGTCACTCCGGTAAGCAGGGCAGGCGAATGAAGGTCCCAGCTAGTAGATCTGACACAGGGGGCATCAGGCAGCAGGAATTCACTTCGGTAGATACCAGCTGAACTGGTAACAAGGTTGGATCTAGCTACAGTGCCTACGGATGTGAGAATAACCCCACAGGGACTGGGATACCTCACACCAGACAACTGGCGATAAGCCAGCTGTGTGGAGGCACGAACAGGTGGCATCCCCGTCGGCGCTTTTTTGCGGCGATTGATCGGACACTGAGCGACCCGAGGGGAACCAACAAGTAAACGCGGCAAGAGGGAACGATCGTTACTTCGACCCCACTAGCTGCTGGGACACATCAGAACCTTCAAGAATTCGGGTCGAGGCAAAGATATCAATTAGCCAAGAAACTGACGACGGACCCCGACTCGGGCGGCAAAGATAATGAACCAAAGAAGATTGGAGCTAAAAGAGATGCTAAGTAGGGTCCCAGGACTGCCATCCCCACTCGAGAAAGCAGCACCTGACAGTTATGCGGACGCACCATTCGTGGACACCATATCCGTTACAGCCATGCCAAAGGGACTCAAAAATCCAAATATGCCTCTCTTTGACGGCACAGCAGATCCCTTTGACCATATATGCCAGTACAAGCAGAAGATGATAACAGTAACAGTCGTAGGGCAGGTCAAGGAAGCTTGCATATGTAAAGGATTTGGGTCCACCTTAACGGGGCCGGCACTTTGATTGTTTGTAAGCCTGCCCAACAGGTCGATATCCACATTTGCCGAATTAGTAAACGCATTTACCCAACAGTTTGCAAGCAGCAGGAAGCCGCAACAGCATGCGGGAGATCTGTACAGAATCGTCCAGGGGGCAGGAGAGACCATTGGAGAGTACAATACTAGATTCAACAATGAGAAGGTGGCAGTACGAGAGTGCGACGTTTCGACAGCAGTAGAAGCCTTCAGGAGAGGCCTCCACCATGACTCTGACCTATACAAACAGCTGACTATGCATCCCTGCCATAGCTTCGAAGCAGTGCAAGAGAAGGCAGCTACCGCAATCAGACTGGAGGAAGACATCCTAGCCAGAGCCAGTCTAGCTAATACACAAAGTGTTTCTAGTACCTCAGCCGTGGAAAACTCAGGAAGAAAGCAAACCACCAGCAAAAAGGATGAGAGATATAGGCCATATAGAAGGGGAGTCAACATAATCGAAGAAAATCAGCAACTCCCTACTCTGGCAGAGTATGGATTCACTACAGGTATCAGAGGAATCCTGAAAGCACTCAGGGAAATGGGAGATGGAGTAAGATGGCCAAAGCCACCAGTAGAAGGGCAGGCATGGAGAAAGGATAGCAAAAAGAAGTGTGAATTCCACCGTGACATTGGGCACAACACTGAGGATTGCTACATATTACGAAGAGAGATCAAGCGCCTGTATGTACAAGGAGAGCTGAGCCACCTATTACCACGTGGGGGCAAGCAGCAGGATAAAGTAGGCTCCACAAAGCCTACAACCCCACCCACATGCACCAAAATCATAAACGTGATAACAGGCGGCTCAGATCTGAGTGGACTGACATACTCAGCATCTAAAAGGCATGCCACAGAAACCAAGGGAGATACACCAAAGAAATTCTTGCAATTTCTCACGATGATCCACATGTCACCTTTGATGCAGGAGATACGTATGACGAACAGGAACATCATGATGCACTCATTATCACCCTGTCAATGGCTAAATGCACAGTTAAAAAGGTCCTGGTAGATACAGGCAGCTCGGTCAATCAGATTATGCTAAAAACCATAGAAAATATGGAATTCAGCGAGAAGGATTTACAGAAGAAGACTATCCCGCTAGTAGGCTTCAGCGGGGTGACAGCCAACTCACTGGCCGAGATAGTCATCCCAACCTACGTGGGAGGAGTCAATAAGCAGATCAGGTACCTGGTCATAGACGGACCCTCTACCTACAATGTCAGCCTGGGAAGGTCGTGGCTACACCAGATGAAAGCATTCCCTTCAACGTATCACCAATGCATAAAATTCCCCACACCATGGGGAGTAGAGACAATAAGAGGAGATCAGGAGGAAGCTAGAGGCTGCTATAAGAAGACACTAAAAGGCACTGCCAACCCTCCCGCATAGCAATTACAGAAACAGCCTGTCCATGACGAATACATCGAGCCTCCAGCAGAAGAGCTGGATCAAATTAACCTGGACAAGCTGCACCCAGAAAGAACTGTGCTAATTGGAGTTGGATGCACATGAAGCTTGAGACAACAATTAATCGAATTTCTACAGCATAACATGGATTGTTGTGCATGGTCACACGACGACATAATAAGGATAGACCCGTCCATCATAACGCATAAGCTCAGTGTGGACCAAAAGTGTAAGCCCGTCCAATAGAGAAGAAGGAAGTTTGCAGCAGAAAGAAACAAGGTAATAAACCAAGAGGTAGATAGCCTCCTGGCAGCAAAGAAAATAAGAGAAGTAAAGTATCTAGAGTGGTTGTCTAACGTAGTAGTGGTGCCTAAGAAGAATGGAAAGTGGAGAGTATGTGTGGACTTCACCGACCTCAACAAAGCATGCCCTAAAGATCCCTTCCCCCTGCCTTATATCGATGCAATAGTGGATGCAACAGCTGGGAAAGAAATGCTGACATTTCTGGACGCATGGAGTGGCTACAATCAGATCAAGATGGATCTTGCAGATCAAGAGAAGACGGCATTCATGTCTGAAAGAGGAATATATTGTTACAATGTTATGCCCTTCGGCCTAAAGAATGCAGGCTCCACATACCAGAGGCTGGTCAACCGCATGTTTAAGGAGCAAATAGGAAGAACTATGGAGGTGTATATTGATGACATGGTGGTAAACTCCGAAAAAAGCCAAAGATCATATGCGGCACCTGGCAGAGACATTCAGCACCCTAAGGCAGTACAAAATGAAGTTAAATCCATCTAAGTGTACTTTCGGGGTATCCTCTGGCAAGTTCTTAGGCTATATTGTAACCCAAAGAGGGATAGAAGCCAGCATCGAGCAGATTAAAGCCGTTTTACAATTAGAATCACCTGAAAAACCTAAAGACGTTCAAAGGCTAGCTGGTAAGGTAGCGACCCGAAAGCAGTTCATCTCAAGATCATCCGACAAGTGCAGGTTGTTCTATGATATATTAAGAAAGAGTCAGAAGTTTGAGTGGACTGCAGACCACGAGCAAGCATTCAGAGAGCTGAAACACTACCTCAGCAGCCCCCTAGTGCCGTTCTAGTCAGAGAGCAGGAAAAGGAACAAAAGCCAGTATACTACGTGAGCAAGTCTCTGCTACTGGCAGAGACCAGGTACACATCTCTCGAAAATTTAGTATTAGCACTGGTAGTAGCATCTTACAAGCTGCGTCCTTATTTTGAATCCCATAACATACATGTTGTGACCAACTACCCGCTGAAATCTATCATGAGGAAGCCTGAACTGTCAGGCAGAATGTCGAAGTGGTCTGTACACCTTAGTGGGTATGATATCCAGTATGAACCTAGAACACCAATCAAATCGCAAGCACTAGCAGACTTTGTGTCGAGACCTTCAGCCCACCATCCAAAAATCGCGGATGAGGAAATCCTCACCCTAGAGGGGAACGGGAGGCGGAGGTCCAGCGGATGCATATTGACGGAGCCTCCAACCAAAGGGGGGCAGGTGTAGGGTTGATCCTGCGGTCACCACAAGGAGATCTGATAGCACAAGCAGTAAGATGTGAATTCAAGGCAACCAATAATGAAACAGAATACGAGGCCTTGATATTAGGAATGCGGATAGCTCTAGAATTAGGAGTCAGGCACCTGAACATATCCAGTGACTCTCTACTAATAGTCAACCACGTGAATGATGAGTTTATAGCCAGAGATTCAAAGATGATTGCATACTTGAAAGTAGCAAAGGAGTTAAAGCATAAATTCAAAACTTGCAAGCTTAAGCAGATCCCCAGAGATTAGAATGTGGAAGCAGATTCCCTAGCAACTCTGGGGGCAACGTTCAAGCCGACACAACTATCCAGCATTCCCATCGCGCACATGCTGGAACCTTCTGTCCAGAAGACCGACGAAATAGATAAAGGAGAGCGGGAGGATCAACAGAACGAAATAGGAGTTTAGACAGCCACGGAGGCCGGGGAAGGTTCTCAGACAGCCAACCAGTCACCTGACCAACCCGTTGTACAGGGAGGCGATTGGGATTGGCGCACACCTTACCTAGACTGGCTGCGGCATAATAAGCTGCCAGATGACAAGAAGGAAGTGAGGGCTTTCAGAATAAAAGCCTCCGAGTTTATACTTATTGACGATATACTATTCAGGAAGTCACTGGCAGGTCCCTACTTACGGTGTCTGGACAAGGAGGAGGCGCAGACTGTGTTACATGCTCTCCACAGTGGCGAATGTGGAAACCATGCAGGGGTAGGAGTCTGGAAAATAAAGCTCTCAGACAAGGATACTTCTGGCCCACAATGAAGGCAGATGCAGCAGAATACGCACGTAAGTCTGACGCCTACTAGCGCTCAACACCAATGATCCACCAGCCAGCAGAGCCCTTGCATCCTATCATTTCCCCCTGACCGTTCATGACGTGGGGCATGGACATAGTAGGCCCCCTACCAAGAGTTACAGGAAACAGAATATGGATGCCAGCAATGGCAGATTACTTCTCCAAATGGATAGAGGCGGAAGCATTCACAGAAGTAAAGGACAAACAAGTCATCTCTTTCATAAAACGTAATATCATATGTAGGTTTTGTATCCCATCGGAAATCATATGTGACAATGGCTCACAGTTCATCTCCAACGATGCTGAAGGATACTGCGCCAGATGGAACATCACCTTGAAAAAATCAGCACCTAGGACTCAAAAATCTAATCAGGGCAGCCGAGTCCAAAGAATAAAATCATCATGGACAATCTGAGAAGGAGGTTACAGGAGTTAGGAGGAAAGTGGGCAGATGAGTTGCCACTGGTGTTGTGGTCAGATAGAACAACGCCAAAGATAGCAACAGGCCAAACACCCTTCAGCCTGGTGTTTGGCGCGGAAGCAGTCATTCCATCAGAAGTTCTAGTTCCCACTCACAGGAATGGATGTATGACAGGGGAACTGAACAGTGCAGAGATGGTCAGGAGCCTGGACACAATAGATGAGCTGCTAGCAAGTGCAAAAATACGCCTAGCTGCCTACAAGCAGTCACTGGCCAGAAGTTACAACAAGAATGTGAAAGTCAGGCTCCTGGAGGTAGGAGACCTGGTTCTCCGAGAAGTGTTCCAAAACACTAAAAATCGAAAGGCAGGCAAATTCGCCTACAAATGGGAAGGACCATACCAGGTAGAAGGAGTTGTTGGCCATGGCGCATACAGGCTGATGACTATGGACGGTCAAATCATACAACGCCCATGGAACATACTTCACCTAAAGAGATATTACTTTTAATAATAAGTAGATTTTAGCTTGCAGGGTAATGTACTATGAGGAGTCAAATTATTTTAAAATAAAAGAAAGTCTGGTAGTAGGCATACTACCAATTTCATTCTCATTCTTGGCTTCCTTGACTTTTTCAAATTTTAAAACTACTATTGGATGGTGTGGACTGTCAGCGTCCTAGGACCACAATTGCTCTGGTACCCCATGAGATAGCGTCAGGTACCTCACACCGTTCTAATAGGATTTTTCTGTTTTCAGGCTTCTCTGAGTACATCACCCTAAATCCTAATGTCTATGGTACGTTGAAAGAGTATCTAGCAGGACTGTCAACTGTCAACGCGGGGTGACAAGACACATGGCACTCCAACATGCCTAACCTACTTTCTCAATCAGGAGCACCCTCACTAAGCGTACTGTGGAACATACGAAAGGGAGCCTGGTTGACAGCTAAACACGCTTACCCAGCTACCCCTGATACCACCCCTTGGACGTAGCTCGCACTAATCGCAATTAATCAGGGCCCCAGCATGCATGCACACATATATGGCACGTAGGGATCTCTGCGCTACCAGAATCCTGCAGCGTCTCATTGGTCCTAGAACGACGATAAACTTGCCTAAACTGCGCCCCTGTTGGCTTTAAACATGATGAACACACCTTGCGTCATGAATAAGGTTAAGTAGTCCAAAATTGCGGCATACGCCTAAATCAGTCGTCAGACTGACACGGCAGCTAGCTGAGTCTGGATCAGCCTCTTCAGGCTGACACGACTGGTCTAAATCAACCTCTCAGGTTGACACGGCCACCTCACCTTACATTGCGGCATACGCCTAAGTCAGTCAACAGACTGACAGGGCAGCTAGCTGAGTCTGAGAGTCAGCCTCTTTAGGGTGACAGGACTCGCCTCAATCAGCCAGCAGGCTGACACGGCAATCTCCTAAACTAAGGAAACCTAAGAAACAAGCACACAGGATATAAGCTAAACTTGCCAAAATTAAGGCAAGGGGCATTCCAAAAACATGGCCAAAATACGGCCCCAGAGTTTAATCGCCACCTTGGCGAAGCTACCAGAAAGAGTTTAAAAACTTACAAGTTTGCCACCACTGCGCCAGACTACCAAAAAGTTCATTAATAAAAAAAAACTTAATTATCGGTCACATTAATGACCTCGACTTCTGGCATCTCCTCTGCATGCTGACCTTCGCCTTTCAGGTACCGGATCGCCCACGCACCCTCCGCCATAGCTTCCCGAGCTCCATCAGCAAAGATCCTGGGACAATCCAAAGATCTCCAAACAGAGCTTGCTCAGCCAGTGCAGGAGAATTCACCTCCCCAACTTCAGGCATCAGCGCGCTCAGATCAGGTGGGGTGGGGTAGAGCATCTCCAGCTGCCTCTCCTCCTCTTCTATAGCTTGCTAGGGTGGAGCCTCCTTGTAGATACCTCATTTCTACACCTCTCGCAAACCACCCGGTGATGATTGGGCCGCATGTTTGCTACGCGGAACGATTTGTGACAGTTTGTAAGTTTATCGTCAAGTGATTGCTCAAATATTAATGTCTACCTCTTAGTTGTCATCTACGTGCCGATACGGTCGTTTTGACAGTAATTAGAGTACATTTGGAGTCCGGGCCTAAAACCGTCTTCATTTTCTGGTAACCGTTAAATCCCGAGTCAGAATGTTCCAGAATGTTCCGGATATTTCTATTCCATATTTTACAAATATTTCATAATCTTTATCCTTTGGTAAACAATTTCCCGTAATATTCACATAAAATATTAAGGAAAACCAAATTATTCCGTCCTACCATAACTTAAACACGGAAATCTTTCTTCCGAGAGGAAACCACTTGGGAACAGACGCAGCAGGTGCTGCGCCTCTTCCAAGAGACGCAGTGGCTGCTGCGCCTCTTCCCAGGTCCTTTTCTGCGTAATTTTCGTATCTTTTTCATATATTTCCGAGATTCACTTCCAAAGAGTCTCCGAAACCCTAATTCCTTCACGTGATTAGTATAAATAGGAGCCTTCGCTCCTCATATTTCTCACGCGAGTGTCCGCCCTTCTCTTCTCCCTTTGCATTCTAGACCTTTGTTCTTCCTTTTTGGCGTCTACGTGCTTGAACATTCGACCACGTAAGCTCGGATCCTTCTGAGTACCAGCCTCGTTTGCATGACCGACCAATTTGACCAACTCCACAATTAATCAACTTAATTAATCTTAATCGTTTTCCTCTTACGAGGGCACTTTCGTTACATTCGCGTCGAGCATCACTAATCGATATCTTAGTCCTTCTCGTTTCGTCAAACATGTAAGTCTGAGGGTGTAAATCCTTCTTTATTTATTGTTTATTTACTTTTTGTGTCATCATATTGTTAGGTTTATGTCGAAAATACCAATTATAACTGATTTCTAAAACCTTGTTTAAAACCCTTTTTACGGATTTTCAGAAGACAAACCGTCGAGAAAGGACGCAGCAACTGCTGCGCCTCTTCGAAGGAGCGCAGTACCTGCTGCGCCTCTTCGTGAGGCTGCCACAGTTCCTACTTCCTTTCTTCTTCCTTCGTCCTCTGTAATTCGTTAAGTATTTGTTTTATTTCGTTTGTTCTTTAATTCTCTGATAGCATAGCACAATAATTTCACATGTATATTGTTTATCATTCATTAGCCCATAATTCATCATTAAATCTGACTTAAATCCCAAGTAATCTCATATTTGCGGGTTTTCGTCATTAAATTCAATCAGGGTTGTAGAAATTCAATTTGTTCATATTGAGTTTCTGGAATTCGATCCTTTGATAAATTTTCATCTGTCTATTGTCGTATGCATCGCATACTCGTCATTAATTTGTCGTTAATCCATCGTGTTTAGTTTATTTCATTCACCCATGTCACTAAGCAATCATTATTTCATGTAAATAATTCGTATTTAATTCCGTCTTATCCGTGTTTTATTGTTTTATGACCCTTAATCACATGTAAATAACCTGATAATCACTTTCATCTGAGTAAATAATTTAATCAATCATTAAATTTACCGACGAGTATTAACAACACGCAATTCCGGCTTCACAGCCAGAATTCAGGTCAGGAACAGACGCAGCAACTGCTGCGCCTATTCCAAGAGATGCAGCTCTGTTGCGCCTGTTCCGGGTTAAATTCTGTCCCTGAACTCCGTTTTTGCCTTGACTTGGTTATTTAGCTTACGTATAATTGACTATTAATCGTATTATCACCTTTTGTCTTATTCTTTTGATTCATTCTTTTATTCGTTTTCTCAAATTATCCGTTTTAAAGGTATTTTCGACATAAATCGCCTAATCCAATGTAATTATTGTAATTTTTCATTATTGAAATTTTCTTTATTGTATTTTATTCATTATTTCTTGTATCATTTGTATGTTCTCACATGTAATTGAACATTAAATCCTACTTCGACCCAATTGTTTGCTAATTACGTGTCAACCGACTTAGTTAATTTTCACATGTTAGGATTAAAACTTGGATGTTGCATTGCATGCATATAGCCGACGATATATCGAGTATAAATGATGTCCCTAATCATTAGTAGAGGCCGCTATCGAGGCGGGCGGGATTAGGTGTTCGATCAAAAGAGCTTCCTAATACGTACCCTCACCCCTTACTCCAGATCTCTGTGAACATCCGTGTTCACTGGCATCCACGAGAGTCATTCTAGACATAGAATGCTAAGGGTAATGATTGCTTAGTGTTCATGTCTTTACTTTGTGTCTTGACATGACGCGAGGTATTCGAACGGTTCCAATTTCCCATAAAAATTGGTGGCGACTCCAACAAAAATGCAAACGCTTGTTCTCTTCCTCCCAAGCGCCCCCGTGGCCCCCCCGCTGTTCACACTCCTCAAGAGCATCACGCATCCCGCTGATTTTTCCCCGCCAGGTAGCATAAGCAACGACATTGGTGGCCAAGGAGATCAGCTCGCTGATCTTCTCGTCAGAGCGGTTGAGGGAATCAGAGAAGGTGTTGCACACCTCTTGAGTGCGTGCCAGCTGATCAGGCCCTTCCTTTAACTTCTTCTTGGCACCAGCGAGCTCAGCCTTCAGCTCCACCACGCGTTTCTTCAGATCATATCGTTGCTGCGCCAACTCGGCAACTGTCCCCTTCAGCTCTTGGTTTTTGGCTCTGGTGGCACGGCTGGTGGTCTGCACTATGTTGATCATCTTCCTATTGTAAAGAGCAGACTGGAGGGTCTGGGCAGGAAAAATTAAAAGTCAGGAAGACGAATTCAAAGAAAAACATTTAGAACAGGTAGAAGACGAAGATCACTTACCATAAAGGCGTTGTGCACCTCATTCTCAGCCATTTCCTCTGGAGAAAATTCTGAGAAAGCCTCTTTTAGAGGAGGGAAGAGCAGCTGGTCGATCTCTGGCCAGTATGGCACCTTATCAACATTCCCAAAACCCTCTGGGAAGTGAGCAATGATGCCTCCGCTAGCTGAAGTACGAGGACTGGTAGGAGGAGTAGGAGGATGACGAGACAACAGGTAGACCACCAAGGGTTCAGGCCTAGCAGAACTGGAATGGGTAGGAGGTGTCTGGAAAGAGGCAGCAGGAGCACTCCTCTTGGAGGCAGATGCCAGGTCAGGACTGGCAGCGGATCTCTTTCTTTTTACGCTCTGAAGGATAGCTTCCAGAGGATCAACTTTTGAACCTGCAAGCAGACATCATCTTAGGCGTCAGGAAAATTAAAGCTATCAGTGGAATTGCATGCAAACTGAAACAACTGAAAGAGTTTTACCAGAAGACATGCTGTGAGCTGATTGAGGGGGGTTGGAGAAGGAAGCAGGTGAGAAACCAGGAAGCAGTTCAGGAAACTTTCTCTCGGATTCAGAGATGCAGAACAACTTGCTGCGGGCAGGGATCTAGGTACCAATACGAGTCAGGTAGCAGGGACATGCACGAGGGCAGTGAAGTAAGCTAGTAAGCAGCAAGATAAATCGAATCAGGTGACAGGGAGGCTACCTACTCGAAGTTATGACCCATTTCTCGAAGATGTAGTCGGCAGGCGGCTGGATAGAGTCCTTCCTCACAAAGAAGAAGTCCTCAAATCATTTCTCATCTCGAGATTTGGACACATGCCTGAAGGGAGCGTCTCCAGAGCCCCGGAGTGAGAATTGGCCCCTACCTAGGGACCCGATATTATACATATGGGCCAGATCGCCCAGGGAGATAGAATTACCGGTGTTTTGACAAGCGGCTAAGGAGTAAAGAAGAACCCTCCAGACAGTGGCGGAAATTTGTGCCATGGTAACGTTGTTTGTGAAAATGAAGTCTTGGACGAGTTTGGGAAAAGGGAAGCGGAGACCATATCTAAACGGGTATAGATAAAAACAAACCCATCCTGGACGAAGGGCATCAGCTTTTTTACCCGGTTCAGGGATGGCAATATCCATCCTGTCACTAAGACCAAGCAAACCCTTGATCATGGGGATGTCAGCGGGAGTCAAGACGGAGTCACAATCATGAGGGTGAGTGAAGAGTCCCCGGGAGGGAAAGACCGGGTCAGGATTGCGGTCAGTGGGTGTGGAAGTCGATGATGAGTGTCGGGTTTTGCCCATGGTGAAGAAAGAGAAAATGGGAATTAAGAAGAAAAGAAGGAAGAAATACCTGGTGGGAAGAACGACGGAGAGTGGAGTAGTGGAGCCGGCAAGGAAAGAAGAGAGAAGGGTTAAGGATTTGGAGAGAGAGAGTTTTAATTGGAAATGATTTAGGATTAATTGAAGTGGAGGGTGGAGGTTGAGGATATAAAGGAAGAGAGAGGGAGTAGGGTGCGAGAAAAGAGGAGGTGGGCGGCTGAAATGATGGATTTGCATGAAAAGGGGTGCAAATGGCGGCTTAGGGTTTTAGCAGTCGACTACGTAAATTCCTTGCTCGACACCTCGAAGCGTACTTCACAAGAAACTTGGGGCAAACTGTTTGGGCTAAAAATCACTCAAAAGGGAAAGGCCCACTTAATAAATAAATGGATCATATAAGAAAAATGGGAGCCCGCGGTAGGAGTAAGCATGGAGAAGAAGGAATGGGCCGGCATATGCGCAGGAGGAGACCGAAACGCATTGAAGGAAGCGCCTGGATTTAGGAAAGAGGATTCAGGGAGAAGTTAGGGAGAAGTCAGGGAGATCAGGGAGAATTGATGTAACACCCCTAATTTTCATAATATAATTCTATAATCTATTTTCCCGTATTTTATATTTTATTTTCGGGAAAATATCCGTTTGTTGTCTTTTGGGCTCGTTGGGCTCGAAAAACGGTGAAGATCCGTTTCCTCCTTGGGTCTCACGTGATTCTTAGTGTTGATGGGTGAGTTTTGGGCCTAAACCTAGAATAAACCCATGAGCTTCTCTATAAATATGAAGGGAAACCAAACCCTTGCTCTTCTTTTCTCATAATCTCACAAAACCCTAAACCTAATCCTCTCCTCCTCTCTTCCTCCTTGTACCGCGCGCCCCTCACCTAGGGTTTCGTGCCATCCTCTTTTCTTCTTCGTTCTTCATCATCTTTCGTGCTTAGATCGATCCTACCTCTTGGATTTATCTATCTTATTCGTAAGTTTTTACGTTTTCGCATAGTTTCATAGTTTTTATAGTTTTTATATATATAGTTAGTATATTTATTAGTTTCGTTATCTTTGGCACGTGATGATTCATGAAGGCGTGGAAGTTGCACCTGGAGAAGACGTTTATATCGTTGAAGACGATCTCTAGGGTTTTATTTGCTTAATAAGGTAACTAGGTGTTTTCTTTTAATTGTGTTTATGCCAATTGATGTAATTAATATGATTTAATGATTGTCTTGTATGATTGGTACATGTTTGATTATTTGTTATCATGATTAAATATGTTTCGCATGTTTGTATATGTTCATTGTATTAATTGTGTATCGTATGTTGGTTATGTGTTTAATATGGGTGTCATGAGCGTAATTAGGGTTTACGAGTGAACCCTAGTGGCGGCATGATAGGCGACCAAGGGTTCTCTCCAAAGTTATAGCTAAGGCTAGTATAACCTTGATGATGATTCAAGTGTTATAGCTGAAGTTAGTACAACTTTGGGTAGTTACTCTAGTTATGGCTGAAGCCACTATAACATTTAAGTACGAGATAAGGTTATAGCTGGAACTAACGTACCCTGAGATTTATGGCTCAAGGTTATGGTTGGAACTAGTATAACTTTGAGGTTCGTATCAAGGTTATAGTTGAGGTAAGTATAACTTCAAGTTATACATACTGCAGTTATAGTAGAGGTTACTATAACCTCGCATCCAGAGTTTATGTTATGGTTAGGATTACTATAACAATGAATGGTTAATGTTAAAATTATAGCTGAAGTTACTATAACATTGGTTGTTTATACTTGTCTCATATGTTGTGTGGTGTTCAATTATATTGTATGTCAATATATATGCATGAGTCGTTGGTTACTCTTGTTCACATGTTAAGTAGGATGGTCAGTTATACTATCTTATGAGTTGAGTCGTGACATCGTTCACGCATATTAGTACAGTCAGTTATACTGTGCATTTGTTTTGTTGGTTGGTGTATAGATGACGATAGTATCAGTTATGTACTATCGGAATGAATCAAGGCTACCCTTCGGGGATTTGTTATGGTCTATGTTCGGGATTGGTCAGAGGCGCTTCGTTAATCGCTCCGTCCTCGTGTGTCGTTCGGTGTACGCTTATTGCACCGAGAGGTCCGCCAGTCTTAGGCATATAGGCGGTGGTTATACGCTATACATAGTGTGGATGCGATTCGTTAATCGGTCCCACTGCGGTGCGATTCGTTAATCGGCCCATACCATTGAATGGAGGCAGTTCGTTAATCGCTCCATTAGTTAGAGGCAGTTCGTTAATCGCTCTAACGGCGTTCATTCTATACATTGTGCTTGGTGGTCTGGATTGGTCACATGTTTTGTGGTTATGTTGGTTCATACGTGGTCATGATATGGTTACGTTAGCACGTGTCGTCACATGTTTCCTTTGTCATCGTCATATCCTAAGATTGTCCTGGTATGTTATCGTTTAATGGCATGTTGTGTCGGATTTTCATGAGTATAGATGGTCTCACATGTTTACTAGTTTTGCATTTCAATTGTTAATGATTATTGGTTATATTCAATTGTTGTAAACATGACTGGGAGAGCACCTAGTTACTCCCGATCGATTGTCGACCCCCTTTTCGTGTTGTTCGGTGTGGTGTCTTTGTTTGGTTGATGCTTGCTTGGGAATGTACGGCGAGCTTAATAATAAATTAGGAGTTTGCTTTTAAGTTTTAAGAACCTTTTGAATAATGTATTAGTTGTTTTGGATTTAGTAGCGACCGGATTGGTCGGTGTTTCCGCCACCTTGACCCTTTATCGAGATCGTACTCGATATTTACTTTATATAAGTTTTTCCTTTGTTTTATAATCCGGGTTGTTACAGTTGGTATCAGAGCGAACACGCTCCCAACTCTCGCTTAGCTGATGACTAAAATAAATGACCTAGTTAATGAGTGAGAGTAATTGGGGTAGAAACCGATAGGATTGGTTGGTTTTCTTATGTTTGTAAAGTGTATGAGTAGTTGTTTGGAGTGGTACCTAGGTTCTACCACTTATAACGAGATTTCGTTCTTGCAGATGGTGCGCAACGGAAATGGTAAGTCTGATGCAGATCGCATCAGGAGACTTGAGGCCGCTTTGGCATCTATGGCCGAAGGTTTCACTAATCACCTCAACAACAACAACAATAACAACAACAACAACAACAACCATCCGCAACCGACTGTGTTTGATCGCTTTGCTGGTCACCGTCCTCCGACTTATGATGGTGCGAATGATACTACTGCTTTGGAGGCCTGGATCCGAGAGATCGAGAAGTCGTTCTCGCTCGGATGTCCCGAGGATCGAAGGTGGATATCGCCACCTATTATCCGAAGGACGAGGCCGACAACCGGTGGGCTCTTGCTAGAGCCGGTCTCGAAGTTCAACCAGGATACGGTTGGGCTCTTTTCTCTCGAGGCTCAAGAAAAGGTTTTATCCTGAGGAGATGCGTTGGCAAAAGGAGCAGGAGTTCCTTCGTCTCAAGCAGAAGGTTCCATGACCGTCGAGGAGTACACCAACAAGTTCGTGAAGTCACACGTTTCGTTATTCGTAGCTATGGACGAGGTTTCGAGGACTCGTCGCTATGAGAAGAATCTAGCTCCTAAAGTCCGGGATCGCTATGTCCGCATTCCTTCAACTTCTTCCCAAAGAGCTTATGATCGTGGTCTTAGCATCTATGATTTCGTCCTTGCTACCGAGGCTGAGGAGAGTGCGAAGAATAAGTACATGAAGAGGCCTTATGTTGCTCCCGCTCTTCCCGGAAGAAGCGTGTTCGAGGCTCATCCTTATGCTCCCCGTGATCGGGATCGGTCCCGAAAGAACATCTCGGTGTTTTCGTTGCGGAAGGCGTACCACCCGGTACCACTTGTTTTACGGTGCTCCGCTTACCTGCTATATCTGCAAGGCTCCGGGACACAAGTCTGTCGATTGTCCCCAGAAACCAAAGACGGAAGCACCAAAGGTTGATGCTCCGAAGACCGGTCGAGTGTTCGTTATGAGTCGTGGCCGAGGCGTATGCTAATCCGTATGTGGTTACGTACCTTTCTCGTTCATTCTTTATCTGCTTTTGTTCTTTTTTATACGGGTGCATCGATGTCTTTCGTATCCGAATCCTTTTCCGTCCGTGCTGGACTCTCTTCTTCTTCATCCGTTCATACCTCTATATCCCTTCCTACGGGTGAGATTGTTTCTTGCTCCGTTCTTTTCAAGGACGCACTACACAAGATCGCAGGGCGATCCTTCCCGCCGATCTCGTACAATTCAAACTCGGAGAGTTTGATGTGATTTTGGGTATGGATTGGTTATCTCGCTATGACGCTAGGTTCCTGTGTCGTGATCAGAAGATCATGCTTAAAAGTCCCACAGGTTCGAGGGTTTCTTATCAAGGTGTTAGGGTTACACCTACAGTCAAGTGGGTATCTGCTATGAAGATGGTTAACATGGGTAGAAAGGGTCATCAGATCTATCTGTGTAGTGTTCATGGTGTTTCAGTTGAGCCGAAGTTAGAGGAGATCCCTGTGGTTAGGGAGTTTCCCGATGTCTTTCCTGAGGATCAACCTGGTATTCCTCCTGAGCGAGATGTAGAGTTCTCGATTGAGTTGCTACCTGGAACTGGTCCCATTTCGAAAGCTCCTTATCGTATGGCACCAGCTGAGTTACAGGAACTTAAGAAGCAACTCGAGGAGATGATCGATAAGGGTTTTATCCGACCGAGTGCTTCGCCGTGGGGTGCTCCTGTTTTGTTCGTCAAGAAGAAAGATGGTAGTATGCGGTTGTGCATTGACTAACGTGAGCTGAACAAGGTTACTATCAAGAATAAGTATCCTTTGCCGAGGATCGAGGATTTGTTTGATCAGCTCCGTGGTGCTAGTGTGTTCTCGAAGATCGACCTGAGGTCAGGTTATCATCAGATTCCAGTTAGGAATGAGGATATTCCTAAGACTGACTTTCGTTCGAGGTATGGCCACTATGAGTTCGTAGTGATGCCATTTGGGTTGACGAATGCACCTGCTGTTTTCATGGATCAGATGAACCGCACTTTCAGCGAGTATTTGGATAAGTGTGTCGTGGTGTTCATAGACGACATACTGATTTACTCAAGAGATGAGGCCGAACACGAGAATCACCTTCGTGTTATCTTGGAGACTCTGCGTAAGCAGAAGTGGTATGCTAAGTTCTTGAAGTGCGAGTTTTGGTTAAAGGAAGTTACCTTCTTGGGTCATGTGATATCTGGCGATGGAGTTATGGTTGATCCGTCGAAGATTCGAGCTGTGGTCGATTTGGAAAGTCAAAGAATGTGAACGAGATTCGGAGTTTCCTTGGTCTAGCTGGGTACTACCGTCGGTTTGTACATGATTGCTCTAAGATCGTGAGACCGATGACTCAGTTAATGAAGAAGGAATCCAAGTTCATTTGGACTGAGGCTTGTGAAGCTTCCTTCCAGGAGTTGAAGAAAAGGTTGACTACCGCTCCTGTGTTGACTCTACCAGAAGAAGGCGTTGAGTTCGAAGTTTTCTGCGATGCGTCTAAGTTTGGGTTGGGTTGTGTCTTGATGCAGAAGGGTAAAGTTGTGGCTTATGCTTCCCGTCAGTTGAAAGTTCACGAGACGAACTATCCGACTCACGATCTTGAGTTAGCAGTAGTGGTGTTTGCACTTAAGCTGTGGCGACACTACTTGTATGGAGTCTCTTGCAACTTTTATACGGATCATAAGAGCTTAAGGTATATCTTCACTCCGAAAGATCTTAACATGAGGCAGAGACGTTGGTTGGAGCTGCTTAACGACTACAAGATTGAACTGCAGTATCATGAGGGTAAGGCAAACGTGGTTGTCGACGCTTTGAGTCGCAAGGTGTGTCATGCAGTGAGATCTGTGTTGGTGTTACCTGATGACTTGAGTCGCGAGTTCCAGAAGATGAACCTTGAGTTAGTTCTTCCGGGTAGTTTAGATCTGAGTGCGATGGTTGCTGAACCCGAGATCCTTCATGAGATCCGAGTTAAGCAAAGAGAGGATGAATACTTAGAAGGAGTTCGAGTCGCCATAAGCGAAGGACGTGCCAAAGACTTCGACGTTGGACCTGATGATGGTCTACGATTCCATGGTCGTTGGTGTGTGCCTAGCTGTGAGGTCTTAAAATGTAAGATTCTCAAAGAGGCTCATAGTACTCCCTATTCGGTTCATCCTGGTGGTGATAAGATGTATAAGGATCTGAAGCTAAAGTTTTGGTGGCCAGGTATGAAGAAAGAGATCGCTGAGTTTGTGAGCCGTTGCTTGGTTTGTCAGAAGGTCAAGTTCGAACATCAGAGACCTGGTGGTCTACTTCAACCTTTGGAGATTCCCACGTGGAAATGGGATTCGATTTGGATGGACTTCGTTATGGGTTTGCCGAGGTCGCCGAGAGGAATGAATGCGATTTGGGTCGTGGTTGATCGTTTGACTAAGGTCGCGCATTTCATTCCGTTGAAGGAGACTTGGAGTCTCGAGGAACTAGCGAATGCTTATCAACGAGAGATCATTCGTCTTCATGGGGTTCCTAAGGATATCATCTCTGACCGTGATCCGAGGTTTTGTTCTCAGTTTTGGAAGAAACTTCAGTTGGCTTTGGGTAGTGAGCTTAAGATGAGTACAGCTTTTCACGCTGCAACTGATGGTCAGACTAAGCGTACGACTCAGACGCTTGAGGATATGTTGCGAGCTTGTACTTTGGAGTTTCAAGTTAGTTGGGAGAAGAGTTTACCGCTTGTGGAGTTCTCCTACAACAACAGTTACCAAGCTAGTATTCAGATGGCTCCGTTTGAGGCACTTTATGGAAGAAAGTGTCGTAGTCCTTTGTGTTGGGACGATTCTAGTGAGGCTGTCATTCTTGGTCCAGAGTTGGTTCAAGAATCGATTGAGCAAGTGAGGTTGATCCGCGAGAAGCTTAAGGCAGCCCAGGATCGACAGAAGACGTATGCAGACTTGCGGTGTAGGCCGATTGAGTTTGAGGTGGGCGATGAGGTTTTTCTTAAGGTTTCGCCGATGAAAGGTGTAAAGAGGTTTGGGCTTAAGGGAAAGCTTAGTCCTAAGTACATTGGACTGTATGAGGTGCTCGAGAGAGTTGGTGAGGTAGCCTATAGGTTGGCTTTACCTCCGAGTCTGTCAAAGGTTCACGATGTGTTCCATGTGTCGCAGTTGCGTCGTTATCGCAGTGATCCTTCTCATGTTCTTCAGGCTGATGTGATCGAGGTTGAGCCTAACCTGACTTATGAGGAACGTCCTGTTCGCATTTTGGAACGTCAGGAGAAGAGGTTAAGGAATAAGGTTGTACCTTTGGTTCAGGTTCTGTGGAGGAGTCAGAAGTTTGAGCAAGAGACTTGGGAAACCGAAGCGTCTATGCGAGAGAAGCATCCACATCTTTTCGAGTGAGGTAGTTCTCTTATCAAGTTTCGAGGACGAAACTTCTTTTTAGGGGGTTGGATTGTAACACCTCTAATTTCCATAATATAATTCTATAATCTATTTTCCCGTATTTTATATTTTATTTTCGGGAAAATATCCGTTTGTTGTCTTTTGGGCTCGTTGGGCTTGAAAAACAGTGAAGATCCGTTTCCTCCTTGGGTCTCACGTGATTCTTAGTGTTGATGGGTGAGTTTTGGGCCTAAACCTAGAATAAACCCATGAGCTTCTCTATAAATATGAAGGGAAACCAAACCCTTGCTCTTCTTTTCTCATAATCTCACAAAACCCTAAACCTAATCCTCTCCTCCTCTCTTCCTCCTCGTGCCGCGCGCCCCTCACCTAGGGTTTCGTGCCATCCTCTTTTCTTCTTCGTTCTTCATCATCTTTCGTGCTTAGATCGATCCTACCTCTTGGATTTATCTATCTTCTTCGTAAGTTTTTACGTTTTCGCATAGTTTTATAGTTTTTATAGTTTTTATACATATAGTTAGTATATTTATTAGTTTCGTTATCTTTGGCACGTGATGATTCATCAAGGCGTGGAAGTTGCACCTGGAGAAGACGTTTATATCGTTGAAGACGATCTCTAGGGTTTTATTTGCTTAATAAGGTAACTAGGTGTTTTCTTTTAATTGTGTTTATGCCAATTGATGTAATTAATATGATTTAATGATTGTCTTGTATGATTGGTACATGTTTGATTATTTGTTATCATGATTAAATATGTTTCGCATGTTTGTATATGTTCATTGTATTAATTGTGTATCGTATGTTGGTTATGTGTTTAATATGGGTGTCATGAGCGTAATTAGGGTTTACGAGTGAACCCTAGTGGCGGCATGATAGGCGACCAAGGGTTCTCTCCAAAGTTATAGCTAAGGCTAGTATAACCTTGATGATGATTCAAGTGTTATAGTTGAAGTTAGTACAACTTTGGGTAGTTACTCTAATTATGGCTGAAGCCACTATAACATTTAAGTACGAGATAAGGTTATAGCTGGAACTAACGTACCCTGAGATTTATGGCTCAAGGTTATGGTTGGAACTAGTATAACTTTGAGGTTCGTATCAAGGTTATAGTTGAGGTAAGTATAACTTCAAGTTATACATATCATAGCTTATAGTAGAGGTTACTATAACCTCGCATCCAGAGTTTATGTTATGGTTAGGATTACTATAACAATGAATGGTTAATGTTAAAGTTATAGCTGAAGTTACTATAAAATTGGTTGTTTATACTTTTCTCATATGTTGTGTGGTGTTCAATTATATTGTATGTCAATATATATGCATCAGTCGTTGGTTACTCTTGTTCACATGTTAAGTAGGATGGTCAGTTATACTATCTTATGAGTTGAGTCGTGACATCGTTCACACATATTAGTACAGTCAGTTATACTGTGCATTTGTTTTGTTGGCTGGTGTATAGATGACGATAGTATCAGTTATGTACTATCGGAATGAATCAAGGCTACCCTTCGGGGATTTGTTATGGTCTATGTTCGGGATTGGTCAGAGGCAGTTCGTTAATCGCTCTGGTCCCCGTGTGTCGTCGTTCGGTGTACTGATTATTGCACCGAGAGGTCTGGCCAGGTCTTAGGCATATAGGCAGTGGTTATACGCTATACATAGTGTGGATGTAGTTCGTTAATCGGTCCACTGTGGGTGCAGTTCGTTAATCGGCCCATACCATTGAATGGAGGCAGTTCGTTAATCGCTCCATTAGTTAGAGGCAGTTCGTTAATCGCTCTAACGGCGTTCCTTCTATACATTGTGCTTGGTGGTCTGGATTGGTCACATGTTTTGTGGTTATGTTGGTTCATACGTGGTCATGATATGGTTACGTTAGCACGTGTCGTCACATGTTTCCTTTGTCGTCGTCATATCCTAAGATTGTCCTGGTATGTTATCGTTTAATGGAATGTTGTGTCGGATTTTCATGAGTATAGATGGTCTCACATGTTTACTAGTTTTGCATTTCAATTGTTAATGATTATTGGTTATATTCAATTGTTGTAAACATGACTGGGAGAGCATCTAGTTACTCCCGACTGATTGTCGACCCCCTTTTCAGGTTGTTCAGTGTGGCGCTGTTTGGTTGATGCTTGCTTGGGAATGTGCGAAGCGAGCTTAATAATAAATTAGGAGTTTGCTTTTAAGTTTTAAGAACCTTTTGAATAATGTATTAGTTGTTTTGGATTTAGTAGCGAACCGGATTGGTCAGGTGTTTCCGCCACCTTGACCCTTTTATCAGTATCGTACTCTGATATTTACTTTATATAAGTTTTTCCTTTGTTTTATAATCCGGGTTGTTACAATTGAGGGAGACGGCCAAACATGGAAAGAGTTATTATGGAAGTCATATTCCCTTTCCATAATCGAGGTAGGATACGTCTAGGGTTCTTACCCTATAAATAGCCAAGGAAGCAATTAAAGAAGGACATTCACATACGCGCACATACATTCATCCAAGATCTTATAAACACGATACCTCGTGTTAGCAAGATTAGCATTACGATGCAGTTGTAATCATCCTCCAATTCAAAGCTAGTGCAATATTCGGCAGGGTACCGTCCCTTCCACGGTTGTTCCCACATTGGGTTTTCAGCGTCACCAAATCTTACGTGTTAATTTATATTTCGTACTTTATTTCCTTATTTAAATATCATCATACAAACAAACAATCAAGTATCCGACGAGTAAGACCGCATTGACCCGAATCAACCAATTCGGTAAAAAATACCTGTTAGGCCCAATTTAGCCTGGTCTGACTCTAACTTGGCCTGACCTTACTAGGCTGATTGAAGCAACCAGGGACCGGACAAATCTAACTAATATTTGGCAGATGAAGAGTATTACAGGATAAGCAGGCTACTAAATCCTAGAAGAAAAGCCTGATGGTAAGTGCAGAATAGCCTGGCAGCGCACTTAAGCAGGCTGGATTAAGCTGAAGAGCAGCAAAACGGTTATATGAAGATAAATGCTCATGTCCTATTCTCAAGGAAGAACAAGTCTAACTATAAGACTACATCATCCCCATGAATCAAGACGTGCAAAAGGAGAACAGCTAAAGCTTAGTTAGAGAAGAACGAGTCAACTGGATTAATAGGGAATGTGCCCTATTAATCAGGTAACAGCTCCGACAATTGAGAAGAACGTTGAGATTGAATACAACGTTAATATTTGTAGAACTATAAATAGCATAATCCAGCATTTGTAAAGACATTCATCATTCATTAGTTATTTATAATTTATCTCTCACTATTTCCTGAATATTCAATTACATACACGAATTTGTACTCAGCTTATCTAAATAATACAAGTAATATTCTTTATACTTAGTTCTTCCTTGTTATTTGCTCATAATATTATTCCAAACTTATAGAACTAGATACCCTAATTACTCTATAATCAAGCCGGATCCTTTCAGGGAAAATCCTGCTAAAACAATTGGCGCCCACCGTGGGACATCTGTTTCATTAATCAAAAAATTCCTTTTGTCATTCTTCATTTAATATTCATACACAAAAATGGTAGAACTAACCCCAGAACAACAATTGGCGGCTGCCTTGGCTAAGATCAAAGAGTTGGAGACAATTCAAGAAAAGGCAAATGACCCAAAATCAAATCAATCACAGATCAAGGAATCTGAGTCTAACCTGAGAAAAAAATTGGAAAATCAGGCTTCAGGCTCCAAGACCAGATTCGAACCAGGAACCCCATTCTCCTCCATTATCAAAAACATTGACTTTTCCAATTTTGGAACTCCGGAGAAGGATACCTCATCCGGCACCCAGATCATTCCCAATGATGAAACAAACCAAACTGAAGCAGCAATAATGATGGCTATGCTTCAGGAAATTCAAAAACTCCACAACAAAATAGAAAATATACCGGAGTGCCAGACCACTGTGGTCAAGTAGAAGTTGATGCCTTCGATTCACCCTTTGCAGATGAAATTGCAAAAATTGATCTCCCCAAGAAATTTACCGTCCCATCCATGAGAACTTATGATGGGACCTCTAATTCACAAAATCACGTTGCCATATTCAAACAGAAGATGTTAGCCGCCTCAATACCCAGTGAACTCAGGCAAGTCTGCATGTGTAAAGGCTTTGGTACAACCCCGACGAGCAAAGATTTACAATGGTTCATCAATCTCCCAAATGGAGGTATCAAGAATTTTGCATAACTCGATCAATGCCTTCAATCAACAATTCGCAAGCAGCGAGAGACATGTCCAAGAGACCCAAGAACTGCTTTCGGGGTAAAGCAACTTCCTGAAGAATCTCTCAAAGAATTCCTGGCAAGATTTGTCAAGGAGAAGTTAGCCATTCCCAGGTGTGACGAAGAGACAGCAGTAGAAGCCTTCAGGCAAGGAGTCCTGCTTGACAGTGACATCTATGCAGACTTAACCAAAAAAGCATGCCCAACCTTTGCCACTGTTCAATCCATCGCCTTAGAACATGTCAGATTGGAAGAAGATCTCAACTTCAGAACAAACTCGTCCGGAGGAAAGCAAGGATATGGATACACTAACAGGAAAAGCTCCTACCAGAAAGGAGGCAACCCCAGATCAGCACCCTATTCCAGGCCTGAACGATCTGAAGTCAATATGACATAAGAACACAAAGGTAACCTTTCTAGCCTACCAACTATTCCTGAATATAACTTCTCTATAAATACTGCAGGATTAATCAAACGCCTGGAAGGCTTGGGAGATACGGTCAGATGGCCCAAAAAATCCGATAACCCCAGGAAAGATCCAACGAGATGGTGTGACTTCCACCAAGACATTGGGCACACCACAGAAGAATGCATCCAACTCAGGAAACAAGTGGCGTACCTCCTAAAGAAGGGCCATCTAAAGGATTTAATCCGGCAGCCAAAGAACAAAGATGAAGGACAGAACAAGAGAGATTCAGGGAACGGCAGAGATCCTCCTCCTCCTCCCCCCATCTATGAAGTCAAGTTCATAAATGGAGGATCAGAAATCTGTGGCTTAACCAAATTTCTACGCCAAGAGAATATCAAGGAGTCCAAACTTCAACCCCCTTAGATCTAAGTCATTACCTGCTGTTACTTTTGATGACTCAGACTTGCAGGGAATATCAGATCTATACCATGACAGCTTGGTGATCACCATACAAATTGGCACAGCTAAGGTATCAAGAATCCTGAAAGAAGGAGGCAGTTCAATCAACTTGGTGATGCTTGACGTCCTCAAAGCTATGAAGATAGATGAAGGAAAAATCATCAAAAAATCCAGTGTCCTGGTTGGATTCAGCGGAGAAACAAAGAATACCCTGGGAGAAATTAGCCTGCCAACCTATGTGGAAGACGTAGCTTCCTATGAAAGATCGGGGTAATGGATTGCCTATCCTCATTCAACGTAATCCTGGGCAGACCTTGGATCCATAACGTCAAAGCAATCCCTTCAACATACCATCAATGTGTGAAAATACCAACTGAATAGGGGATAACCACCATCAGGGGAGAACAAAGGACGGCTCAGGAATGCTACACCCAGGCTTTGAAACCCTCAAAGTCAGGTAAGTCCCTCGCATAGCAATTAAAGTCACCTGTCAGGAAAGAATATATTGCACAGTCACAGATGGAAACAAGAGAGGTCATTTTGGACCCAGAATTCCCTGACAGGAAGGTACTTGTAGGGTCAGATGCACCTGACTCGGCCAGACCCAATCTGGTCAGCTTTCTCAAAACTAAAATGTCTTGTTTTGCTTGGTCACATTTTGATATGACCGGTATAGATGCTAATATTATAACCCATAAGTTAAATATTGACAAATCCTTTAAGCATGTACAGCAGAAAAGGAGGAAATTTGCTGCAGAGAGGCATGAAATCATAAACCAAGAAGTTGACAAGCTATTGGACATGGGAATGATCAGGGAAGTGATGTACCCCGACTGGCTTGCAAATGTTGTAGTCGTCCAAAAGAAAAACGGCAAATGGAGAGTCTGTGTAGACTACACCGACCTAAACAAGGCCTGCCCCAAAGATCCATTTCCCCTACCACATATTGATGCAATGGTGGATGCCACTGCGGGCCACGAGATGCTAACATTCATGGGTGCCTCCAGTGGATTCAACCAAATAAAGATGCACCCCGCAGATCTGGAAAGTACAGCCTTCATCACTGAAAGAGGAATATACTGTTATACTGCTATGCCCTTTGGATTAAAAAATGCATGGGAAACCTATCAAAGGTTAGTCAACATGATGTTCAAAGATCAAATAAGAGATACCATGGAAGTCTACATAGACGATATAGTAGTCAAGTAAAAAAGGCAGAGGACCACATTAAAGACCTGGAGGTAGCCTTCCAAATACTGGAGAAATTCAATATGAAGCTCAATCCACAGAAGTGCCATTTTGGAGTCTCAGCAGGTAAATTCTTGGGCTATATGGTGACAAACAGAGGAATAGAAGCCAGCCCTGAACAGATCAAAGCCATCCTGGAGCTAGAACCACCAAAGATAGTCAAAGACATACAAAAGCTGACAGGAAGAATAGCAGCCCTAAACAGGTTCATTTCAAGATCGTCAGAAAGGTGCAAATCATTCTATAATCTGCTAAGGAAAAACAAGGACTTTCAATGGACCCCTGATCATCAGGCTGCCTTTGAAGATCTGAAAACATATCTATCCTCTCCTCCCTTATTGGCAAAACCAGTCAAAGACGAACCCCCGACAAAGATAATTGATCCACGAAATCGCTTGTCAGTGCATCCTGTCAAAGAAGAAGACGGACAACAACACCCTGTCTACTACGTAAGTAAAAGTCTACTAGATGCAGAGATCAGGTATGGCCTACTTGAGAAATACGTTTTAGCTTTAATTATGAGTTGCACAAAATTAAGACTATACTTTTAAAGCCACCCTATAATAGTCAGAACCAATCTTCCTATCAAGTCTGTACTTAGGAAACCAGAATTGTCCGGACGAATGTGCAAGTGGTCAGTGATGCGTGTCTATAATATGATGTTTTACATCTTTATTTCCACGCATTTTATGTCTATTATATGTAGTTTATTCTACTATTTCCCCTATTTCTGTCTACTCTCGTATTTTTATGTAATATTGCAGATTATTGCGGAAATGAGCAGAAAATGAACCAAATCTTGACCCCGAAAGCTAAGCTTAGGAAGGACATTAAATACTTGACTCAGACTTGAAGTTTAGAATGCATTTCAAGGCCTGAAAGGTGTATTTGCGTGAGTTTTAGAAGCGGATTGCTAGCTACAGTGGTCTATAGACTGACCTACATGGTCTATTGACCGTCAGAATGCTTCTCGACATTGCAGGCTGCTTCAGATGGCTATATCTCGAGTTCTAGAGCAGATAATAGAGTGATTCCAATTGGAGGTGAAATCTTATCCTCTTAGCTTTCCAACTCCGCATAGAACGCCTGATTTGACTAAGTAACGAAGAAATGGCAGCTGTTTTAAGATCGGTGCGCGCTGCAGGAATCGTCAGAATGCAATTAAATGCAATTTGTTGGTCGATCGACTGGTCCAAGTGGTCGATCGACCACTCCACGAGTCTGACGAGAATTTAAAGACGAGATTTAGCTTAAGCCCATTGTATATTTGGTTTAGGAATAAGAGTTGCGTGATACTCCTATATAACGTAGCTTTAGCTTTCAGTTTTATCATTCAGTTTTCATCATCAAAAATTTAGGGTTCTATAGTTTACATTAATTTCTCAAATAAGTTCCTTGCTTGCGTTCGGATTCAATTCTTGCTTCCTACTTCGGTATTATTTTGTCCTTAATTTCAGTTTCTACTTTATTTTGTCATTAGCATAGAATTGATAGATTAGAATCACGAACCATAGCCCCTTTATTGCGTTGTATTGCTTTAATCATTAAAATTATGTTTTCCCATATCGTTTATTTCAATTTCGTTGTTGTTATCGATTTTAATATGCATAGGTAATCACCCTTTTCTAAGATGTGAAGGAATTTGTGGCGTAGATGACGTAGAATAGGTAGACCTGTTTCGGGGTTTGGTCGATCGACTGATGTCAATAGTCGATCGACTGAAAACCTGGTCGATCGACTGCTCCAGCTAGTCGATCGACTGCATCGCGTAAGAATTAGCATTGTTCAATTGATTTAATTGCATTTTTTGATAAAAGATCGAGAGGCTATTTGTTAAATACTTAGGAATTGACCGACCCATTAGATCGAAAGAGAAGGGAGGGCAATAGACTACCAATTGAACGACTAAATTATACTAAGATCGTAAGATAAGTAAAATTTAGGCATTAGGAATCACTTTTCAGGGCGTGAGCTAGTAATAGTGAGACCTAGGGACTAGTAGCTTAGGCTGAGCGGCGCTACTTGTTAAGTTGGTCTGAGAGGACTTCTTATTTTATCACCTTACGTGATTATTTCAGATTTACCTAGGACTTGCGTCGTCGTAGCTACAATGAACCGATCGTCTTAGCATCCTTTTTATCATCGTTTACATCGTCAGTTTCATTTGCCTATTTATTTATTTGCATTTAGTTTAATTATAAATCAATCAAAACCCCCCCTCATTGTTACCCTTGGACTAAAATAGAAAGTAACTAAAAATTCCCTACCTCCCTGTGGTTCGACCCTGACTGCCGCTATCTATAGTAGTAGTTTGGAAATTTATAAATACTATTTTTGATACTTTACGACGGTATCAGTCAGTCTAGCTAAGCACATACAACATAACATTTGAACCAAGGACAGCAATTAAGTCACAAGCAATGGCAGACTTTGTGGCTGATTTTAGTCCAGCCCTAGAACCCGACCTAATAAAAGAAGTAAATAGATTGACCAATGACCAAACAGACCTAGAATGGATCCTATTTGTCGATGGTGCAGCCAACATGAGGGGCACAGGCCTACGGGTAGTACTAAAATCGCCACAGGGGGATAAGATAGTACAAGCTATAAGCTGTGCATTCGAAGCTACCAACAATGAGGCAGAATATGAAGCCCTGATAGCTGGATTAAATGTATGTATTGACCTTGGTGTACAAAACCAAAAGGTACGTACTGATTCCCTTCTTATTTCAAACCAAGTAAATGGAATATATACTGCAAAAGACTCAAAAATGATGCTTTATTTGGAAGTTGTCCAAAATTTAAAATCAAAATTCCGCAATTTTAATATTGATCAAATTCCTAGGGACTTGAATACCTAGGCCGATGCCCTAGCCGGCCTAGGATCCAACTTCAGTCCCCCTGATTTTGATAAAATACCCATCGTACATTTATTAGAACCTGCAATAAACAAACAAGATGAAAGTTTCCCAATATATATTGCCAATTCATGGACGAAACCTTACTATGATTGGCTACAACAAGGAATCCTACCCCTGAATAAGCAAGATGCTAGAGCACTCAAAATCAAAGCTGCTTCATATACTATTATTAACAACGTGCTTTTTAAGAAATCGCAGGCAGGACCATACCTCGGATGCCCGGAACCACAAGAAGTCGAATGAGATACTATCAGAAATCCATGGAGGATACTGTGGAAATCATAAAGGCGGAAGGAGCCTGGCAAGCAAGGTACTCAGAACAGGTTATTATTGGCCCACTTTGAGGGCCGATTGGCTGGAATTTAGCTCTAAATGCAAAGCCTGCCAGATTCATAGACCATATATCCACCAGCCATCTAAGGAACTACATTCCATATCCGCACCCTGGCCATTTATGAAGTGGGGCATGGATATAGTAGGGAAACTACCTCAAGCACCCGGACAAAAAGTTTTTATGCTAGCAATGACTGACTACTTCTCCAAGTGGATAGAAGCTGATTCATACAGGCAAGTCAAAGAAAAGGATGTCATAGCATTCATCAAACATAACATCATATGTAGATATGGCATCCCCTCTGAAATAGTATGCGACAATTGCACGCAATTTGTGGGAAAAAGAACAGCAGCCTTCTGTGCTCAATGGAACATCAACCTGGTAACCTCCACACCAGGATATCCAAAAGCTAACGGCCAGGCAGAATCTAGTAACAAAGTAGTAATCAGTTGCATAAAGAAGAAGCTAGAAAGAAGGAAAGGCAGATGGGCTGAAGAGCTCCCCTTGGTCCTGTGGGCTGACAGAACCACGCCTAAAACATCCACAGGCCAAACCCCCTACTCCTTGGTCTATGGATGTGAGGCAGTAATCCCAGATGAGGTCGACATTCCATCAGCCAGATGCAGCCTAAATACAATAACGAGCAATATACCTCTACTGGAGGATAACCTGGACTTGACGGAAGAACTAAGAGATGCAGCCAGCATTAGAATGGCAGCATATCAGCAAAGAGTAGCAAAAAGCTACAACAAAACTGTCAAAGCTAGAGTATTCAGGGTAGGAGACCTTGTTCTCAGAAAAGTTTTTCAAAACACAAAAGAGAAGAATGCTGGCAAATTGGCCCCAACCTGGGAAGGTCCCTACCTGATTGACTCAATAGTCGGCCAGGGAGCTTATAGACTACAAACCCTGGACGGTGAAATGATCCCAAGAGCTTGGAATATTGCACACTTAAAACTATTTCACATATAAAATATATCTCCCGATCCAGGTATAATCTTAAACTTACCATTTCTGCTGACCGATATGAAACTAAATGTATGATATTTGCCATTATATGAATAAATGCCTTATATAATTTCTTCCATTATGTGCCCAAGTACTTGTCAATATTCTCGCATTTCCCTTTATCAAGTAGAATCTTCAATATTTGTTTTACATACTGTACTTTACTTAAAACAAATTCTAAAGATTGGGGGCCACCCTACTAATATCCAACTGATACCCAACTTTCAGTTGCAAAAACAGGCCTTAAAATATTGAGCTCAATTTAATATACAAATTTGGAAAACCTTTTCCTGGCTTGTATAACATAGATGGGTCATAAGCCCTCCAGACGGCGGGGGGACATAAGCCCTCCGATGTGCAATAACCCCACCCATAACACAATGAATCGCGGATCCAGTAGCAAAAAATCGCCCGATCGATCGAATAATCGGCGATCCAGTACACATCCAACACCACAAATGTACCTTATCAAAACACAAAAAGAAACCAACAAAGACCAAATATTTATTCATCCAAAAAAGCTGGCCTTACCACATACCTAATAATTATCCATTCCAGGAACATCCCCCCTGGATGGGCCAAAACATACCTAATAAATATTCATTCCAGGAACACCCCTGGATGGGCTAGAACGAAAAAGAAAAACATAAATCTAAACAGGCTTCGCCCCAGTGACCGACTCACAACCATCCACCATTTCCTGATCACCGGATTTCTCCTTGGAAGGAGGAGAATCCACTTCTTCTTCTTGACCCATATTGGCCAAATCAGGATACTGGGTGTCCAGAGCTGTCTCATCCCGATCCGGATCCCAATTAGCCTGGTCAAATTCCGGATCCCCCATAGCATCAACCCGGCCATTCCCAAAGAAATACGAGCAGCATCAGCAAGTCGCGCCTCCACTAGCTCCTTTTCAAAGACCAAGCTCTTCATTTTTCCTCACCGATCTGCATTGCACGCTTCTCGGCGGCCCGGCTCTTCCTTGACAGTCTTCACTCATCCCTTACAGCCTCTAACTCTTGCCTGGCAACCTTCTCAGCGTTTTTCGCAGCCACCTCACAAACCAAAGCAGCCCTGGATGCCTCTCTAGCTGTCCCCAGCTGAGATTGAAGTACTACCTCATTACCCCTGGATGTGTGCAGCTCACGGTTAACTTTATCTAACTTCTCTTCCAAGCCAGAAATCCTAGCCTGGGCATCCCCGAGTGACAAGCGAGCCAACCCGGCATCCAATCCCTACAAGAAACAAAAGAAAGTCAATCAGCCAAATATAAAGCAACACAAAGAACACATAACAATTAAAATATCCCTTTACAACTAACCTCCTTAGCTTGAGAAGCAAGTTCAGCAGCCTTTGTCACAAGAGAAGACAAGATAGAAACCACTTTAGTAGAAGACTCAAGGGTATTAGAAGATAAAAGCTGGCCCTCATACTAGCAGAAAATTCATTTATCTGTGCACGGGCAACATCCATATCGTCCATCCTAGCAGACACTTGCCTGACACTCCTAATTGGTTGAGCTTGAATAAGCTCTTTCTCTCTCCCTTCCTCTTCAGGAATAACATCTTCCCTCCTCCTTTTGGAAGCCTGAACAACCTCCGGTGATACTAGCCTTGGTGGATCCTGGGGAGGCTGGACATCAGAACCAAAATGTCAAGCGTCTTGTCACTCCCACTAGCCTCCTGGCTCTTGGACTGTTCAGCAATCCTAGCAACCCCAGCTTTTAAGTCTTTTGCAAAAAAGCTGGCTAACCTAGCAGAAGACCTGAATACTGAATGTATAAAAAATACACATAAATATCAGAAGAGAAGCGATAAGAAGACAACAATCAACACAGAGACATATAGAAGACATACCGGAAAGAGCAGTAGAGCTAGGCATGCCTTTGGCTACTTTGACCACACTCAGCTTAATCTTCATATACCGGGGCAATAAATCCCTGCCCAGACTAGCAGGCCAAGCCCTCTCTTCCTCAGGAATAGAAAGAAAAGCCTCTATCCTTGAAACAGCCTCCTCGTCAAGAGGGTCGAAGTTCCAATCAGGAGCTACAAATATTACCAAAAATGCACAGGTAAAATTTAAATATTCTAAATTCGTATAATATAAATTGCAAACTAAGAGTACAGGAAACCTACCACTCTCCAAAGGAGGATATCTCAAATAATCAAAGCCTGGCCCCAGACTTTCAGTCCGGATAAACAGGAAAATCTTTGCCCAGCTTTTATCATCTCCAGAGTCCAGGTTAGTAATTAATGGAGACATTTTTTACTTAATTCTCAAATTGAAACGACCAGTAGAAGGATTTTTCATATGATATATTGCCTTGATATCATTAATAGTAATTACAAGTTTATGCTTAGCACATAAATTTTCAATAGAATGGACAAGTTTCCAAACCATTGGCATGATTTGGAAAGGTGATACTTCCATAGCACGAATAGTATCAATCATTAAAGGAGTGAAAGGTAACTTACAACCTGCTTTGAACGCCCATTCATAAATACAGAACCAACCAGGTGACACCCAATTAGCTCTGACTGGACAAGACTCAGGAATCCAAACCTCAGTCGAATCAGGAATTAATTTTTTCTCCCTTAAAACCCTATCATAGTTCGTTTTCAATAAGTTTTCTTCAGGAAAATAAGGATCCAGAGATTGAAGAGCAGAAAAAATAGAATCTTGATATTTAAAAGCTATAGCACGAGCAGGAGGATCAATTTCAACCACCTCCTCCTCACGGACGTCAGTGGGTTCAGGCTCAGCAGCAGCTTTCTGGAAAGCAGGACGCTTTTTGGCTCCCATATCCTTTATTGTTTTTGTTTATCGTGATAAATTTTACTTAATGAGAAATTATAAGTTAAGCAAACTGGAGTTCCTGGGAAATAGGGGAGAATTTTAGAGAAGACTTAGCAAGGAAAGTGGAAGAAATTTGGTGAAAGATAAACTCATCACAAATACCGTATTTATAGAAGAAAATTAACGGTGCAAAAACCCTAGAAAACACAAAACTGTCAGCGTGACATCATATAGTTATCCGTTGCAGTGATTAACGGTCACTAGGAGTCTAAGAGTCATTGAGTAAATATAATTCTTTTTATTGTCTAACCCGGTAAAATTGACATCTCACCTCTGGCCTGATCAAACACGGGTAAAATGTCAAGGGGCAATTGTTAGGCCCAATTTAGCCTGGTCTGGCTCTAACTTGGCCTGACCTTACTAGGCTGATTGAGGCAACTAGGGACCGGACAAATCTAACTACTATTTGGCAGATGAAGAGTATTACAGGATAAGCAGGCTACTAAATCCTAGAAGAAAAGCCTGATGGTAAGTGCAGAATAGCCTGGCAGCGCACTTAAGCAGGCTGGATTAAGCTGAAGAGCAGCAAAACGGTTATATGAAGATAAATGCTCATGTCCTATTCTCAAGGAAGACCAAGTCTAACTATAAGACTACATCATCCCCATGAATCAAGACGTGCAAAAGGAGAAAAGCTAAAGATTAGTTAGAGAAGAACGAGTCAACCGGATTAATAGAGAATGTGCCCTATTAATCAGGTAACAACTCCCACAATTGAGAAGAACGTTGAGATTGAATACAACGTTAATATTTGTAGAACTATAAATAGCATAATCCAGCATTTGTAAAGACATTCATCATTCATTAGTTATTTATAATTTATCTCTCACTATTTCCTGAATATTCAATTACATACACGAATTTGTACACAGCTTATCTAAATAATACAAGTAATATTCTTTATACTTAGTTCTTCCTTGTTATTTGCTCATAATATTATTCCAAACTTATAGAACTAGATACCCTAATTACTCTTGATGGGGCATATTCTGCACCCGCTGACCGAGTCAACATATTGAGCAAGGTCAAAGATATCCACAGCAAATCAACGTATTAGACAGCCTAACCGACGCAGCCTGTCGGCCTGTCACTTGGGTCTCGGCTAGGCAACCAACCAGCCGGGAGACATATCCGCGTACTCACATCCAAGACCCCTCGGCATGGAGTCAACTCGGCCAGCCGGCCAGCCATGGGTCCCTCGGCCGAGGGTAGAACAGTCTTTCCACCTGCTCTGCCACTTGGCCACTACGTGACAAAAGGTGAAAGTCTATAAATACTCCACTTCTCTCATTGAGAAAAGGATCCGAAAATAATCAAATAAACTCACTATTCATCTGGTATTAACTCCCTTATCTCTCTACAATATACTTTGCCAAGTAACACACAACTTAATCTCTTTAAGTTTACTGACTTGAGCGTCGGAGTGAGTTCGCTCGGTACCAAGCCGAGCCCTCAGTTTGTTCATTGTTTCAGGAGACGCCGAAATGAAGAGTCAAGCAAAGTCATCATTCTACAAGCTTACGTGGTAACAAATCCTGCTCCGGAATTACACCCGGAACAATTGGCGCCGTCTGTGGGGAAGAGATACTAAAAGCTAGTCAAATCCCTTACTAAAAAAAAAAAAAAAAAACACAAAACAAAACCCACCCAGCAAGCTAAGAAGATGTCAAAACAACAAGAAATAATTGTGAGCGACGAAACTGCATTCTACCAAGATGACACAGTCCCTAATTCTGAGATCAGGCAGTCCCCAACTGGCCGAGTAATCCAACCGGCGTACGGGATGCCAATACTACCAAACACCGCGCCGCCGCCATGTCACTGTCATGGGACATGTGGTCGATGCAGCCAAACTGAAGCTATTCCTGGACCTGATGGGTAATACGCCGATCACCCCCGCCGCAACGACGGTGACGGCAGCACACCCGCGGGTGACCAGGGCCCATAAAGTGACCCCGAACAACTTGTCCGGGGCAATACAAGAAGCCATGCATACTAGGACGCCGGCGGAGCACGTGCTGCCAGTGGCAGACCAAAGTCCTTCCCCCACTCGCGGGAGGACAGCGTCGCCGCGGCAATAACGAGGCCCGCCCCGAAGAAATGAAGAAAGGAGTCCGACTATCCAAAGTCAGACAACAAGAAGCCCTTCCCGCCACGGGGAGAGAAGCCCGACTAGGGGTGCGAGGAGCCGATCGCCACGTGTCATTCGACACGTGGTCAGACAGCCCCTCAGTGCCTATGTCCTCGGAGTCTCCGTGCCGACCAAACTAAAGCTGCCATCCCTATCATACAAAGGGGATAGCGACCCAACCGACCACGCCGAGGCTTTCGAGTCTTACATGTCGGTATGGGAGCAGCCTGATGAGGTATGGTGCCGAGTCTTCCCAACAACCCTGCATGGGATGGCCCAGAGTTGGTACAAGGGGATGCCTAATGGTTCGGTATACTGCTACGCCGACCTAAGGGATAACTTCATAGACCAGTACGCCTGCAACAAGGGAAGGGCCATGGAGACATCGGATCTCCTCACTATCCGACAGGGGGAGGACGAGTATCTACAAAGCTATGTGAAGAGGTTCGACGCAAAAGCTCAGCAGATCCGTGAGCTGAACACTGAACTGGCGGCCTTCTCACTGATGAAGGGCCTCCCGAAAGGGGAGCTCAAAAATGAGCTGATCAAGTGCGAGGACCTCAACCTGGACTCCGCCAGAAAGATTGCCGACCGAGCCGTGAAGGTGGAGGACTATCACAAGACCTGGGTAGGCCACAGTGAAGCTGGGCACCCAGAAAGGAGGAGCCGCCGGGAGAATGCTGACGAAGGTCGCCGTGACAGTAATCGGTCACGGCCTGAAAGATCTAACAGGAAACAGAACTCGGCGGGCACCGGGGGAAGTTTGGGACCATACACCCAGAAGTGGTACCACGGTCTTACCCCCCTGGTCAAATCACCGGCCGAGGTCTTTGCCCTGAGCAAGAATGAAGGGCAGAAGTGGGCAAGACCCCCCGAAGACGAGGGCGGAGGGCGACGCAAGCCAATTTTGCGATTACCACGGCCAGTCCGGCCATAAGACCGACGACTGTCGGCATCTGAAGAACGCCATCGAGGAGCTGATCCGAAAGGGGGCCCTCAGCAAGTACGTAGCTGGGGCCCCGGAAACGAGCTCCGACGGGGCGAACAGGAAATCAGTATTCCAGAGGATGGGAGTGATCCAGGTGGTTATCGGAGGAAACGAGAACGGAGGGTCGGCTAATGGGCATAAAAAGCACCTAAATGAGCTTTACCAAGCCATCAACTTTGTGCCCACCACAGCGATCCCCGCTTCCACCGTCCCCGATATAACCATCGGAAAGAAAGACTACGAAGGAGTCGTAGCCCCGCACAGCGACCCGCTGGTGGTCCACCTGGACATATCCAACCACTTGGTTAAGAGGTGCCTAATTGATACAGGCGCCTACACGAACATCATGTTCAGGGAATGTTTCCTCAACCTCTCGTCAAGATTGAGGACCCGAGCCCCCGCACCAACCCACTATACAACTTCTCCGGGGCCGGCCTAGTCCCCCAGGGTCAATCAAACCGCTATAGGTGATGTTTGGCTGGCCGATGCGGCCAAGAACGTTTGGTCCGAGTTCGTGGTCATTGATGGTTCGTCTGCCTACAATGTCCTCATAGGCCGGGTCACTTTGAGCGAGGCCGATGCTGTAATGTCCATCCGGGCCCTGACATTGATGTATGTCTCGGACCGGGGGGAGGCACAAAAGCTCGTCTCAAAGGACGAGAGAGACGAAATTGTCAATGTCCAAATATCTGCCAGAGGGTGTAACATGCAATCCCTCAAAGTGGCGAAGAAACCAGAGAAAGGGAAGAGCCCATCCTTACAACAGGAGGGTGATCCGATGAATACCGTCGGCATGGTCGAGGGAGCCGAGACCGAAGAAATAGAAATTGACCCGGGCGCACCGTAATCGTCGGTGTCGGCCGGAGCCAAAATTCGAGCCGACCTTCTAGACTCCGCCGAGAAAGAACAAAGACGTCTTCGCGTACTCAGCCGCCGAGATGCCGGCGTGAGCCGAGAGGTGATCGTTCACAGTGAACGTACTCTCCAACGCTCGCCCCGTCAAGCGAAGATGAGGAACTCCTCGCCGAGAAAGATGAGGCCATCAAGGTCGAGGTAGACAAACTATTAGAGGCGGGCTTTATCATGCCTTGTACTTACCCTGAGTGGCTAGCAAATGTTGTAATGGTAAAGAAGTCATCAGGGGGGTGGAGGATGTGTGTTGATTTTACAAATCTTAATAAAGCATGCCCTAAAGATTACTATCCCTTGCCTCGAATAGATAGTTTAATTGACGCAACGGCAGGCTACACTATGTTAAGCCTGCTAGACGCCTTCTCAGGGTACCATCAGGTATTCATGGCCGAAGAAGACATGCCTAAGTGCGCATTCATCACCATACACGGCACATACATGTATAAAATGATGCCGTTCGGTTTGAAAAACGATGGCGCAACTTACACTAGGCTGGTGGACAAAGTGTTTCAAGATCAAAAAGGGCGAAACGTCGAGGCTTACGTCGACGATGCTATTGTAAAAAGCAAGTCTGACAGCGAGCACTTGGCCGACTTGAGCGAAACATTTTGTTCACTAAGGAAATACAAGATGAAACTTAACCCAATGAAATGCAACTTCGGTGTCCGGGCAGGTAAGTTCCTCGGCGTGCTTGTCAGCGCCAGGGGAATTGATGCCAATCCAGAGAAAGTCCAAGCAATACTGGACCTACCGGAGCCGAGGAATCGAAAAGAGGTTATGATGTTGACCGGAAGGATGGCGGCTCTCGCCCGTTTCATCTCTCGGTCAGCCGACAAGAGCACCCCATTCTTCAAAGTGTTGAAGGGAAATAAAGACTTCACCGGGGAGGAACAGAGCACGGCTTTCGTGCAACCGAAAGCTCATCTTCTAACTCTCCCAACCCCGTCCAGCCGATCTTTGGGGAGACGCTTTGTATCTATACATAGCAGATTACCTCGGCCACGGTCGATCTTGTAATCGTCGTCGAAGAAGACAAGCAAAGAACACCCAATCTACTTTGTCAGCCATACACTATTGCCCGCCGAAAGAAATTACCCACTGATTGAAAAAGCAGCCTTTGCTGTCATCGTTGCCGCAAGGAAACTGAAACCTTACTTCGACGCGCATCCCGTGACGGTCTTAACCGACCAACCATTGGAGAAAGCATTGGAAAAATTTGAACAATCCGGCAGCTCATCAAATGGGTAGTAGAGCTATCCGCTTCGATTCAATACAGGTCGAGGCCCTCGATAAAGGGGCGAGCACTTGCGGACTTCCCCGGCCGAGTGCACATACCAAGAAGAATCGCGGCCGGCGTATGGGAAGTATATACCGACGGGTCCTCTACGGCAAACAGGTTCAGAGCCGCATCCTTATCATCAGCCCAAACGGGGACGAGTTTGAGTATGCCTTGAAGTTTACCTTCTCGGCCTCAAACAACAAATCCGAATACGAGGCGGTGATAATCGGAGTCGAGCTAGCTAGAGTCCGCCGGGCGGAACACATTGTGTTGAAGACAGACTCACTATTGGTGACTAACCAAATCAGAGGAGAGTATGAGGCTCGAGACGATGGGATGGTAAGATACCTGGAAAGAGTAAAAGCCGACACCGCAAAATTGAAATCTTTCCAAATCCAATGCATCCCTGGTTCGAGAACAACCGAGCCGACGCTCTCTCAAAACTTGCCGTTCAACCATCAAGAATGTCACCGACCGTCTTGGTGGATATCGGGAATGCTAAAAGCATCACTGAGACCGTCGGCATGGTGGGCGACATAGAAGCCGAGACGACGTGGATGACTCCGATAATGAAATACAAACTAACAAAAGAGTTACCGGAGGACCGCAGTCTCTCTCAGAAGATAAAAAGGATCGCCGCAAGGTACTTGGTATTTGAAGGAGAATTGTATAGAAGGTCCGTAATAAGACCACTTTTAAAATGTGTCGGCCCAGCCGACGCGGGGCTCATACTGACAGAAATTCACAAAGGCATCTGTGGACATCACATGGGGGCAAGAACGCTAGCCCACAAAGCTCTCCGAGCCGGCTACTTCTGGCCTACCATGCTTGAGGATTCCAGAGTTAAGACCAAGAAGTGCAAGAACTGTCAGATGCATGCTCCGGTAATACACGCACCTTCCCGAGACTTACAACCAGTACTTAGTCCCCTACCATTTGCACAGTGGGGGATGGATTTATTAGGGCCATTTCCAACGGCCTCCGGAGGAAGGAAGTACCTCATCGTCGCCGTTGACTACTTCACCAAATGGGTCGAAGCGCGCGGTACCGCCAAGACCACGGCGGCGAGAAGAAAAGGTGATTTGGGAGAACGTCATAACTCGATTTGGGTTGCCCCAAGTCATGGTATTTGACCACGGCCGAGAGTTTTGGAGCGACATGGTGATAAACTGGTTGGAGGAGCTCGGTATCAAATTTGCATACTCCTCCGTCTGCCACCCTCAGAGCAACGGGCAGGCGGAAGCAACTAATAAAACAATCCTAAACGGGCTGAAAAAGAAGGTTGAAGATCTAAAGGGAAGGTGGGCTGATGAACTACCCGGCGTCCTGTGGTCCCTTAGAACCACGGAGAAAGAAGCAACGGGGTACAGTCCATTCCACCTTGTCTATGGGTCTGAGGCCGTCCTGCCAATTGAAGCAGCGGTGCCGACATTTAGAACGCAAACCTTTGACCCAGTCGAAAATGAGGAAGGCCTGAAAGCCTCCCTAGACCTGGTCGAAGAAAGTCGAGACACGGCACGGCTCAACTTAGCCGTTTACCAAAACAGAATGAGAAGAGCCTACAACCGAAAGGTCCACAAAAGGGACTTAAGAGTAGGAGATCTAGTCCTACGAAAGTCGGCCGCCACCAACAAAGGAAACATCCATGGCAAAATGACGGCCAACTGGGAAGGACCCTACAAAGTGGTTGAAGAAATGAGGCGGGGGTACATACCGGGCGACAGACATGGAGGGTGTGCCTCTAATGAGCCACTGGAACACCGACAACCTTAGAAAGTACTTCATATAGCGGCGGAGGTGTCCGAGACCGTTGTGGGCACCCCAACGCATGATTATATCTAATGAAAAGTGTTCCAAGTTTTCCATCAAAATGAAGAATCCCCCTCTATAGTCCTACCAAAGTAGACGCCACGGCAGTCACGAAAGACGCAGTCGAGCCATAACCCCGGGAGTGACGGGGGAACGAGCCGATATGCCAAGATATTTAAAAAAGCGTATAAGCACTGTTGAGACGCAATTCTGACTGTCCCGGCCAATCCGGGAGTGGCAGAGGAAGCGATCAATATGTCTATAGATACAGAAAGCAGTCGAAACGTAAACTCAGTTGCCTCGGCCAAAGCCGGGAAGAGACGAGGGAAACGCGATCTGCCAACAGCAGTTGATACTCGCGAAAGCGACCAACATGCTTAAGAACGTATAAGTACAGTTGAGACGCAAATCTGACGCCTCGGCCAGACCGAGAGTGAACGAGGAAGCGATCAATATAGTCTATAGATACGAACGCTGTCGCGCCGTAACCCCGATTGCCTCGGCCAAAGCCGGGAGTGACGGGGACACAACGACCGATACGCTAACATGTTCACAACGGCGGTTGGGAAACGCAAATCTGACGCCTCGGCCGGACCGAGAGTGAAAGAGGAAGCGACCGACACGCCAACATGTTTAAAGACGTTTAAGTACAATTGAGATGCGCATCCTAACTGCCTCGGCCAGGCCGAAAGTAAAAACGAAAAAGCACTCAATATGTTAAAAACACAAGAAGACAACTCAGATGAAAATGAGATAAAGACCTCGGCCAAGTCGGAGGCAAAATAAACAAACTCTTATTAAAGTATTTACAGGTAATACAAGAAAGAAATCGACGGCCGTCCCCATAGGGATAGCCTAAACACAACCTACCAAGAGTTTACAAAAAGAGAAGGAACAGCAAAAGGTTACAGACATAAGACATGAAGTGCCAAAAGATGGCAGGGAGGAAAGGCTCAATAGTTGGCCCCCGAACAGCTGAAGCTATCCGAGATGCCGGGTGAATCTGGTGACGACCGCCCGTCTCCCTATGCTTGCTTCTGCTCGCCACCGGCAGCAGTAGCAGCATCACCATCAGTGGGCGACCCAGAAGCCGACTTGGCAACTTCACCTGCCTTTGCCCTCTCAGCTTCCTCCCTGGCCGCCTTCACCTTTTCAGCATGGATCGCCTTCTCCGCAGCCTCCTCAGCGGCCTTCGCAGCCCTTGCCTCCTCCGCAGCCTTAGCCTCCGCGGCGGTCGCCTTCTCATCAAGAAGCCGTTCAAAATTTTTCCACGGGAAGGAGCCGTCAGGAAAGAGCTCTTTAATCACCTCCCTGGTGGCATCTTCGGCCTGGTCCCGGTACCGGGCACACATCTCAGGGATAAGGGAAGTTTGGAGCGTCTCAATGTCCTTCTCCCTCTGAGAAAGGATGGCCCTCGTGTTCCGGTGCGCCTTCGCCTGAGCCGTATACAGATTCTTCCATTCTTCCCTCTTATCAACCGCAACATCGAAAGCGCCCTGAAGCTTCTCTCCCTCCTCCCGCAGCTTAGAGGCGTCAGCCTCCGCAGCCTCAACCTTGGCCCTCTCGGCTAGGACCGCCTTATCAGCATCCTCCCTAAGCTTTCGCTCAGCAAGGAGGTCTTTCTTAGCAGCCTGGAAGTCCTTCGCCGAATCCTCGGCCTCCTTCTTAGAGGCAGCAAGCTCGAGCCTAAGCCGTTCAAGCACAGGGGCAGCTTCAGCCATGGTCGTTTCTTGCTCCACAATATGAGCGCCGGCTAGTTCGTTCCACTTCGCCAGCTTCTTGCACAACCTTGTGCCTTCCGCCACAAGCTGAGCGGCGGTAGGCTTCAGGAATGAGGAGTCGACGGTGACATTTTGAGTGACCGTCTGCATAGGTCGCTTCTCCAATTGCCGTTCAGTGGGACCGGCAGACGGCGGCGGTTGATCTACAAAAAATTCAGACAGAGCATCCATGTCAACATTCATTGACATGTCGTAAAGTCTGTCATCGGGAATGCCTAATGAACCAAAAACGAGCCATAGGTTAAATCCGTACCAGCCCTGGCCTTCTTGGTTGGAGGACCCTTTTCTTTACCGGCCTCGGAATGGCGGCGCATGGACTCGGTCTCTTTTCACTTATTCAAAGAAGGAGGAGCCTCCGCAATGTGACCTCCTCCTCAACATCGATGACCACCGCCGCTTTTGGACCGCAGGGATTGAAGATCGAGCCGGAGTTGACGCCGCGCCGCCATAGACGTTGCCTTTGGTTTGCGGCGCGACGTTCATCGGCAACCTTCGCTGAGCCGTCCACATCCAGCGCCTTCAATCGCTGGTCCATGAGTTCGTTAGAGCCGGTCGGCGATCACGTGTCTGGGCCTTGGGATGCGGCTCAACAACTCTCCCGTTCTCATCAAGTCCCGGCCTGGAGAGCAGAGAGAGGCAGATCTTAGGGCCAAATCGGTCTGCAAAAGAAACAAAGCAGGAGTTAAACAAAGGAAATAAACCAAGATTCAAAAAACAGAAACATAAAAAGCAAAGATGGGCCTCACACCGACCCCACTCACCCCGTTCGAGAGCCGGTATGAGGCCGACGTGGCAGAGCAGCTCATCCTGAAGAACGATCTGCGTCGAGGGCATCCATCCCTTCGGCGTCCCATCCTTCTCGGCCTCAAACAGCCTCATTGCCCGTTTCTCGTCCTCATTAAGAGGGACCTGGCAAGCGTCCATCTTAAGCTTATTCCGGGAGACGTATCTATCATGCTCCCCTTTACTCTCGCACCGCAAATTGACGCGGTGCTGGAAGGACCGGGGCAGCGGGTAGTCCTCCGGAACCTCAACGTATACCCACCGCCCCCTCCAGTCTTGCAAGACGTCAGCTTGGAAACGGTGACGAAGCCTGGCTCGGTTTGTATGTTGTACCACCCTGGCCGCCTAGGGTAGTTTGTTTAAGATGGTGGAGCCGGCGGAAGAGGTTCACCGTTGGGGCCTCCCCTTTGAAAAGACACAACCATACAAAACCAACAATCGTCCTGATGGCCAACGGATGCAGTTGGGCCACGGCGACATTCATCGCTTTAATGATAGCGAAGAACGTATTCATTCGGAGAAACCGGAGCCCATACTCCAGGTGTCTGATGTATACGCCGATACAGCCCGCGGGAGGGCAACAGACGGCCTGACCCTCCTTAGGGATAACAATTCTATACTCCCTACCGAAGGAGTAATGGTGTTCAAAAAGTTCAGAACCGGAACAACTGGCGAACTTGTTCGTCCGAGCACGGCGGGATCGATCGAAAGAGCATCACCGTGCCCCGAAATAGGCGGCCTCCTTACGACAGAAGGGGTCGCCTCATCATCATCATCATCCTCATCATCATCATCATCCTCGAAACCCTCCAAAAATTTTGGATCAACCTCAGGAGAAGGAGACCTGGGACCCCCGAACCTTATCGGGGTAACGGCAAGTGGCTCCTGCTCATCAGGATGCGACGGCTCGCCCCCCGGCGCAGAAGAACTGGGTCCAGCATCGGCAGAAGACATGACAACAAATACTTAACAAAGAAAGGTTGAAAAAATTTGTTTGTTTACCTTGGAAAAGTGTTACGCCGAGTAACGCTTTGAAGACTAGAGAGAAGTTTTCGTCGAAGAAAGCTAGAGAGAAGAAATTTTTTTTTTTGAAAGTGAATTTTTGGTGGCCAAAATCAGGGGCTAACTGCTCTATTTATAAAGCAAAGCCCATAAAACGGACCAATCGGGCAAAGCCCATGAAGCGTCAACCAATCAACACCGAGCCACGTGTCAAGCATGCAGCCATGGAATGTCAATCGACAAACAGTTACAAATCTTCTTCAACACGCTCCTTGACAGAATGCCAATCGACGTATCTTCTTCAAACACGATCCTTGGTATCTACTTGCCAAACGGCCCGCTGTTCAACCGAGCTTGGCAGCACCGGCCGGGGCAATCAAAAGCACACGGCACTCACAACCTCGGTCTCAGCCAGCGCCATTTTCTTTTCCACATTTGATGTCCATTACACATCCATGTGGAGGGGGGATACTGATGCGGCCTAAGCGAGAACCAAGCCGAGGAAGAAGAAGCCCGGGAAGAAATTCAACTTGCGCAGAATACGCTCAACACTCATCGAAGGTCCATACCACGGCATAGACTACGGCTGGGGCAAATTGATGGGGCATATTCTGCACCCGCCGACCGAGTCAACATATTGAGCAAGGTCAAAGATATCCACAAAGAAGTCAACGTATTAGACGACCTAACCGAACCGCGACGTCGGCTTTGTCATGGGTCTCGGCTAGGCAACCGGCCCGGTAGGAGACATATCCGCGTACTCACATCCAAGACCCCTCGGCATGGAGTCAACTCGGCCAAGGCCACCATGGGTCCCTCGGCCGAGGGTAGAATAGTCTTTCCACCTGCTCTGCCACTTGGCCACTACGTGACAAAAGGTGAAAGTTTATAAATACTCCACTTCTCTCATTGAGAAAAGGATCCGAAAATAATCAAATAAACTCACTATTCATCTGGTATTAACTCTCTTATCTCTCTACAATATACTTTGCCAAGTAACACACAACTTAATCTCTTTAAGTTTACTGACTTGAGCGTCGGAGTGAGTTCGCTCGGTACCAAGCCGAGCCCTCAGTTTGTTCATTGTTTCAGGAGAGGCCGAAAGGAAGAGTCAAGCAAAGTCATCATTCTACAAGCTTACGTGCTAACAAATCCTGCTCCGGAATTACACCCGGAACAACTCTATAATCAAGCCGGATCCTTTCAGGGAAAATCCTGCTAAAACAATACCTAAACAATATTGTTAATTATTAGGATAATAATGCTAATTACTGCTGGTATGATACTGCACTTTTGAATACAGATTAAAATTTAAGCATTTCCGTATTTGCACCAGCTGTAGTACTATTTTTCATTAAATGCTTAGAATTCAGTTTTCTGACTCAGATCTTCTTTGACAGGGGACAATTTGTGCCTTTGAATGATGAAGAAATTGATAAATTCTTATATGAAACATTTGATGCCAAAGGTGTGATTTACACGCCTCCTGTATCTAAATGATCCCGCCAAACGGGTTTGTTACCTTTTCCATCATCCAATTTATCATTTTGCATTTTCTGCTAAATCTATATTTTTCCCTCATTCAATTCCACTTATACTTGGCTGTCAACTAAATTCCCAGGGGCCCAAATATGAGCTTGTGTCACAGCTTGGAGGCTGTTGCTTTCTCTCTCATAATTGTATTGTCTACCATTTCAACTTTGAGGCTAAGCTCAAAAACAAACTTTGAGGCTGTTGCTTTCGCTTATGTCACCGCTGGGCCAGCCTGCGTGCCGGCCCGTCGTGCCTTCCCCCGAAATTGGCCTGGCCCAGGCATGGATATTGGGCTCCTCGGGCCGTGCGTCTGCCCCACTAATCAAACCTATCTTTGGCTCGCTCAAGCACCTCATTTTCGTTTTCGTCTTTCAGCCGTCTGGCCCATGGGCTTTTAGTGCCTTGTCCGTGGGCCGGCCCATGTGCTTTAATATTTTTTTTATTTAAAAAAAACGTTATATAATTGATATATTTTTAGTACGTGTTGTTTAATAAATGATGATTAATGGTTTAAATATATATTTTATTAAATATTAATGTACTTTTTGTTTAATAAATGATAGTTAATGGATTAAATATATATTTTATTAAATATTAATGTACTTTTTGTTTAATAAATAATAAATAATGATCAACGGGCCATTCTTCGTGCCGGGCCGTGCCAAGCCCGTCGTACCTTATGCGTGCCGGGCTCCACCGTGCGTGGGCCGTGCCGTGCCTAGGCACGGATTTTTGAAGAAAATCGTGTCGGAGCTCGTCTCAAGCCCAGTCATGTCGTGCCTGTGCTTCCTCGATTTTCTCGCCGGGCCGTGCCGTGGGCCGTGCCGCCCACCGACCCGCGGCCCTTTATGCCAACTCTAGCAAAAGCGCAACTATCCTTTCTTGAAATTGTCCAAACATCTCCTGGTCAAGAGAAGGTTACCCAGTGTTGTTCCTTGGGGTTGAGTGGCTCGAAGGCAGGTCAGCTGCTGCTTACATTGTGTATCCACTGACTCACTTTGTTCTCTACCCATCCATTTACCATTTCTTGTTCTACTTCGTAGTCTACTACCCATTAAATCACTTTATTTTGTATTTGGTCAAATCTGGTTAGTGATGTCTCAAAGCGTGATATTCATGCTTGGGATGCTCTTATGGCTAATTATGACTTTTAGGATGGCTATAGATACCATATTTCACCAACTTTAAAGTCTTAACTGCTCTTTATATGTTTTGAAATTGGCTTTAAAATATTATGCAGCATGTAGTCTTGTTGCATGGTTTTGTATAGTGGCTGCACCTGGTAATGTTTTAAAAAAATACTCGGTAGAATGGCAGCCAGAAATAATACTGCATTGCAGGATTATTTGTCCCCGTTCGAACAAGAAAGACCAATTTTTTGTTGACCATTGTAGTATATCCATAGTTTCGACTTTTTCAAGCGAATATCAATCGTAGAAAGTCTTTAATTTTGTATAAACTGGCTTGTGATAGCTAGGATTTTTTAAAAATAAATCAAAAGGTAAGAAGTTTTGAAGATGAGCCGGACATAAGGTAATAATTTATAAAGGGTTTAGACTTTAGATTAGTCATTTCAAAATTGACTTTTACATGGCTATTGTACCCTGTATAACCGATGAAGTACTACAGAGAGTACTCTATAGTGTCGTAGAGTACTCTATAGTGCCGTTTCCTGGCACCCTGCTGTTCCTTGGCCTTGGCCGATGACACGCCTAAAATGTCGCTATTTAAGACGGTCAAATTAACAATTTATATACCACAATACGTACTAATTAATACTAATTCTAAACTAGTAAAGTAGTAAGCAAAGGGATCGAACCCAAGAGAAGGGGGTTTGCAATGGTGTGTAAATTAGAGCAAGTAGAACAATTGTGACAAGTTAAACAACAAACAAGTATGTAAAAAGGGGGGATTTTGGTTTGGTTTTCAAAAGTAACAAAGACAAAGCAAAATTCAAACAAGAGTAAGCAACAAGTAATTAAACAAGCAAGTTTTTGAGATGGAAATTTATCAAATTTGAGAGAGACTTAATCCAACTCAATAAAGTGAGGCACTTTAGTTAGTAAAACCACAAAATCAATCCTTTAATTAAATATTATCACCCTATTGTGAAGATAAATCTTCTAAATCTCCATAATAATGGCCAAATGACAAGGAAATCACACTTAATCAAATAACCTAACTTATCAATTCTACCAAGTAGAAATCACATACATTGGTCAAATTAACAAGAAGATATGAGCACTAGAGATTCAATAGGGGTAATTAGACACAATGAAATCACGATTAATGCCTAATTACAAGTTAATCCTTTACTTGCTAATTATGCTAAGAAGAAATCACATTCATTAGCATAATAACAAGGTGTTGCAAAGATGAGATTACAAGGAAATCACACTTAATAATCCCAACAACAATAAATTAAGGAACTTGATTAATTAAGCAACAAGGAAATCACACTTACTCAATGTAAACAAGGATTCCAAAATTCAAACAATAAACACAAAGGATTAACAATGATAATGAAAATTAAGGAAAGATTAAGTAGGCTTACAACCAAAGATTACACCTTTGAGCCGGATTAAGAAAGGGAGATTAGTTCTCCATGCTAGATCTAAAACCCAATAACAAAGATGAATAATTCCCAAAATTACAACTTGATTAATTAAAGTGGCATAAGCTGTCTTAACCTAGAGGAAAACATCCTATATATAGCCTAACATAACCTAATAATCATGGGCTTAACATAGGCAAAGCCCGTAACACAAAACGGAACCAACCCAGAAAACTCGCACCGTGCGAGTTCTGGGGTCTGGAAACTCGCACGGTGCGAGAAAGGCCCTAGAATGCGTTTTTCAATTGTTGCTTGTTTGATCCTTGGAAGGCTTTCTCATGGTATTTCTTCAATGCTCCTTCTTCACCCTTCCTTGGACGCTTCTCTTGGTCTCTTGGCTCCTCATTCTTCGCTAGAAATCGTGCTAAATGATAAGGCATTCGGAATTGGTTAAATAACGTGAAAATCGTCAAAAACCGTCACCAAACTTTACCAAATGAGCTCCAAATGATGCCAAAACAATGTAGAAATAAGAGCTCATCAAACACCCCACACTTAGCCATTTGATCGTCCCGAGCAAACTAAAGTAAATCTAATCACCACTTAGGCTAAGAAAACCGTATGGGCATGCTCCTAATTCCCCTCTCTTCATCTCACACTTCCTTCTTATATCATCCCTCTTCTAATCACATGGTCACTTTTCTTCATAGCTCCAACGAGTGAGTAAGTGACCCAAAATCCTCCAATACTAGCTTCTCTTCCCTCAGTCGCCCTCCTTATGCCATCCCCCTTCTAAGATGATCCTAAATCCACCAATTCAACCTTCACTTTTCACTCACAACTCATCAACATTCTCCTTATTACTCCCCCTTATCACTCCGCTTGGTTCAACACAAGGTCGCCATAGTCATCAAAGCATCTCCTAACCTATCAATTAGGCAACCTCAAATTCCTCCAAGATCACATTACCACTATTCTCAATTGACAACAGATCAACAACAACACTTCCTCAACAAAACAATCCAACTCCAAACAACAAGTATGTCAAGCACTAGTATCAAAGTAGGCTTCAAAATCCCCCTCCTAGTCTTGGCACACTACTAGCCTACCCTTCCGGCCTTCTAGAGCTCCACCACTTATGTCACCAACACCAAATGGAAGTAGTCATGTATGTGACATGATTTCAAGGCTTCAAAGAGTCAAAAAGGTTTTTCAATTTTGTTTTTCCTAATTCTCTCATTTTGCCTAAACCGCCCTCTCGGGTTTTCGGTTTAGCTCTTTTCCTCACCTCTACTCTCGTGGCTCGCACTCTTTTTTTTCATTTTTCCCGGAGTGCCCTTTCGAGTTTTCACTCCGGCCTCGGCCACTTTCCCACTTTTGCCTAGGATGCCCTTTCGGGTTTTCATCCTAGCCGGGGTTTTTTTTTTCTTCTTTTTTTTTGAATTGAAATATGATACATGAAATAAATATATTACAATATATACATGATGTTACCAACTCATGCCCACCCCACACTTAAATCTTCACTTTGTCCCCAAAGTGTGAGGTGAACACCCTAAACTCACTCAAGAGTGTGAGCTTGAGGCACCTCCATGTTCCGGAGGTCCTCCCCTTCTTCTTGATTCTCTTCTTCTTCGAAATATAGCCATTTTGGCTCTTGCTTCATTCACTTGAGTCTCACCATAACCTTGGTATTGGGTGGGGAATTGTTGCATGTATTGTGCATTCATGGCCGCCACCATATCAAAAGTTGCGTTTTGGACATAACGCATCTACTCCAAATCCTCTTGGTAATGGTGGTAGCGGTTTTCGGTGATTCCCCACCGGTCATTCTCCGTGAGTTGCATTTGAGAGAGAGTGGACTCAAGGTTTGTGACACGGTTGGTGATATCCGATTGCCATGTTTGGAAAGCCGGGTAGTTGAATTGAGGTGCCATAAAAGGATGTTGTTGTTGTGCTTGTGGCATTTGAGGTGGAGTGAAGTGGGGCTCATCAAAAGGAGCATTTGGCATGGGTTCATCAAAAGGTGCATCATTATGTGACATGTCACCATAAGTTAGAGCTCCTCCCACTTGTGGTTGCTCTCCACCATCATCATTATCGGGATCAACTACTTGGGCTCTATCAACCCAAAGGTCCACAAACATGTTGTCGGGAGGCATAAAAAAGTCTTGTGCACTCCCCCAACCCAAGGGTGAGTTGGGGGGGACGGGGTAAGTACATGTAGTACTTGTAGTTTTGGCCTCCCATGCAGCAAATTACCAAGGGGGTGATTTTGTCTACAACCTCAAGCATGTATGATTTTCCCAAGTATTTGTAGTCCATGAGACCACTATCGTCATGTTCATAAGCATTAGGTGGAAATGGTACACCCGTCTTTGCCACAATCATCTCAATCATACCCCCAATGAAAATGGTCTCCTTTGGTTCTTTTTGTAACTCAGGGCAACCGCTCACAAACAACTCAACCCATTCCGGTATTCCCCTCCCCTCCGGGGTCATGGACCATAGGCATTGTATTTGAAGGTAGTTCATCTTGGTGGGTTCGGTCATGACCAAAAATTTTGTGTTTATGTGGCGGCTCAAGAGGCGCAAAACCGGGTTTGGAAGGGTTGTGTTCTTTGAGTTTCCATGCCTCACATCCCCCGTAATATCATTCCAAAATGCACTCATCTTTTTCTTGTCAAGGGGTTCTTTGATGGGGGTTTTGGTGATATGGAGGGCCTCTCTTACTTCGTCATAAGTCAATGTGTGGGTAAGTCGGCATGCCCGGAATTTGATCCCCGGGGTCTTATCCCTTCCTAACTTCACTCTCTCCAAAGAAGAAAGAAATTCAAAGGTAACACCTCTTCGGGTGTGTGCGGAAATGTTAATGTAAGATTCAAGCTCGACCTTCTCTAGGAGCATTCGGGTCATGGGAATCATTCCCAACCCGATAAGAACATTTTGATCAAGAAATTTGGTTTGTGCTACGGTTGACACCGAAGCAAACGTTTTCCAATTTGTGAGGGCTTTGTCTCGGAGGCCCTCCTTGCCCGAGTACTCATTATCGTCAAAAGCCGAGGCTCCCTTTGGTCCTTGTGAGGAGGAAGACTCGGTAGCTTTATCTTTTCCCATTGTACAACAATTTTTTTTTCAGAAAAGACACAATTTTGCAAAGGATTTTTGGTTGAGGCAAAAGAACAAACACCTAATATGCACTAAATGGATGATGTGCTAATTATTTGTTTGTTGAAAGTAAAACATCTCACAAGTTTAGAAATTGTTTAGGGACAAATTACAACACAAATAAACAACCAAATTTCGATTGGAACCAAACAAATTTTCGAAATCAAGTTAACTATGAATGACAAGAATAAGAATAAGGTTTATACTTCCCTTGATTCTTGTTTGTGTTGTTGGATGATGAATATTACCCAAGAATGCTTCAATTCGGCCCTTTTAACCAATCTGTAAACCCGAAAATTTTCAAATCTCGAATCAAACGAAACCCTAGGTCGAAGTTTTGTGACGGAATGTTGATTTTTCTGCAATTACCTTGCCCAAATTGATGTTGGGTAATGAAAACTGATGAATCTTGAAGGTCAATTGCTTGAATTTGATGATTTGTGAAGGATTAAAGGAGTGATTTTGAGGGGGTTAGGGTTAGTATGAAGAGAGAGGATGAATATGAAAAGAATTGGGGAAGAACAATTGAAAGGCTCGAAGGAAATTAAGCTGAAAATAGGTGATTTTTGATTTATCGCACGGTGCGAAAAATTGGTCCAAAAAACTCGCACCGTGCGAGTTTGCTGCTGGAAACGCCCTTTTTGTTATTTAATTCTTCAATCTAGCCAATTCTTTTACACATAATTCTTCCTTCTTTTCTTCACATATGCCCTTGTGTGGACACGGGCCACGGGGGCGCTAAGCGTTTGCATTTGTGGAGTCGCCACCAATTTATTGTGGAAAATTGGAAACCGTTCGAATACCTCGTGCCATGTCAAGACACAAAGTAGTGACATGAACACCAAGAACTCGTTACCCTTAGCATTGTATGTCTAGAATGACTCTCGTAGATGCCAATGAACACGGATGTTCACAAAGATCTGGAGTAAGGGGTGAGGGTACGTAATAGGAAGCTCTATTGATCGAACACCTAATCCTGCCCGCCTCGATAGCGGCCTCTACTAATGATTAGGGAAAATCGTCTATACTCGATATATTGTCGATTATATGCATGCAATGCAACATCAAACGTTTTAATCCTAACATGTGAGAATTAATACAAAGTCGGTAAACAATTAATTTAGCATACAATTAGGTCGAATCGGGATTTAAGTTCAATTACATGTGAAAGCATACAAGCAATAAAAAGTACAATGATAAATACAATAAAGGAAAATTACAATAATTACATCGGGTTTAATGATTTATGTCGAAAATACATCTAAAATAGAAAATTTGGAAAAGAAAGAATAAATAAATGAACGAACAGATTATTAGGTGATAATACGAATAACAGTTAATTAAATACGTAAACTAATAAATTAGGTCAAGGCAAAACGGGAGTTCGAGACAAGTCAACCGAGAACAAAGTAGCAGAAATGCGTCCTCCTGGAAAAGAGCGCGGCGATCAGCTGCGTCATTCCTTCCTTGGCTTAAGGTGTGAAGCCAAAATTGCAAGTCGTTAATGTTCGTTGGTTGAATTTAATGATTGATTATATTATTTGACTCGGATGAAAGTGATTATCAGATTATTTACAGGTGATTAACGGGTCATGAAAGCAATAAACATGGATAAAAACTAATTAGGATGAATTAATTACAAGATTAATAAGGTTAATTAATAAATTAGTAACTAAACAAATTAATTAGGTTAAATACGATGAATTAATGACGGACTAATGATAAATATGATAATAAACAGGTGAGAATATATCAAAGATCAAATTCCAGAAACCCAATATGAATGAATCGAATTTCTACAACCCGGTTTGACTTTAATGACGAAAACCCGCAAATATTAATTACTTGGGATTTAAGTCGGGAATTAATGAGATGAACTAATTATTAATGGTGATTAACAATTTATATGTCAAATTATTATGTTCAGATTGTTATATTAAAACAAGGAACAAATGAAATCAAAAGAAAAAATAAACGAATTAACGAAAGACGAAGGAAGAAGAAAGGAAGCAGGAATTGCGGCAGCCTCACGAAGAGGCGCAGCAGGTACTGCGTCCCTTCGAAGAGGCGCAGCAGTTGTTGCGTCCTTTCTTGGCGGTTGTCCTCTGATAATCCGTAAAAAGGGTTTTAAACAAAGGGGTTTAGAAATCGGTTTTAATTGTATTTTCGACATAAATCTTAAAATATGAATAACAATGAATAAAAGAGAGATTTACACCCTCATACTTACATGTTTGACGAAACGAGATGAACTAAGTTTACGATTAGTGATGCTGGACTCGAATGTAGACGAAAGTGCCCTCGTAAGAGGAATTAAAACAGATTGATTAAAGTTGATTATGGTGGAGTTGGTCAAATTGGTCGGTCATGCAAAACGAGGCTGATACTCAGAAGGATCCGAGCTTACGTGGTCGAAAGGTCAAGCACGTAGACGCCAAAAAGTAAGAACGTGGTCTAGAATGCAAAGGGAGAAGAGAAGGGCGGACACTCGCGTGAAAAATATGTGAGACCGAAGGTCTCTATTTATACTAATCACGTGGAGGAAGTAGGGTTTTCGGAGAAACTTTGGAAGTGAATCTCGAAAAGATATGAAAAGATACGAAAAATACGCAGAAAAGGACTTGGGAAGAGGCGCAGCAGGCACTGCGTCTCTTGGAAGAGGCGCAACACTTGCTGCGTCTATTCCCAAGTGGTTTCCTCTTGCGGAAGAAAGATTTCCGTGTTTAGTTTATGGAATAACGGAATAATTTGGTTTTCCTTAATATTTTGTGTGAATATTACGGGAAATTGTTTACCAAAGATTAAATGATTTATAAAATACGGAATAGAAATATCCGGAACATTCCAGAATATTCCGACTCGGCATTTTAATGGTTGTCAGAAAATGAAGACGGTTTTAGGCCCGAACTCCAAATGTACTCTAATTACTGCCAAAACGACCGTATCGGCACGTAGATGACATTTAAGAGGTAGACATAAATGTTTGAGCGATTACTTGACGATAAACTTACGAACTGTTACAAATCGTTCCGCGTACCAAACATGCGGCCCAATCATCACCGGGTGGTTTGCGGGAGGTGCAGAAATGAGGTATCTACACCTTGAGTTGGTAACCTATACACTAAAACACACATTAAAACATCCTAGCATGCCAAAACATTGATGAAAATGCAAATGATTTAATTTATAATGCAAGAATTAAATGATGCAATTAAATTAAACATGCAAAAATGCAACGAAAACAATGAAATGCGGAATTTAAATATGCAAGGGAAGAAATATTTACAAACTTTTGCCGTTTATTTAACATCGATGGCTCGACAAAGTTGCATCTTCGTTAATTTGCATAAATTGGATCAACAAGGTGGAGTGTTCCCACTTCACCCATTTCAATTCTCTCATGATAGTGCTTGAGCTTTTGACCGTTCACTTTCAAAACCTTCCCGGACTTTAAGCATTTGATCTCGATTGCTCCATATGGAAAAACACGAAACACTTCATATGGTCCCATCCATCTAGACCTCAATTTACCCAAGAAAAGTCTAAGCCGATTTTGAAAGAGTACGACTTTCTCTCCCACTTGAAACACTCTTCTCGAAATTATGTTATCGTGTCATGCTCTTGTTCTTGCCTTGTAAATGGAAGCATTTTCATAAGCATCATTCCGAATCTCTTCCAATTCTTGAAGTTGGAGTTTCCTATGAAGTCCGCTTCACTCATTTGCAAGTTGAATGACTTGACCGCCCAATAAGCTCTATGCTCAACCTCCACGGGTAGATGACACGGTTTCCCAAAAAGTAAGCGGTAAGGTGACATCCCGATTGGTGTTTTGTAGGCCGTGCGATATGCCCACAAAGCATCATCCAACCTCAAACTCCAATCCTTGCGGTCGGGATTCACCGTCTTCTCAAGGATAGCCTTAATCTCCCTATTAGAAACCTCGGCTTGACCGTTTGTTTGAGGGTGATAGGCGGTTGATACTTTATGAATTACCCCATACTTTTTGAGTAGAGCTCCAATGGCTTTGTTGCAAAAGTGAGTTCCACGGTCGCTTACCAAGGCCTTTGGGAAACCAAATCGAGAAAAGATGTTGGTTTTGATGAATTCTCCAACTACCTTTGCATCATCGGTCTTGGTGGCTTTGGCCTCCACCCACTTGTAGACATAGACCACCGCCAAAAGTATATAAATTTTACCACAAGATGCGGGAAATGGTTCCATCAAGTCAATACCCCACACATCAAATATCTCACAATAAATCATGGGCGTTTGTGGCATTTCTCCTCTTCTTGAAATGTTGCCAACTCTTTGGCATCTATCACATGTCTTCACCATAGCATGAGCATCCCGGAATAGTGTGGGCCAAAAGAAACCGCTTTCCAAAACTTTCCTAGCCGTTTTCTTGGCTCCAAAATGCCCACCACAAGCATATTCGTGACAAAATTTAAGGACTGGAATGATGTTGGTATCCGGGACACATCTCCTAATGACTTGGTCGGCACAAAACTTTCAAAGGTATGGGTCATCCCACACATAATATTTAGCATCATTCTTGATCTTATCCCATTAGGAGCGAGAAAGACCCTTTGGAAACTCTTGTAAGACCAAGAAGTTGACTATATGGGCATACCATGGCTCAATGGAAGACAACGCTAGAAGTGTGTCATCCGGAAAGGAGGCTGGTATTTGTGATTCCAAGACTTCTTAAGGTTTCTCTTGCACAATTCTACTTAGGTGATCCGCCACCGTGTTAGTTGTGCCCTTCTTGTCTTTGAGCTCAACGTCAAACTCACTCAAGAGTAATACCCATCGTATCAAACGGGGCTTGGATTCCTTCTTGTTCACCAAATGCCTTAAGGCGGCATGATCCGTAAAGATGATGACCTTGGCTCCAAGAATATAAGGTCGAAATTTCTCTAAGGCAAACACCACCGCAGAAATTCTTTCTCGGTAGTGGTATAGTTTCTTTGAGCCTCATTCATCATTGTCGACGTATATTGAATAACATGAGGTGCTCTTACTACCCTTTGGCCAAGTACCACGCCAAGGGCATAATTACTCGCGTCCGACATTATCTCAAATGGTTCATTCCAATTGGGAGGTTGAATTATAGGTGCCGAAATAAGCTTCTCCTTGAGCATATAAAAAGCTTCCTTGCATTCTTCACTCATGATATACTCACAATCCTTTTGAAGTAGCTTACATAAGGGAGCGGAAATCTTGGAGAAATCCTTGATAAAACGCCGGTAGAACCCGGCGTGACCTAAGAAAGATCTCACTTCACGCACATTAGTAGGATAAGGCAAGGTGCGAATGGTATCGACCTTGGCCTTATCAACCTCAATCCCCCTAGAGGAGACCACATGTCCCAACACTATTCCTTCATCAACCATGAAATGACATTTCTCATGGTTGATAACGAGGTTGGTATCAATACATCTTTGCAAGACCCAAGTGAGATGACTCAAACAATCCTCAAAATATTGGCCATGAACGGTATAATCTTCCATAAATACTTCAATAAAGTCCTCCACATGATCCGAAAAGATGCTCATCATGAACCTTTGGAACGTTCCCAATGCGTTACAAAGACCGAAAGGCATCTTTCTATAGGCAAACTTTCCAAAGGGACATGTGAAAGTTGTTTTTGTTTGGTCCTCGGGTGCAATTGGAATTTGAAAGTAACCCGAGTAGCCATCCAAAAAACAATAAAAAGCTTTTCCCGCTAACCTCTCCAACATTCGATCCATGAAGGGAAGCGGGAAGTGATCTTTTCGGGCCACGGCATTGAGCCTACGGTAGTCGATACATACTCGCCACCCATTTTGAACTCGAGTGGGAATCAAAACACCTTCATGATATTCGACTACCGTTAGCCCGGATTTCTTTGGGATAACTTGGGTTGGACTAACCCATTGACTATCGGACATAGGATAGATCATACCTACATGAAGGATTTTGAGTACCTCCTTCTTCACAACATCCATCATTGGATGGTTCAAACGCCTTTGTGGTTGGCGAACGGGCTTTGCTTCATCTTCAAGAAGGATCCGGTGCATACATAAAGTGGGACTAATGCCTTTGATGTCGGCCATTCTCCACCCAATTGCTTCCTTGTGTTGCTTAAGAACTCGAATGAGAGCCTCTTCTTGTTCCCTAGAAAGCTTGCTTGAAATAATTACCGGTAAAGTTTCTTCATCTCCTGGAAAAGCATACTTCAAGTGGCTTGGTAGGGGCTTCATTTCAACAATAGGAGCCTTGACAATAGAAGGAACGGGTTTCTCCTTCGGTAGCTCTTCTAACAATTTGGAAGAAAGGAAGCAAAATTCCTGGACAGGGGCAAACTCGCACCGTGCGAGTTAAGGCCACCGAAAACTTCACCGTCGAGTTCTCTCGCCTTCCGGATTTCTTCGTTTTCTTCCCACTCTTCCATTGGCGGATTTTCCTCTAATTCTTTGATTGTTTCCTGCAAATTACAAGACAAAGCATACTTGTGGACAGCGGGCCGCCCACGGGGGCGCTTGGTGAGGAGCGAAAACAAGCGTTTGCATTTTGTATGGAGTCGCCACCAATTTTTATGGGAAATTGGAACCGTTCGAATACCTCGTGTCATGTCAAGACACAAAGTAGTGACATTAACACTAAGCAATCGTTACCCTTAGCATTCTATGTCTAGAATGACTCTCGTGGATGCCAATGAACACGGGTGCTCATGGAGATCTGGAGTAAGGGGTGAGGGTACGTATTAGGAAGCTCTTTTGATCGAACACCTAATCCCGCCCGCCTCGATAGCGGCCTCTACTAATGATTAGGGAAGTTATTCATACTCGATATATTGTCGGCTATAATGCATGCAATGCAACATCCATAGATTAATCCTAGCATGTGAGAATTAATACTAAGTCGGTGAACAATTAATTTAGCATACAATTAGATCGAAGTAGGAGTTAATGTTCATTTACATGTGAAGCATACAAATGATACGAAATACAATAATAAATATAATTACAATAAAGAAAATTACAATAATTACAATGGAATAGGCGATTTATGTCGAAAATACCGCTAAAACGAATGATTTGATAAAAAGAATAAAAGAATAAAACAAAGAAATACGAACAAGTCAGAAGGTGATAATACGATTAATAGTTAATTAATACGTAGCTAATTAATCTAGGTCAAGGCAGAAAAGGAGTTCAGGGACAGAAATCACCCTGAACAGTAGCAAGAGACATCTGCGCCCTTTGGAAGAGGCGCGCCCGATCATTGCGTCTGTTCCAAGGACGAGTTCAGGGCTGTGTGGAGCTTTAATCGCAAATCGTTAATATTAATTGGTGAATTTAATGGATTGATTTAATTATTTACTCGGATGAAAGTGATTAGCGTGTTATTTACATATGATTGAGGTCATAAAAAACAAGAAAACATGAATGAGACGGAATTAAACGAATTAATTATGTGAAGGGTCGATGTTAATGAATGAACAATTAAAAACTAACTAACTAACTAAACTAAACATGATGGATTGATGACGAATTAGTGATGAATCAATAAATACACAGATGCAAATTTATCAACAACGAATTCCAGAAACTCAATATGAACGAATTGAACTTCTAAAACCCGGAACTTGAATTTAATGACGAAAACCCGCAAATATTGATTATAAGGGATTTAAGTCGGACTTGACGACTAATTAAGCATGAATGATGAATTATATACAACATACATATGATTTATAAATTACCGTGATGAAGAATTAAAAGAACAAAACAAAAGAAAAAATTTTGATACGAATTACGAGAAACGGAGGAAGAAGAAAAGAAGCGAGAATGCGGCGGCCTCACGAAGAGGCGCAAAGCAGTGCCGCGCTCCTTCGAAGAGGCGCAGCGATTCTTTGCGTCTTTTCTCGACGCTCTCTTTGGAAATCCGCAAAAAACAGGTTTTAAAGATGGTTTTTAGAAATCGGTTTTAAATGGTACTTTCGACATAAATCTTACAATCGATGATTACAAGAAATAAATACAATAAATAAAGAGAATTATTACACCCTCAGACTTACATGTTGACGGAACGAGAAGAACTAAGAAGATCGATTAGTGATGCTCGACGCGAATGCAAGGAAAGAGTGCCCTCGTAAGAGGAAAACGATTTAACAAGTTGATTAATTAGATTGATTGAGTGTAGTGGTCAAATTGGTCGGTCATGCAACGGAGAGGCTGGTACCCGGAAAGATCCGAGCTTACGTGGTCGGAAGTCCAAGCACGTAGGCGCCAATTAGTAAGAACGAAGTCTAGAATGCAAAGGGAGAAGAGAAGGGCGGACACTCGCGTGAGAAATATGAGGAACGAAAGCTCCTATTTATACTAATCACGTGAAGGAATAGGGTTTCGGAGACTCTTTGGAAGTGAATCTCGGAAAGATATAAAAAAGATACGTAAATCATGCAAAGAAGGGCCTGGGAAGAGGCGCAGCAGCCACCGCGTCTCTTGGAAGAGGCGCAGACTGCTGCGTCTTTCCCGAGAGGTTTCCTCCTACTTAAGAAAGATTTCCGCGTTTTAGTTATGGTAGGACGGATTTAATTTGATTATCTTTTGAATATTACGGGATATTGTTTGCCAAAAGATAAAATTTGAGAAATATGGAATAGAAATATCCGGAACATTCCAGAACATTCTGACTCGGGATTTAACAGCTATCAGAAAATGGAGACGGTTTTTGACCCGGACTCCGAATGTACTCTAATTACTGCCAAAACGACCGTATCGGCACGTAGATGACAACTAAGAGGTTGACATTTATGTTTGAGCAATCACTTGACGATAAACTTACGAACTGTCACTAATCGTTCCGCGAATCAAACATGCGGCCCAATCATCACCGGGTGGTTTGCGAGGGGTGCAGAAACGAGGTGTCTACAGAGCCCCCACTTTGACTGAGGCTTGGACAAGGCGAAAGTCAAAGTATAGCCATCAGGTCAATCGAAGATTACAACCTGACGACTATGGCGACGCAAGGCGGCTCAAGGGGTCTGAGCCAAGGACCTATTGTCGGGAACATTTTAGAGTCTGTCGACTATCGGGGAGGGTCGTTTAAAGTCCATTAGACTACGTAAGGAGGCTCGCCAGCCATAAGAAGAGATCATACCTGAGACTTAATCCAACTTCGCGGGGAATAAGAGATATTGAAAGCAGCAGGACGTCAGTAGAAACTGCTGGGGGGAATCCGCTTGCGTCAGTCTCGAGCGAACTCTGGCGAAATACGCCGACGACTAGGAACATCTGAATCGTCGTAGGGGGAAACCTTGAATGAGCAGTACTGCAAAATACTACTGCGCCGGATAAAATGGTTGACGACTAGGAACATCTGAATCGTCATGAAAGAAAGTCTCGAGTGAGCAGTACTGCAAAATACTACTGCGCCAGATAAAATGGTTGAGCAATACTGCGAAATACTGCTGTGCGGGATAAAATGAATTCGGACAATACTGCGAAATATTGTCGCACTGGATAAAACGTGGGCCGGAACGAAAGGAAATCGTCGAAACGGACCAAAGTGATAAAATGTCATCGAGGAAGAGGCGCACCAAAGATGGGCCCACGAATAACGAACTCATAACGGATTTTTGAAAATCCACCAGGAGGGAAACAAAGGAAGAGGCGCAGCAAGAGCTGCGTCTCTTGGAAGAGGCGCAGCACCTGCTGCGTCTGTTCCCCAATTTGGCAATTTCTGCGTAAAAACGCGAAATCAGAAGGTTTATGTTCATTTCATTCGAAACATAAATCACCCCATTCTCTCTCAAATCTTCACCATTTTCGTCGAGGTTGGATTCAAAAGCTTGCTTGGAATATGACTAATCGAGGTATGTGCTTTAATCTTGCATTAATCTTCCATATTGGTCGAATTTTGAGCCGCGAACATTAGGGTTTTCGACCCTTTTGATCGAAAATTTGGGGCTTTTCCCCCAAATGGATTTTTCATGCCAAATTGATACTAGAAATGAGTAGTAGGCAATGTTAGGAACATAACCATGTATTTACTTCGAATTTTCATCAAGTTTTGAGCCCTTGAGCGAATTTTGAGACGGTTTCACAGCTAGATCGAAAATTGCTTCGAAAATGGCCTTAGGATTGTCCATTTGTGATGAAATTTGATATTAGGGACCCTTGGATGATGGGTAAACTTCCTACCATCTCGGAATTTTGGTTTGTGACAACTTTTGCAGGACACCTTTTAGGGCATAATCGTCGTTATAGCGAAATGCTGCCGAATTTTCGACCCGAACTCGGAACTAGGCTTTGACTTGGGCTTGACTTGACCCTGTCCATCACATGAGTGATTGATTTGGTGGGAATATGGCCAAGGATGGCCAGAAAGGGGCGATTTCCGGGCTTTGAAGGCTCGAAATACTACTTAACCAAGGCTTGTCATCATGTGATGCGGCCTGGATTTGCTTTAATCGTTGCAGGTGACGATGCTTCTACGTCCGGGAGAGATCCCATGGATATAGACGCTGCTGTTGTTGAGGAGGCTTTGGAGCAGGCCTTCACCGCTGCGGTGATGGCTGCTGCAGAGGAGGTCCCCGAGGAGGAGATTGCTGACGAGGAGGAGATTCCGAGACGGGCTCACCTCGGACGAGGGGGTCGCCAGCTGAGAGGTGCTCCTGCGTGGGCTGAGACCTGGGAGAGTAGGCACCTTGTGTGGGCTGCAGAGGGTCACTTGTCCTACAGGACGGTGAAGAGCTTGGTAAATAGGAATTCCCTAACTCATTACCTATCCTTTTCCATTTTGTTCAAATCTCTTTCAAATTCAATTCAAAACTAAAGATAGCTTTGTTTCAAATCATAATAGGAGGCCGGGAACATCCGGTCGTTCTCGGGGTATACGACAGCGATGGAGCATTACGAGCGGCTGTCGGAGGAGGAGAGGGCCATGATCGAGCGCGGAGCGTTCGGTCCTCTGGTGCAGGTCTGGAGGGACATCGTGAAGAGGAAGTTGCGGGCCAACCTTAGCCTGGTCCGTGCTTTCTTGGATCGATTCTGGGACACGACTTCCACTTTTCACCTGCCTTTCGGTGAGGTGGGGGTCACCTTGGAGGATTACGGCATGATTTCTGGTCTGCCGTGCGGGACTGAGGAGATGACGTGGCCGGAGACTGGCATGAGGGCGGATTCGGCCGAGGCGAGGAGGTTGATCGGCTGGAACACCGCCGAAAGGGTGTTGCGGTGCGGGTTTGGTACCAGTACCTATGTTCGAGATTACTTTGCGGGGAAGACCCCAGATCGGTGGTGATCGATGGGAGGGAGACGGCTCTCCTCCTTGTACAGCCGAGCGGGGCCTCGTCTGTGGCTTTGGTGGTTCTTGTCTTCGATCTACCTCGGAGACAAGGGTGAGAGGTCACGACGAAGCTTCTTCCCTTTCTTTCGACTTGAGTTCCCTAGGGCGCCGGGGACCGGGTCATCTGCTTTGGTTTTGCGGTCCTCATCCGCTTCATGAGGGCCATGGTTCGTCCGGAGTTGATGGAGAAGGGGACTTCTCCCGGCGCTGCTCGGACACAGGCTCTTGTTGGAGGTATGAACCTTCCTTTAGATCAACGTAAATTCCTTTCTTTTATCAAAGATCAAAAGATCGTCATTGACTATTCTTTTTTTTTTTTTTATAGGCGTGGGTGTACTCCTACTTTCCGGGCCTCGCGCCCAAGAGGACGGAGCCGTTGGAGAGGGCCTATCCCGTGGTGAGGGATTGGGTCATGTGCCGGACGAAGAGCAAGCGTTCTTCTCACAACGTCTACCGGCGGGATGTGAACGCCCTTCAGCTGAGCAGCGTGAGTATCCCATTTGTATTCATTCATATTTTTGCTTTAACCTGATCATAGGAATGACCTTTGCCTTCATATTGTCGCAGTGGGTGCCCAGACCTTGGGCGGAGTACGCTAGAGCGCCTCCTTTTGTTGCTGAGATCCTTCGTCCTAGGAGCTCGAGTCGGCTGCTGTTGTGGACGTCGATGGGTCCTGTATGGTATCTGGGCGAGCGGTTAGCACGTCAGTGCTTTCGGGGCGCGTTGACGGTTCCCGTCGATCCTCCTAGGACGATGTTCAGGGAGCCTTCCGAGGCTGAGAGGGAGGCGGACTTGGCCGGTGTCGGTGGCGACGACCTTCTTCTCCCTGAGGAGGATTACTCGGCGTTCCTTTACGGGAGGTTGGCCTATTGGCCGGTAGTGGTGAGTATCCTTTGTTTCCTTGTTGATTTGATTTTGAAAATTACGACGAAGGATCATCGATTAACGAGAGTCGTTTTGTCTTTGCAGGAGGTTGAGGCGGCGGGCATCGAGCCCCCAGAGTACCCCGAGACTTTCGAGTACACTGACGCTACTGGGAGGACGACGATCTCCGAGTTACGTGACTTTGACGTAGCTGTGACGGATGCTGGCCTAGATGACTGGCAGCATCTGATTCGGAGGGTGAGTTCCCATTTTGCATAGTTTTCGTGTAAGAACACATTTGACTGAATTTGTTTAATTTGCTGAGAATTTCCTTTTGAAATGCAGGTCGCGCCATCTCGGTTCGTGGCACTATGGAGGGTGGCCAACCGGCTACGAGCTACGGCCATTGAGGCACTCGTCGGCGGTCGTGGTCGTCAGGTATGAACCTTTATACCCATTTTTCGATCTTCTTTTTTTGATTTTTGGTTTTCCAATTGAGTTGATTGACATGAGCCAATTCATTGCTTGTTTGCAGGGTGACCGCGAGTCGGGACGAGAGTTGGCCCAGGCTCGGGAGGAGACGGCTCGCCCGTCGAGGAGCTCGAGTTTCGGGATGCCGAGATCGCCGCTCTTATGGCGAGGGGTTGCCGAGCCGGAGGGCGCCAGCAGAGCTTGTGTAGTTTTGTACATCCGATTTTGAAACATTTTTGGACTCGGTTTGGGCGCGAGCCCCCGATTTACTTGGTCTTTTTGACTTGTTTGGGGCGAAGCCCCGATTGCTTGTACATTTGTACCTTGTTCGGGCGCAAGCCCCCAGTTTGCTCGTACATTTGCTTTTTGTTGTATATATGACGGCCTGAGTGCCTTTGCTGCTGGGTTGTGTTGTTTGTACCTGCAGGTTAGTTCTTGAACAGGTTTGGTAGACGACGGTCTACGCCGTCATGCTGCCGGAATTTACATAGAAAAAATCACGCAACACATACATTTTATATATACATAAGGCCTTTAATTAGTGCAAAACGAGACTCAAAAGGACCAAAATGCAAAAAATTTGTCGAAATGACCGGACGGTAGGGAGGGCTACCCCCTAAAAAAAGAAAAAAAAAAGAAATCTATAAGTTAGAAAATAGAAATTAAGAAAATGAAATAATTAAGGAAATGTTTGAAATAAGAAAGAATTAAAATGATAACTAAATGTAAAAGTGTGAGAAAAAATGGCGGAAAATGTCGATGTTGCCTCGAAATGCGCGCCCGCGAATTCAGGAAACCTGAGGCATGGTAATTTTCTCGGATTTACCAAAATAAAATCCCGTAGGAATAGGAAATTATTCGATATAGGATTAGGAAAGATCCAAACACGGAAATCACAGAAAGCTAGGCTGGGGAAGAGGCGCAGCATGAGCTGCGTCCCTTTGAAGAGGCGCAGCAGGTGCTGCGCCTGTTCCCAAGCAGGTCGGTTCTGACGGATTTTTGGAAACAGCAATTCGTATAAATAGAAGCGTCGCCGAAGCTTTAAATTATATAATTCTTCCGTCTCTTCTTCGTCGCCTTACATAAAATTCCCAAAACAAATTTTCAAGAGAGAATCATCATCATGAATACTTTGGAGATCCGCTTGAAGGAATGGACCAATGAATTCTCAAACATTGAGAAGCATGATATGGGTGCTTATAACCTTGGGTCTTTGTTGAGTTTGAAACTCATTAAAGTTGTAAAGCCGTTCTTGGATGCTTGCCTTGATTATTGGGATCCAAATTATCATGTTTTTGCGTTCCCAGGAGGTGATATTTGTCCTTTTCCAGAGGAAATTGCTGCTATTGGCGGGTGGGACCCTGAACATCTACCTGCCATCCCTTCTACTGCTCAAGGGTATAAGAGCAAATTTAGAGATTTGCTTGGACTTACTAGACTCGAGGTGGATCGCCTTGTTACTTCGAAAGGCGTGCGGATGTTGGATTTTATAGATCGATTCATCAACAGGGCCGACCCTACTGTCTCCTATGTTGCTAGAAGGAGAGCGTTTGGCTTCTGTTTGCTTCATGTATATGTCTTTCAGGGACATGTTGACGAAGAACTGCGAGGTGATCCCCGTCTATTGGGCCTTATTGAGCAAATGGAGCTGCGCAGGAGCCCAGCTTGTCTGTGCTTAGGGGAGATTATCTTGGGCTTGGATAATAGGAAATCCAATCGCGATCTTCCATTTTTGGGGAGTCCCGTCATCCTACAGGTAAAAGACACTTTTTCTTTTTTTTTTTTTTTTCTTTTTTTCTTTTTTTTTTTTTTTTTTTTTTTTTTTTTTTTTTTTTTTTTTTTTTTTTTTTTTTTTTTTTTCTTTTTTTTTTTTTTTTTTTTTTTTTTTTTTTTTTTTTTGGTGTCTAATACTTGTCTTGGTAGGTTTGGCTCATGGAACGGCTCCGATTGCTCGAGCCCCCTGTTCATGCACTTTCCTATCATGCCCGTATGATTTCGATGAGGACACGGCTGTACATGGTGGACTTCACCCGGGTCTGCGACTATTGGAAGAATAAGCTGAAGACTGATGACGGCCCTTTGATCAGGTGGGTTGTACCGTGGTGGCACCTCAAGTCAGTCACTGGGGTGTCTTCTTTAGATCCCACTAGGTCCGTGCGCATCCCTGGATTGGAGTTTATGGTGTGCATCTTTCCTGAGAGGTTGATGAGGCAAGTTGGGTTGAAGCAGATGATCCCTAGGCTTGACACCGTCCCGCAGACTGCTATGGCGTTGACTACCGAGAGCCGAAGAGAGTGGGCTATGAAATGGGCCCAAAGAAATATGTGGTTCCTGAGCTTCTCCGCCAATGCTTTGTGGGTGTCGGACTCTTATCTGAGGTGGAGAAAGGCTGCAACTTCGGAAGAGCGCGAAAGATCGAGGAAGCGCGAGCCCGTTGATTACAAGGTGCGCGAGGGAGAAAAGAGAAAGAGAAGCATCGACTCGAAGGAGAAGAAGAAGCCGGGTTTCAAGTCATTCATCCTTCGAAGAAATCAAAGACTACTCTGTCGCGAGAGATGGTGGTTGACAAGAATGGGAGAGTCAGGCCTCGAGAAAGACCGTTGGTGATTAGGTCTGAAGTGGTGCAAGAGCGCCCGGCTCGAGGTCGTGACAAGAAATATGACAAGAATGACAAGGGCAAGGGAAAGATGGAGGAATAGCCCAAGTCTTAGTTATTATTATTTGATTATTATTATTATTGTTGTAATGAAAAGGAGGGATTTTTAGAATCCTAGCCTATCTATTTTTATTATTTGTCGTACTATTATTATTAGAAAATGGATGAATAAATAAAAAAAGGTTAAATGGTTATGAAACCGTTGGCATTTTCTTTAATTATCCTTGTCGAATTTCAAATGCAATGCAAATGTCCTTCTATTTACATTTTAAATATAGTTGTGGGTTGAATCCCGTGAAGGATTGCCTACGTATTCACTTAAAGAAAGCGAAATCAAACCCTTGCGCGTAGTTCGAGTAAATGTAAAAGAATAATTGTTCGAAGCAAGAGCTTGTAATGAACATAGAAAATAAGCATGAGCTTTTGCTTACTCTGGAGGTGCGAATTTAGTTTGTTTGATGATATGAGGATGACAAGTTTGCCAAGATGCAAGAGCATAGTGACATTCAAATAGGCCAGGGGCCGTTTATTTAGTGCCACAAGAGCGACACGTGGGTTTACGCGAGGCGCGTTTCTGTTCTATCCTAGGCATAGTATCGTTTCAGTTGGTCGAGATTTGTGGGGTTTGAGAACTCATTCCCATCTAGGTCTGTGATTCTAACCGCACCCCCTGGGAGTATTGATTTGACTAGATATGGTCCGGCCCAGTTAGGTTTGAATTTTCCCCTTGGGTCGACAGGTAAAAGAGCTCTAACCGATTTGAGAACTAAATCTCCTTCTTTGATGTTTCTTGGCCTAACTCTTTTGTTGAAAGCTCGTTTGATACGTGCTTGATATGTTTGGACATTATGTAAGGCACGTAGCCTACGCTCATCCAGGAGGATGAGTTCTTCGTATCTATCTTTCTTCCAATCGGCTTCCGGGATTTGACTTTCTAGCGAGAATGCGTAGAGATGGTATTTCTAGCTCAACCGGTTGTACGGCTTCCATGCCGTAGGTCAAATAGAAAGGAGTAGCCCCAGGTGGGCGTCCTAATCGATGTACGATACCCCCACAAAGCGAAGGGTATTTTGCTTGGCCAATCTCTATAATTGTCAGTCATTTTCTTGAGGATTGTGACGACATTCTTGTTAGCCGCTTCTACCGCGCCGTTAGTCTGTGGTCTATAGGGCGAGGAATGGTGATGCTTGATCTTGTACTTGGCTAGCAATTGTTCGGTTTCGGCTTGGAAGTGGGACCCATTATCGCTAATGATTTCATGTGGGGAACCATATCGGCAGATGATGTTATTCTGTATGAATTTGGCCACGTTTTTGGCCGTAAGAGCGGTGTAGGAAGCCGCTTCTACCCACTTGGTGAAGTAGTCAATTGCTACTAGGATGAAACAGTGACCTCCTGTTCCGGCTGGGGTTATTTTCCCAATTATGTCAATTCCCCATGCGGAGAATGGCCAAGGAGATGTCATTGTATAGAGCAACGAAGGAGGGACGTGTTGTACGTTCCCGAAGATTTGACAGTTGTGGCAATGCCTCACATATTTGATGCAATCGGATTCCATTGTGGTCCAATAGTACCCTAGACGTGTGATTTTCTTTGCCATCATAGGTCCACTCATGTGAGGACCGCATTCTCCGTCGTGGACTTCTTCCATCACTTTTCGTGCCTGTGAATGATCAAGGCAACGTAGGACTACACCAAGAGGTGTTCTTTTGTACAATTCTCCTTGCATTAGGATGTATTGGGAAGCTAGTAGGCGTATAGCTCGTTGTCCCCTTTTGTCCATTTCTGGCGGATAGGTACCGTTAAGCTTGAAGTTTAGGATTGCTTGGAACCAGGGTTCTTGTGCGATTTCTTCTTCATCGGTAATCTGATGGACATACGCCGGCTCCGACCGTCGTTCAATACACAAAGGCATTTCCATCATGTAGTCTGGCATATTTATCAAAGATGCAAGTTTCGCAAGAGCGTCTGCAAATTGATTTTCTTCTCGAGGTAGGTGTAAGTAGGTTACATGATCAAAGAATTGAGCCACTTGGTCTATCCTGGCCTGATAGGGTGCAAGGCTTTCACTTCGGATTTTCCAGGATCCCGTAACTTGGTTGATGATCAGTGACGAATCCCCATGCACTCGTAGGTTTTTGATACCTAAGCTTACTGCCGCTTGTAGTCCAATGAGACAAGCTTCATACTCTGCGCGTTGTTTGTCACCTCGAAGTCGAGTTTGACAAAGAATCGGTGTATGCTCACCTTCGGGAGAAATGAGCAACACTCCTATCCCAAATCCTCTTAGGTTTGATGCTCCATCAAAGTATAGATCCCAAGAGTCTACATCAGTTTGAAGTATATCCTCGTCGGGAAATGACCAAGTATCTATGGTTTGTGCGTCGTTGATGGGATTTTCTGCGAAGAATTCGGCGACGGCGCGACCCTTTATTACTTTCAGTGGCACATATTTTAGGTCAAATTCGGAGAGCATCATGGTCCATCTCGCCAGACGTCCGTTGAGAACGGGTTTCTCGAAGAGGTATTTGACTGGATCCATTTTGGAGAATATCTTGACAGAGTAGCTAAGCATGTAATGACGTAGCTTCTTTGTTGCCCACACAAGAGCGAGGCATGTCTTTTCGAGTTGTGAATATTTGCACTCGTATTCCAAGAACTTCTTACTTAGATAGTAAATAGCTCTTTCTTCACTTCCTACATTTGAGCTAGCATAGCACCCATGGCGCTTTCGATTCTTGTGAGATATAAACCAAGAGGTTGATCTTGTTGTGGTGGCATGAGCACCGGTGGTTTAGCCAATATCTCCTTGATTCTATCGAATGCCTTTTGACAATCGTCGTCCCACATGGTGTGGTCTGTTTTCTTGAGCTTCTTGAAGATAGGCTCGCAAATCATCGTAAGTTTCGATATGAATCGACTTATGTATTGCACTTTTCCCAGGAATCCTCTGACTTCTTTTTCTGTTTGAGGTTGTGGCATTTCGATCAGAGCTTTGATTTTGGAAGGATCTATTTCTATGCCTCGTTGGCTAACGACGTATCCTAGGAGTTTGCCAGATGTCACCCCGAATGTGCACTTTTGAGGGTTGAGTCTCATATTGTACTTCCGTAGCCTTGCGAAGAACTTGCGAAGGTTCGCAATATGTCCCTCTCTTTCCTTGGATTTGACAATCATGTCGTCTACATATACCTCGACTTCTTTATGCATCATGTCATGTAGAAGTGTAGTCGCGGTGCGTTGGTATGTAGCTCCGGCGTTGATCAATCCGAACGGCATTACTGTATAGCAATAGGTTCCCCATTGGGTGACGAACGCGGTCTTATGCATGTCTTCCATGGCCATTTTGATTTGGTTATAACCCGCATATCCATCCATGAAGGATAGTAATGCGTGGTCTGCAGTATTGTCCACCAATATGTCGATGTGAGGTAGAGGGAAGTCGTCTTTTGGGCTTGCTTTGTTCAAATCCCTAAAGTCAACACAAACTCGGATTCTCCCATCCTTTTTGGGCACGGGTACTATGTTAGCTACCCAGTCAGAATATTCGGAAACTTTGATGAACCCGGCTTTGAATTGTTTGTCAACTTCTTCCTTAATCTTTAGAGCCCACTCTGTTCTCATTCGTCGAAGCTTCATTTCACAGGTTTGAAACCTGGCTTAATCGGAATTCTATGTTCGGCGATATCCCTGTCGATCCCCGGCATGTCTTTGTAGGACCAAGCGAAGACGTCTTTGAATTCATTTAGGAGGTCTATGAAGTCGGCCCGTTCGGTAGAGCTCAAGGTAGTCCCTATCCTAAGTTCTTTGGGTTCTAGTTCAGTTCCTACATTGATGGGTTCGGTGTCCTCAATTACAGGTCCCCCTTCCCCTTCCTGTAGTATTTCTTTGGCTACGTAGGGAGGTATTTCGGTCAAGTCTGGGTTTTGGTCATCCTCAGTATCATCATAAACAGAATTGCACTCAAGATAACGCAAAGAGTAAGCAGAACCTGATTTATTCATATTAAGATTTGAGTAAAGTTGAAACAAATGAGCCAACTGATCGATGGATAGTGGCGGCAAAGGGACAAAGAATTGGGGCATTTCCCGAACTGCGTGACTACTTGAAAATAAGCTAGGAGAAACGAGGGGAGTGGGGATGACGACGGAGTAGACTCTCTAATGACTCCTCTAGACTCGACTCGACTCCGACTCCGACTCCGATTCGAATTCGTCGTCTTCTGGTTCTTCTTTGAACATCTCTCCTTCTCCAGTGGTGAGCTTGAAGAGTCTTCCTTGATTGTTGGTCCATTTGATTGATTTCCTCCACCCTTTCTGTTGCTTTGTGTCGATTTCCGTGATCAAGGCGGTGGGGTTGAAGCGATCGTCTTGAAGTATCGTAGTAATGATCTCATCCTGCGCGGCCCTAACAAATCGGTCCTCTCCAAACAGGAGGCTAACAGCTTGTTCGTCTAAGCAAGGTGCTTGACGGGTTTTGACGATAGGAACCGTTTTCGAGGGATGAAGTAGCAATCGTGAAAGATCTCGATTCCGGCTAACTTCTTCTCGAGGTAATGCCAAGGTTCGGGAAATCCATGAAAGAGTTCCGAACTTCCTTCTTGAACGAAGTATCCATTCAAGGTAGGGAGATATGGCCTCATTTGGACTCCTACATACTTGCGGTTTTGGACTTGGGCGAGCATTTCGAGAACTTCTTCTGTTGTGGGTTTGTACCCTAGTCCAAGTGGTATTCTCGATGAGTTGCCTTTCTTGTATGGCGCGAAGGTGTTCTTCCGAACTGGGTTCAAAGGCATTCCAGGGAAGTATCCCTGGTTTTTGAGAATGTGGTTGACCACCAAGTTGGAGTAGGGATTATAGTATAAGGGTGCCAACTCACTTTCTATGACATTTACACTTTGGAAGCCCCCAAGTTCGTATATGGGATCCGCAAGGACTTGATTATTTGATTGCTTCTCGATTATGGCTTTGATGGGTGACGAGGTGATTGTCACAACTTTGCCATTTAGTGGGATTTTGATCTTTTGATGAAGGGTGGATGTTACTGCTTTGGAAGCATGAATCCAAGGCCTTCCCAGAAGTATGTTGAATGAAGCTTCGATGTCCACTATTTGGAAGTTGACCTTTCGTTCGATTGGTCCCGTTGCTATGGTTAGGTTAGCAAGTCCTACCACCTTTCGACGTGTACCGTCATATGCACGTACACCTTGATTTGTAGGGGTCCAGGTCTGACTCTTTCATGCCTAGTTTGTGTGCCGTTTTGAGGGGTATGACGTTGACCGCGGAGCCATCGTCCACCAAGGTCATTGGCACATTCTTCTTTAGACAGATGACGGTGATGTATAGAGCAAGGTTGTGACTGGCGCCAAAAGGTGGCAAGTCTTCATCCGAGAAAGTAACAGGGTTACTTAGTTTCGGGGATTCTTGGAAGACCAAGTTGACTACATCTTCAGGAGTAGAGTTATGTGCTACATTCAATTTGGCCAAAGCTTGCAGCAAAGCTTGGCGGTGTGGAAATGAGCTTGCCACTAGTTGCCAGACTGAAAGATCAGCCTTGGTTTTTTGTAATTGCTTGAGCAAATGATCAGTGGGGTCATCTTCGTTGTCATTTGGTGTGATGACATTGGTGGGACCGTTTTGAGTAGTGCTTTGGTATGGACGACCCGAGCGAGTTAGGTGATCTACATCTTGGTCTTCGCCATTTTGGACTATTTCCTTGACTAAGGAGTTTTCAATGAGATATTCATCTTCATCGTCATCGGCCCAAACCCCATTGATTGCGGCTAGTTCCCTCATCCTCATGATGTCACTTTCTAGTTGTATGATTTGATCGACTAGCTTGTCGACCGTGGTGACTACTTCTTGCATAGTAGCATTTTGAGAGAAGATCAATGGTACGCGTTCTTTTGGTGTTGCCTTGGGATTGCGCAAGATCATTACCATGCTTTCTAATTCCCACACTTGTCTATCTACACTCCTTGCCCATGCGATGAAGTCGGAAATGGTAGGGGAGATGGTAGAGTAGAGTCTTTCTTTCTCAATTGCATGAATTTCATCCTCGGCGGGAGAAATGAGATGTGAGCAATCTAAGGTAGATTCATCACTTGTAATCACTAGAACTCCAAGAGGATTCTGAGTGTTATTGGGCTTACCTCCTGGTGGAATTGGAAGTCGACCGTCTTCGATCATATCTTGAAGCACGTGTTTCAACTTGTAGCATTTTTCGGTGTCGTGCCCCTTGCCCCTATGGTATTCACGGGGAATTTTCGTCCCAAAATTTGGACTTCCTTTCGGGCTCGGGAGTAGGTCCAATGGGTTGGAGTTTGCCTTGCTTCACTAGCCTTTTTAGAGCATTGGAGTATGTATCCCCAAGGTTTGTGAACTTCCTTGGTGGGCTAGTTTTCTTGGATGGTTCGAGAAGGTTAACTTCGTCGGTCTTGCTAGTAGAGCCGTATGAACGACTTGTGGACCCTTGGTATCCTCGACCTACCGTTTTGGACAAGAGTCCTTTGCGGATGTCATCTTCAATTCGTGTCCCTAATACGGTTAAGTCCTTGAAAGTCTTGATGTTTTGATATCTCAAATGGTTGGCATATATGGGCTTGAGATTGTCCACGAACTTTTCCACAAGAGTGGCCTCATCCGGGCGTTCAACTAGTTGAGTACTAGTCTTCCTCCACCTACTTAGGAAGTCGGTGAATCCTTCTTTGTCATTCTGGGTAAGAACCTCTAGAGTACGCATATTGACTTGGATCTCGGCATTATCCGCGTATTGTTTTGAGAATTCGATCGCGGCGTCCTCCCAAGTAGCGACCTTTTTGTGATCTAAAGTGTAGAACCATTGCTTTGGGATGGTGTCGAGAGATGAAGGAAAGATCCTTAAGAACATCTCGGGTTTGATGCCTTTGATAGACATGTAATCCTTGAAGGCACGGATATGGTTCAAAGGGTTCTCGTGCCCCTTGAACTTAGGGATATCCGTCATGCTAAAGTTAGTGGGCAATTTGGAATTGACGGCTTCATACTTACGATTGTTCTCCCTATAAATGTCATCTCCTTTAAGGTACATCAATTGCTCCTCTAGGTATTGGAGCCTTTTCTCAGCTGCGGTCGTCCCCATGAGAGGATTCTCATCCTTAGACTCGTCATCGGAAAATTGTAGTACTTCACCTTTAATGGGCGGCAACCTTCCCTCTACGTCAAAGATACGGCCTTCGATGAGCTCGAGGCGGTCATAGGTTTGGTTTTGGGTAACTTGCATTTGGGCTAGCGCGGCTAGGATTCGATCATTACTTTCTTGAATTTGCTGGAGGTTCGTATCATCACTTGACCCAGGCATCTTGAAAACTGAGTAAGAGATCGGCGACGAATCAAAACACGATCGACCATTCTATCACACTTGCTAAAAGAGGAAAAGTTTTGACTCGTGAAGTGGGTGTGTGCCACTTGTGTTGAGTGAGTTTTGAAGAAAGACAAGGTCTTTGAAAATGTGTGTCCTAGTCAACTGTAGTGTAGTTGTAGGAGTGGACTCTAGGTGAGGTTTGAAATGGGCTTGTGGCCCGAATTTTGACACGACAAACGGACAGAGTTTTGACCGGATTTTGTACTAATTAAAGGCCCTATTTTCGAAATTCTTGTTTGAAAACGGGTTTTGATTTTTTTTTTGAAAATTCGTCATGGTTTTGTTTAGAAATGGTGATCACATAAGGTTTACATATTCATACAAGCATTATAACGGGATGCTGAGTGCTTTTAGAAGGGTTTTGGTTTAAAGGGTGGGTTGCCATACCAAACCATCAAACCCGAAGTCTGTGGAGAGGCTCGTGCCAAACAAGAGTAAGGCCGATTCCTAGTCCATTTCCTCAAGTAGTGAAGGCCCTTGATACAAACAAGAGTAAGCATCATGGTATGGATGACGTCAACCGCTATCCATCCTTAGGCCCAAATAGGAATTAGGACCGTTTAGACGGGACGATTGGTCGAATAGGTTGGGTTGGGCCTAGGAAGGCCGAATTAAACGGTCTAGGAAGACCGAGTTATGAAAACCGACAATTGTCTTGCACAAATTTATTCCCTAACCTTGTTCAAGTTTCACCCTAGCTACACGTAAGTGTATGTCCCCAGCGGAGTCGCCAAACTGTAGACAGCGGGCCGCCCACGGGGGCGCTTGGTGAGGAGCGAAAACAAGCGTTTGCATTTTGTATGGAGTCGCCACCAATTTTTATGGGAAATTGGAACCGTTCGAATACCTCGTGTCATGTCAAGACACAAAGTAGTGACATGAACACTAAGCAATCGTTACCCTTAGCATTCTATGTCTAGAATGACTCTCGTGGATGCCAATGAACACGGGTGCTCACAGAGATCTGGAGTAAGGGGTGAGGGTACGTATTAGGAAGCTCTTTTGATCGAACACCTAATCCCGCCCGCCTCGATAGCGGCCTCTACTAATGATTAGGGAAGTTATTCGTACTCGATATATTGTCGGCTATAATGCATGCAATGCAACATCCATAAATTAATCCTAGCATGTGAGAATTAATACTAAGTCGGTGAACAATTAATTTAGCATACAATTAGATCGAAGTAGGAGTTAATGTTCATTTACATGTGAAGCATACAAATGATACGAAATACAATAATAAATATAATTACAATAAAGAAAATTACAATAATTACAATGGAATAGGCGATTTATGTCGAAAATACCGCTAAAACGAATGATTTGATAAAAAGAATAAAAGAATAAAACAAAGAAATACGAACAAGTCAGAAGGTGATAATACGATTAATAGTTAATTAATACGTAGCTAATTAATCTAGGTCAAGGCAGAAAAGGAGTTCGGGACAAAATCACCTGAACAGCGCAAGAGACATCGCGCCCTTTGGAAGAGGCGCAGCAGTCGCTGCGTCTGTTCCAAGGGTGAGTTCTGGCTGTGAAGCCGGAACTGCAAATCGTTAATATTAATTGGTGAATTTAATGGATTGATTTAATTATTTACTCGGATGAAAGTGATTAGCGTGTTATTTACATATGATTGAGGTCATAAAAAAAACAGTAAAACATGAATGAGACGGAATTAAACGAATTAATTATGTGAAGGGTCGATGTTAATGAACGATTAATTAAACTAACTAACGAATTATACTAAACATGATGAATGGATGACGAATTAGTGATGAATCAATAAATACACAGATGCAAATTTATCAACAACGAATTCCAGAAACTCAATATGAACGAATTGAACTTCTAAAACCCGGAACTTGAATTTAATGACGAAAACCCGCAAATATTGATTATAAGGGATTTAAGTCGGACTTGACGACTAATTAAGCATGAATGATGAATTATATACAACATACATATGATTTATAAATTACCGTGATGAAGAATTAAAAGAACAAAACAAAAGAAATAATTTTGGCACGAATTACAGAGAACGGAGGAAGAAGAAAAGAAGCAGGAACTGCGGCAGCCTCACGAAGAGGCGCAGCAGGTGCCGCGCTCCTTCGAAGAGGCGCAGCAGTTGCTGCGTCTTTTCTCGACGTCTGTCTACTGGAAATCCGCAAAAAACAGGTTTTAAAGATGGTTTTTAGAAATCGGTTTTAATGGTATATTCGACATAAACCTTACAATCGATGATTACAAGAAATAAATACAATAAATAAAGAGAATTATTACACCCTCAGACTTACATGTTGACGGAACGAGAAGAACTAAGAAGATCGATTAGTGATGCTCGACGCGAATGCAAGGAAAGAATGCCCTCGTAAGAGGAAAACGATTTAACAAGTTGATTAATTAGATTGATTGAGTGTAGTGGTCAAATTGGTCGGTCATGCAACGGAGAGGCTGGTACCCGGAAAGATCCGAGCTTACGTGGTCGGAAGTCCAAGCACGTAGGCGCCAATTAGTAAGAACGAAGTCTAGAATGCAAAGGGAGAAGAGAAGGGCGGACACTCGCGTGAGAAATATGAGGAACGAAAGCTCCTATTTATACTAATCACGTGAAGGAATAGGGTTTCGGAGACTCTTTGGAAGTGAATCTCGGAAAGATATAAAAAAGATACGTAAATCATGCAAAGAAGGGCCTGGGAAGAGGCGCAGCGCCACTGCGTCTCTTGGAAGAGGCGCAGACACTGCGTTGCGTCTGTTCCCAGGAGGTTTCCTCCTGCTTAAGAAAGATTTCCGCGTTTTAGTTATGGTAGGACGGATTTAATTTGATTATCTTTTGAATATTACGGGATATTGTTTGCCAAAAGATAAAATTTGATGAAATATGGAATAGAAATATCCGGAACATTCCAACATTCGACTCGGGATTTAACAATATCGAAAAATGGAGACGGTTTTTGATCCGGACTCCGAATGTACTCTAATTACTGCCAAAACGACCGTATCGGCACGTAGATGACAACTAAGAGGTTGACATTTATATTTGAGCAATCACTTGACGATAAACTTACGAACTGTCACTAATCGTTCCGCGAATCAAACATGCGGCCCAATCATCACCGGGTGGTTTGCGAGGGGTGCAGAAACGAGGTGTCTACAATACTCCATATCCTCTCCAACCAATCCATTAGTCAAAACAACATCTAATGTGTCAATCTTATACAATTCATACACGGTTTGCACAATTGGTTCAAAAATTTCAAGAAAACACTAAGAGAAAGTCTCGCTTAGGTATTTCATTGCCTCATGTATGTTATACTCAATCTTTTGCCCTTCAAATTCCATTGTAAGGCGCCCACTAGACACATCAATCTTGGTGTTGGAAGTTCTCATGAAAGGCCTTCCCAACAAAACGGGAGTAGAGCCTTTCTCGGGTTCCATTTCAATTACATAGAAGTCGGCGGGGAAAAGCATATCCCCCACCTTCACCAAGACATCTTCAACAATTCTCTTAGGATAGATATTGGACCTATAGGCCAAAGAAATGACCGTACGAGTCGGTTTCAAAGGTCCTAACTTGAGAGACTCATAAAGGTAAGTGGGAAAGATATTAATAGATGCACCTAAATCAAGCATAGCCTGTTGACAATCCAAGTCACCAATTTTGCAAGGGATGGTGAACATGCCCGGATCACTACATTTTTGTGGCAAATGTTTTTGAAACATTGCCGACACATGTTCACTAGCCCTTACCTTTTTCATGCTTTTTGCCTTGTTGGTCCTCTTAGTAGTGCACAACTCTTTCAAAAACTTTGCATGCTTGGGCACACTACTAAGAAGAGCAAGAAGTGGAATGTTTACCTCCACTTTATGAAAGATATCGTAAAGGTTTGAAGTCTTCTTGTCAATTATCCTTGTGTCATTCAAAGCACTTGGAAATGGAGCTTGTGGCTCGTATTCCGGAAGCGGTTCATTGATCCTCACTTGTTGAGGTGTAAATGCTTCCCCATTTTCCACTACCACTTCAATTTCATCTTAAACTACATCCTCCACTTCATGAACAATAGGAAGTGGTCTTGTTTTCTTAGGAGCCATGGGTGCCTCTACCGACTCTCTACCATTCCTCAAAGAGGCCGCTTTTGCTTGTTCTTTGGTGGGTGGAGGAATGGTGTGAGAAGGGAGGCTCCCTCCTTGAGTGGGTTGTGAAGTGAGTGTGTTGAGAATTTGACCAACTTGGGTCTCATGTTTACCAATCATAGAATCGGTGAGCCGATTTTATTGAAGCACGGTGGTTTGGAATTCCTTGGTATTTTGTAGCAAGGCTCGACTTTCTTTTTGCAAGATTTGGCTTTCTTTTTGCATTGCCACTTGATTCATAGCAAGTTTCTTCATCATCTCTTCCAAGGAATTTTGTGATTGGTTTTGATTTTGATTTGACTTTTGAAATGAGGAACCATATTTGGATGAGATTTCCACCCTTCATTGTAAGTGTTGGAATAGGGGTCAAACTTCCTAAACCCAATAGCCTTCACCGCTTCAATTGCCTCCTCCGTTTGCAAAGATGGACACCCATCGAAGGGATGAGTTGGATCATTACAAAGATCACAAAATTTCACATGAGATGCACTCCTATTTCCTTTTGCAAGTTCCTTGACCAAATTGGTAAGAAAATCAACTTTTTCCTCCATATGGTTGGAGCTTTGCCTTGAAGAATATGCCCTACTTGCCTTCCTATTTCTCCTCCCGAAGTTCCTAGAGCTTCCTACCAATCTTTCAATCAACTCATTTGCTTCTTGGACCGACATATATTCAATCCCTCCTTGCGTAGCGGCTTTAATCATCCTAGCATCATCCTCAAGGAGACCACCACAAAAGTTCAAGAGTAGGTCGTGGTCGGTATACCCATGGTATGGGCAACTAGCAAGAAGTTGTTTGAACCTCTCCCAATACTCATACAAGTTCTCCCCATCCATTTGTTCAACATTACTTATTTCTTTCTTCAATTGGGAGGAGAGACTAGCGGGAAAATACTTCTCTAAGAAAGCCCTCTTCATTTGATTCCAAGTGGTGATGCTTCCGGTGGGGAGATAGTAAAGCCAATCGTTTACCGCGTCCTTGAGTGAAAAAGGGAAGGCTCTTAGTTGAAGTTGCTCATCGGTAACCCCATTAGGCTTCATGCTTGAGCAAACCACATGAAATTTGTTTAGATGCTTATTGGGATCTTCCGTGCTAAGTCCATGGAATTGGGACAATTGGTGGATGAGCCCAAACTTGAGTTCAAAGGTGGCATTTTCCACCAAGGCCGGAAAGGAGATACACAAGAGCACTTGTGTAAGGTCCGGGGCGGTAGTTCTTTGATGGTTCTAGGCCTTAGTGGATTCTCGTCCTCACGATCACCCATAATGATTCTTATGGGTGTGGCTCGGTTTCAAAAGAAATGAAGTTATCTTCCTCTTGGTTTTGTTGAGTCACGGGATTAATTTCTTTAATAACCGGGGTGTCTCTTCTAATACCTCCTCCTATCCAAGCAAGTGATCTTCGAATCTCCGGGTTGAATGGAAAAAGTGGTTCACTTGAATTCCTAGTATTGACCATAAACATTTCTACATAAGAGCACACAATCAAAAAGGTTCACACAAGTAATGAACATGACACTAACAACAATGAACAAAGATTAACTAACACAACTATCCTAAAAACTCCAACAAAAACACTAGCAAAACCGTTACCTTCCCCGGCAACGGCGCCAAAATTTGACGCGCCTAAAATGTTGCTATTTAAGACGGCCAAATTAGCAATTTATATACCACAATACGTACTAATTAATACTAATTCTAAACTAGTAAAGTAGTAAGCAAAGGGATCGAACCACTACTACAGATACAGGCAACCACAACGGCCCTTTAACAACGCTTATTCACGAAAATCATCAAAACACGTTGTAGAATTGATTCCGCGAATTTTACCAAACTTAATTACAACGGTTCTGTGTTGTTAACCGTTGTTATTGGTTTTAACAACGGGTCATACTTTAAAAACCGTTGTTAATGAAAAAACTAATAACAACGGTTAAATTTTAACCGTTGTTAATGGTTTGGCGCCAAATTAGTGAAAAGTAATCACAACGGTTATATTAGAACCCGTTTTTAATACTTTTTAACAACGGTTGTAGACTCAATAACCGTTGTTATTAATATTATGAAAATCTTAAGAACAATAGATTGCTTTATTCTGCTATACGCTACAAAACACAAACACAAGCTAATACTGATACTATATCATCCTCCATTCCTCCCTGATCGTCTCTCTGTCTTCATCTCCGTCACTGTTGTCACGTCTTCTCTCCCTCATCGTGTTTATCAATCAGGTATATATATGTTTCTTAGCAACGCTTATAGATATAGGATTTTTTGGGTTATTATCTAATTTGTTGATAATTTAGCTTAATTGCTTTCCTGAATTTCGTTTATTTGTTTGCCTATTATTGTATTTTCTGAATTAGTTGCCTATTATTACGAATGTAGAATAATGACTCGAACTTGGATGATTGATGCAAATATGAGTGACCGCACCTACAAGGATGGTTTAGCTGAATTTTATGAATTCGTTTCGAACAATTTGAAAGGTTCTTCTAGTATTGCATGTCCTTGTGAAAGATGTGGTAATATTAGCTATATGGCTTTTCCGGACGTTAAAATACACCTAGAAAAGTGGAGATTTAGTCGATCCTATACACGTTGGATTTTTCATGGGGAATCATTAGAGGAAGAGAATAACTCTGAAGAAGATGATGTTGAGGTACACGAAAGGCTAACTGATGATCCTGAGTTTGCCGAGTTTTTTGAGTTGGAAGAGTTGGAAGTAGAGAAGTTGAATGTTGGGTCTATAGATAATGGAGAGAATGATGATGAGTCCATTGCTTTTGAAGATGTAGGTGATGACACTAGTAATTGAGATGACCTTAACAACATGTATGAGAAGTTGTGTGAGTCTGAAGCACCTCTGTATCCTGGTTGTAAGTTCACAAAAATGTCGGCTGTGGTGAAGTTGTATAATATCAAGGGGGCAAATGGGGTGAGTGACACGTGTTTCACTAGTTTTTTAGCCTTGATAAAGGAGTTGCTTTCTGATGGTAATGTTCTACCTGTTAAGACATATGAGGCGAAAAAACTAATAAGAGGAGTGGGTATGAAATATGAGAAAATACATGCATGTCCAAATGATTGCATATTGTATCGGAAATTATATCAAAACTTAACCAATTGCCCTAAATGTTTGGAGTGGCGTTATAAGGATAAGGAAGGGATCCCGGCTAAGGTGTTGTGGTATTTTCCATTGATACCAAGAGTCATAAGGATTTATGCGAATCTCGATGATGCAAAAATGTTAACTTGGCATGAAACAGGAAGAATAAATGATGGAAAGCTAAGACACCCGGCAGATGGTAAGCAATGGAAATCGTTCGACGCTAAGTATCCCGAGTTCGGCAATGAACCTAGAAACTTACGTCTAGCGCTGTCCACTGATGGAATGAACCCACACGGAAACATGAGTAGCCAACATAGTACTTGGCCAGTAGTGTTGGCTATTTATAACTTACCTCCATATGTGTGCATGAAAAGAAAGTATTTGATGTTGTCATTGTTAATTTCCGGCCCTAAACAACCTGGAAATGATATAGATGTATATTTGGAACCTCTTCTAGATGATTTGCGATTGTTGTGGGATAGTGGGATAGAAGTATTTGATGCATATAAGAACGAAACTTTCAATTTGAGAGCGATGTTATTGTGTACAATAACTGACTATCCGGTTTATGGCGACCTTTCTGGGCACACAGTTCATGGGAAAGAGGCTTGTCCATTGTGTGGGGAGGATATCGAGTCTGAATACTTGAAGTCTTCTCGTAAGTATGTGTATATGGGAAATAGGAGGTTCTTGTATCATGACCATTGTTATCGCAAGATGCAGAAAGCATTCAATGGAAGACAAGAACTTCGTCAACCTCCTAGAATTTTGAGTGGGCATGAAGTTTATCAGAAAGTAAAGCATATTAAGATAGATTATGGGAAGAAGAGCGGCTCTAAATTGTCTACTCGTGGGTATAAGAAAAGATCCATATTTTTTGATAAACTTCCATATTGGCCTGACTGGAGGTCGCATTGCCTCGATTTCATGCACATTGAGAAAAATGTCTGTGATAATATTATCAATACCCTTCTGAATGTTCCTGGTAAAACAAAGGATAACGCCGCAGCTAGGGAAGATATGAAAATGATGGGTATTAGGCTAGAGTTGGCACCACAGAAGAGAGGTAATCGTACATTTTTACCGCCAACAGCTTATACCCTTTCACGGAATGAGAAAAAAGAGTTATGTGCATGCTTGAATGGAATTAAAGTGCCACATGGTTATTCGTCGAACATCAAAAGCCTAGTGTCGATGCAAGACCTAAAACTCACCGGGTTAAAGTCACATGATTGTCACACTTTGATGCAACAATTACTACCTGTGGCTATTTGTTCCATTTTACCTGAAAAGGTAAGATATGCTATAACTAGATTCTGTCTCTTCTTCCAGTCCATATGCGAGAAAGTCATCGATCCCGATGACGCGGATTCATTGCAGGACCTCGTTGTAACCTTTCTTTGTCGATTGGAAATGTATTTTCCACCCTCTTTCTTCACTATCATGATTCATCCGACCATTCACTTGGTTAGGGAGATTTTGTACCTTGGGCCCGTGTACTTGAGATACCAGTATCCTTTCGAAAGATTGATGAAAGTCTACAAGGACTATACATCTAATCGGTATCGTCCGGAAGGTTGTATTGCTGAACGCGCTATTTTAGACGAAGCTCTTTCATATTGTTACGCTCATCTCTCCCCTGAGGAGTTGATTGGCGTTCCTAAGAATCATTATAGTGACTGGATGACCGGAAAAGGTATTAGGGGCCGGGTTGAAAAAATTGTGACACGTGAAATGTTGCATTTAGCACACATGTATGTGCTAAACAACGAAGATGAGGTGCAACCTTATATTCAACAACACAAAGATGAGCTCAAATACGATCACCAAAACAAGACCGAGAAGTGGATTGCGAACGAGCATACGAAGACGTTTGCAGAGTGGTTTAGGAATATTGTCTTAGAGTGTACTGATCAAACTGGTGATGACATCTCTCCTAGGTTACTACGTCTTGGTTTAGGTCCAAATGCCAGGGTCACCTTTTACAACAGTTTTGCCATTAATGGATATACTTTTTACACCCGCGAGCAAGATGAGTTGAGCACAATGCAAAATAGTGGTGTGAGTTCTGAATTTGAGGCAATGCACTTTGCTACTTCAAAAGATAAAAAGCCTATTTGGGGAAAATGCCTTTATTATGGTGTTATTCAAGAAATATTGGTACTAGATTACATTGATTTCACAATGCCTTTGTTTCGATGTAACTGGGTTGATAACAACATCCATTGTGTCCGAAAGGATAAGATGGGATTTACGTTGGTCAATCTGGGTAAGGTTGGCAATAATAAGGATGATCCTTTCATAATGGCATCCCAAGCTAAACAAGTGTTCTATGTCACCGATCCTATGGATAAGAAGTGGTCTGTTGTACTGTCTATAAGGAGTAGAAAGAGTAGTCCATCCGATAATGGTGATGATGATCAGGATGTCGTTTTTGAGGGAATGGATCAGTCTACCACTGTATCTTATTTCGACGATGTTGACACTGATCATGAGGACACTGAAAGCATCTATATGCGTGATGACCATGGTGAAGGTATTTGGGTTAACGAAGAAACTATGACATCCAAGAAACGTCCCCCGATCCCGAGATAGTTCATCGGGACACGATGATATGGACGACCAACATTTTGAGTCATTTTCAGACCAATAATTTGATGGTTTAATTTATTGGTAAATCAATAATGGTCATTATATTGTTAAATAAAAATTCCCAAATTTGCATGGCATGGTAAATCCTGTAGCTTAGATATGTAGTATGCATGCATGCTGGTGTTGTCTTATTTTCTTGATCTTATTATTAGATGTGGATGCTGGTGTTGAAATTGCTTTGAATAATGTTGCAAAGATATGGTGCTTCTCAACTGTTAAAGATGTATTGTTACAGTTTGGACTGTAATGGAATTACAGTAATTTTAAAAAAAAAAAGGTTCAACTATAACAACGGTTATATTTAAATTACCCGTTGTTAATACTTTCAACAACGGGTGTAGTACCTCTACCCGTTGTCAATGATTTTTTTGACATATTTCATTTTGGCGCAAATTTGGTGAAAATATATTACAACGGGTATATTTTAACCGTTGTAATAAACGTTTGACAACGGTTGACTTTTATTGTCCCGTTGTTATTAACATATAACAACGGTTCTTCTTTGAGCACCCGTTGTCAATAGTTTGTCTTAATAAAAAACTAATTTAGAAACCCATACAAAGATGCCATACACAAACACACACAACATTAGTTCAACCGTTGGTATCCCGAGTTAATTCTTCTCTCTTCCTCGCTTTCTACATTCTCGTTGCCCATCGCCGCCCAATTTCCGACGCCTTGATTCCGTTGCCTTCCCTTATCATCCTGCTCGTTCTCTTTATCATCATCATCATCAGGTATGTTCACATTAATTTTGTGTTTCGTCATTAGGGTTTTAAGACGATCATCTTGTTTCTTTTTCATGCATCTGTTTGTTTTTCGTCTTCTTTGTTATCTTTATCATCCCGCATCATCTACTTCACTCCTCTTATTAGGGTTTAGGATTTTAGAAGCTCAATCTGTTGTTTTAAATTTTCATTCCTATTAGGGTTTAGGGTTTTAGATAATACTATGCATGTACGTTGTTAAGTTGTTCATTTCCTATATCATTCATATTTGGGTTTTAGGATTATCATGGGTGAAAAACGTAAAAGAAGTCAAAAGAATAATAAGCCTGGTGATAATAAGCCTGGTGAGAGGGGTACTACGAAGTGGCAGAAAGTCCTTGCAGCTATAGCCGCTAAACAGCCGTTCGAAATAACATGGAGTGAGATGGGTTTCCCTCTTGGTCCGGATGCGGGTCTTTTCTCCAGTTGGATTGGTACTTGCACAAGACAGTTTGTGCCTATCCATTTAGATGATTTTAGAAATTTGAATCCAAAATTGGCGGAGTTATACTTGGCTCGTGTAAAGGAAGGCTTTATTATACCCGATGAAAGCCATGATCCGTATTTAATGAATAAGGCAGCGGATGTCCACAGGCAGTGGAGGTGTGACGTTGCTAGGGATTGGTTGTATGTGGACAAGGCAACGGGGGAGATGCGTAAGAGCCCACCGGAAAACAAGTGTCCCACCATCAAGCAGGAACAATGGGATCTTTTCAAAACGATGAGAACTACTGAGAAGTTTCAGGTTAAATATCCTCGCCTTTTAACGATTTACCTATCATTTTTTTAATTAATGAGTCCTTTATATAATCTTTTTATTATCTCATCTACTTGCGCTTTTATATAATTATTTGAAGGCCGTTAGCAGAAGAAATCGTGCTAACATTTCATGCAAGAAGGGGAAATGGTATGGTTCTTGAGGCGGTTACGGAAAGATAGAAGAGAACCTCGTAAGTAGCATGCATTATTCCCCTGTGAGACTTTATTTTTTTAATCACACTTGGACTTGCATTGATACACATTTACGTGTATAAATGTTACCATGTTAATGTGTAGGTGGCAAAGAGAGTGAAAGAGGTGGATCGACATGTAACTTATAAAGAAGGGCACACGCCTAAAGGATCCCGGTCGCGTGACAAATATGATGAGGAAGTGTTGGCCAACATAGTAAGCATTATTTTATTAAGACGAGTTCATTACTAACTTTATTATTTTAGTCACAAATATAATTTGAAGTTTATTTAATATATTATAGGACAACGTATTGAAAAAGGTAGAAGAAGGGAAATTCACTCCCAGTGGTCGTAATGATGTTCTTGCTAGAGCGATCGGCCGACCCGAACATCCAGGTCGTTTGAGGGGCGTCCCGTTATAGGTTGGAGTAACGAAATATTATGGGAAAACTGCCCCGATAAAGAAGAAAAGGAAGACTAAGTCTGAGAAGGCTGACATGGTAACATTTATTCTATTATTTTCATTTAAGTTCAATTCACATGTTATTGTTGGGATAAAAATTGCTGACACATTACATTCTTGGCAAGCGACTTTAGTTAATGGCATTCGTACTACTAAAGTGAATGCTTTGAGGTAAGCTTTCCGAAGAAGAAGTGAAGATGATGGAGGATGTCATTTCTAAAGGGGGTAATAATAAGGTACAACAGATTGGTCAAGAGGCCGCTACTACCTTGGCAATACATGAGAAGGAAGTATCGGTCAACGAGATTCGAAAGATCGGTACCTAATAATGCTTCAAGTTGTAACAACTAAAGCCGATCAGGTACCTAATACTTCCTTATTTTTCTTTTCTTTTTTTTTTTTGGGTAAGATCGGGGGTGTGTTCCCCGCCACTCTAATGCTATAACTTCTGACATGGTGCCATTGGTTAATTTTATTAGGTAAATAATGGGTCCGAAAAGGAGATGCAACTTGAGAAGACGGCTGATGGAAAACAAAGATACATCCCCTTCAAGTCGGTTCCTGTTTTCGCAAGGTATGCATGAAGTGTTTAATTAGTTAAATTTATATGAATGCTGAAGTTTGTGCAAAAATCGGCCTGAGACAGAAAGCGTTTTTGCAAAATCTTTTGAATGCTGAAGCGTTTTTGCAAAGATATAATAATGTATGTGTATATTCTTCAGGCCGTAAACAAGAGGCCAGTTATTCTTGCTGACCCTAAAACCGAAAAGCCACATGTGCGTGTTGGCCGGGGTCTCGTAGAAATGCACACCAAATCTGCAGCAGCGGTATCATACCAAAGTAGAGATAACTACAGTCTTACCAGGCCATGAAAACTTGCAACTGCCTGTCCCAGTTCGTGACGACATTACCATTCTGGGAGATGCGCTTGGAAGTTTCATCCAATGGCCTGAAACTCACATCTACTTGGCTCGGACGTCTCCGCCTCAGAAGCGGAAAGCAGTTGGGGTTAGAAGAAATACCTTTATATATATGTTAAATTTTTAATTGTTGAATGTTTTTATATGTTAAATTTATATGTTATTTTGTTTTTTGTAGGGAACAAAAAAGCCGGCTTTGGCGGATAAGCCTAAGTCCACAGACATGCCAACGACCTCGTCGAGACAACAACTTGATGAGGTATTTAATTAACTTCTCCATTTTTTTAAAAACCTCGCTCCCTTTATTTATATTTTGTCTGTATTTATAAAAAGCATGGTAATTTTGTGTAGGGGACAAAAAGACCGATAAGCCTAAGTCCCCGTCTTACTCTGCTACTACTACCTCATCATTGAAAGAGCATGTTGACGAGGTATTTAATTAAGTACGCTTTTATTTTTATTACTCCAACTAGGATATGTTACCTTTGGATTTTTTATTATTTTAATTATCTACTACATGTGTAGGCTGGTGGTAGTAGCACAAAATCAAAGACTCATTCTTTCCCTTGACACGAAAGTTAGGAGTTTAAACGACACACAATATAAAGGGAAGGATTACATGGGATATGTAAGAACGGTGACGATGAGGAAACTGCATGAGGAGGCTGGCCATCGCATAGCCACCGAGCAATTGATAGTTATTCCGCTCGAGGAGGATATTCTAGGGGTTGAGCGCTAAGCACATCTATCATGGGATATGCTAGCCGTATGGGCTGGCCTAGACCAGATTGATATCCAACACGTATTTGTTTGGATGAAGTAAGTTTCTTAATAAATAATTTCATATTCTAATATTCTGACTACTAGATAGTGTTTTAAATACCGGAATTAATACCGTAATAATGTAGGATATTGAAATTGAGAGTGATCCCCGAGAAGAATATTCCATCTGATCAATACGTTCCCGTGCCCCTATATTTTATCTTTATTTATTGTGGATTTCTCGTTCCAAGAACGGGTAGATTATATTGCTCAAAGAATTGGCGACAACCAAGAAGCTGATTTTTGGCGCTTATAATGAAAAAGGGTAATAAACAAATTAATATTACGTTTCCCCCTACAATTGCATTTTCATAACTAATATATGTACTTGTTAATAATGATGATATCTCTTGATGTAGGACTCATTGGGTGCTAGCAGCCATCATGCCGACAAGGAATAAAGTTTTCTGGTTGGACTCTTTACATCATCAACCAAGCGAGACTTTTAAGTGCTTGATTAATATGTAAGTTTATAATACTGATTTATTTATAATAACATTAAGTTTCAATTTTTATTTATAGAAAAAAGCTCATTTTTGCCCCTAAAAAAATGAGTTTCTGCCTCCTTTTTATTTTAAAAAAAAAGGGCCTTTGAGAAGAAAAGAGCAAACGAGCATAATCAACCCACGAAAGATTCTGATGTTGGCCCTGATTTTATTACGATAACAGGGGTACGTGCTCAAATACAATAACATTAAGTGCAAAATCTGTGTTTAATACTAATACAATACCTAAAGTTCAAGATTCTGATGTGAGCCTTCTCTCGTCTGTTTGTTTTTATGTAATAATAGGCCCCTCGCCAGCCAGATAGCATACAATGTGGATACTACGCTTGTCGGTTCATGTTGGAGATTATTAGGCGAAGATATATCATTATTCCAGAAAAGGTTAGTAATTTAATAATGTGTTTATTACTTTTTTTAAGTTAGAGCTAATGTTGTCTTGCTTGCTGCTATATATACCATGATGTTGCTAATGTTGTCTTGCTTGCTGCTATATATACCATAATGTCTTCTCTTTGTTTTTTCCGCAGTATGCAATCAACCCGTCACAACAGATTGAGCAGTACTCAAGTATAGATATAGACGAGGTAAGAGACATGTGGGGCAACTACGTCTTAGAATATAGAAATGCATGATACTCAGAGTTTAGATCAACTTATTAGTAAATTTTTTGTTGAAGTTAGGGAATGATTAGTTCATATATATATATATATATATATATATATATATATATATATATATATATATATATATATATATATATATATGTATGTATATATGATGTTTTTTTGTGGTTGAATTGAATCTATTGAGTTCGATGAACCCAAATTGTGATTTATACTTTGGTCTTTGGTATATGGTGTCTGATATATGCAGGTTTTTGAATGGCATGAAAAAAATTTAATTTTTCAAAACATTAGGAGTTCGTAATAAAAACGGTTACTAAAAAAACCGTTGTGAAGACTTTTCACAACGGTTAATAAAAAAAACACTGTTGTGAATGACTTTCACAAATACCCGCGCATAATATTCAACAACAGGTTTTAAACGAAGAACCGTTGTTAAAAGTCTTCACAATTTTGCAGGTAAAGTTACAACAATGGTTTGCTTCAACTAAGAACCGTTGTTACTAACAATTTCAACAACGGGTATGTAGCATAAACCCGTTGTCAAAAGACTTCACAATTTTGGAGGGAAAGTTACAACAACGGTTATACATACGACAACCGTTGTTATATTATTCCCTCTAAATTTTTGAAACACTTTCCACAACGGAGAACACCCAACAACAACGGCTTTTAACCGTGGTGAATACTTTAGACAACGGTAAATAACCAAACCGTTGTAAATACCTTCTACAACGGCCGTTTTAACAACGTCCGCTTTTTGTTTTTACAACGGTTTTTACCCGTTGTTATAGCCTGTATCTGTAGTAGTGAACCCAAGAGAAGGGGGTTTGAAATGGTGTGTAAATTAGAGCAAGTACAACAATTGTGATAAGTTAAACAACAAACAAGTATGTAAAAAGGGGGGATATAAAGGGATCGAACCTAAGAGAAGGGGGTTTGCAATGGTGTGTAAATTAGACCAAGTAGAACAATTGTGATAAGTTAAACAAAAAACAAGTATGTAAAAAGGGGGGATTTTGGTTTGGTTTTCAAAAGTTGTAGATGCCTCATTTCTGCACCTCCCGCAAACCACCCGGTGATGATTGGGCCGCATGTTTGCTACGCGGAACGATTTGTGACAGTTCGTAAGTTTATCGTCAAGTGATTGCTCAAATACTAATGTCTACCTCTTAGTTGTCATCTACGTGCCGATACGGTCGTTTTGACAGTAATTAGAGTACATTTGGAGTCCGGGCCTAAAACCGTCTTCATTTTCTGATAACCGTTAAATCCCGAGTCAGAATGTTCTGGAATGTTCTGGAATGTTCCGGATATTTCTATTCCATATTTCACAATCTTTTAATCTTTGGTAAAGAATTTCCCGTAATATTCACACAAAATATTAAGGAAAATAAGATTAATCCGTTATTCCATAAATTAAACACGGAAATCTTTCTTCCGCAGGAGGAAACCACCTGGGAACAGACGCAGCAGGTGCTGCGCCTCTTCCAAGAGACGCAGTGCATGTTGCGCCTCTTCTCAGGTCCTTTTCTGCGTATTTTTCGTATCTATTCATATCTTTTCGAGATTCACTTCCAAAGTTTCTCCGAAAACCCTAATTCCTCCACGTGATTAGTATAAATAGGAGCCTTTGCTCCTCATATTTCTCACGCGAGTGTCCGCCCTTCTCTTCTCCCTTTGCATTCTAGACCACGTTCTTACTTTTTGGCGTCTACATGCTTGAACTTTAGACCATGTAAGCTCGGATCCTTCTGAGTACCAGCCTCGTTTAGCATGACCGACCAATTTGACCAACTCCACCATAATCAACTTAATCGTTTTCCTCTTATGAGGGCACTTTCGTTACATTCGAGTCGAGCATCACTAAATCGTAAACTTAGTTCATCTCGTTTCGTCAAACATGTAAGTCTGAGGGTGTAAATATCTCCTTTATTTATTGTTATTTTCTTTTTGTATCATTAATGTAAGGTTTATGTCGAAAGTACTTCTAAAAACCGATTTGTAAAACCATGTTTAAAACCCTTTTTACGGATTACCAAAAGATGGCCGTCGAGAAAGGACGCGCAAGAATCGCTGCGCCTCTTTGAAGGGGACGCAGCACTCTTTGCGCGCTCTTCGTGAGGGCCGCCGCAGCCTCCTTCTTCCTTTCTTCTTCCTTCGTCTTTTGATAATTCGATCGTTTTGTTTCGTTTTCAATTGTTCATTGTTTCTTTAACACGATAATTTTAAGTATAATAATTTAACATATCGTTCATCACTGTTAGTATTTAATTCATCATTAAATCCCGACTTAAATCCCTTATAACCAATATTTGCGGGTTTTCGTCATTAAAATCAATCCGGGTTGTAGAGATTCGATTCTTTCATATCCCTCATTAGTTCTTCATTAACTCATCATATTTAACCTATTTAGTTCACCCATGTCACTAATCAATCTTGCATTCATGCAATTAATTCATCTACATTCGTCTCATCCATGTTTTATCGCTTTTATGACTCATTCACATGTAATTAATGTATTAAATCACTTTCATCCGAGTCAAATATCATAATCAATCAATAAATTCACCCAAGAACATTAACGATTTGCAGTTCCGGCTTCACAGCCAGAACTCAGGCTTGGAACAGACGCAAAGAATCGCCGCGCCTCTTCCAGGGCGCAACTCATTGCGCTGTTCCAGGTTGATTTACGTCCCGAACTCCCTTTCGCCTTGACCTAGTTTAATTAGTTTACGTATTTAATCTGGTATTGTTCGTATTATCGCCTAATCTGTTCGTTTATTCCTTTATTCTTTTTTTCTCAAATTATCCGTTTTAAAGGTATTTTCGACATAAATCAATGAACCCGTTGTAATTATTGTAATTTTCATTATTGTATTTCTTTTATCGCATTGCTTGTATGTCTTCACATGTAATTGAATCTAAATCCCTACTTCGACCCAATTGTATGCTAAATTAATTGTTCACCGACATCGCCTAATTCTCACATGTTAGGTTCAAAACTTGGATGTTGCATTGCATGCATATAATCGACAATATATCGAGTATAGATAACTTCCCTAATCATTAGTAGAGGCCGCTATTGAGGCGGGCGGGATTAGGTGTTCGATCAAAAGAGCTTCCTAATACGTACCCTCCCCTTACTCCAGATCTCTTGTGAACATCCGTGTTCATTGGCATCCACGAGAGTCATTCTAGACATAGAATGCTAAGGGTAACGAGTTCTTGGTGTTCATGTCACTACTTTGTGTCTTGACATGGCACGAGGTATTCGAACGGTTTCCAATTTTCCACAATAGATTGGTGGCGACTCCACAAATGCAAACTCTTGTTCCTAAGCGCCCCCGTGGCCCATGTCCAGAGTTTGGCGACTCTGCTGGGGATAATACACTTACGTGTAGCCAAAAGGGTGAAACTTGAACAAGGTTAGGGAATAGTTTGTACAAGACAATTGTCGGTTTTCATAACTCGGTCTTCCTAGATCGTTTATTCGGCCTTCCTAGGCCCAACCCAACCCATTCGACCAATCGTCCCGTCTAAACGGTCCTAATTCTTATTTGGGCCTAAGGATGGATAGCGATTGACGTCATCCATACCATGGTGCTTACTCTTGTTTGTATCAAGGACTTTCACTACTTGAGGAAATGGACTAGGAATCGGCCTTACTCTTGTTTGGTACGAGCCTCTCCACAGACTTCGGGTTTGATTGTTCGGTATGGCAACCCACCCTTTAAACCAAAACCCTTTTAAATGCACTCAACATCCCGTTATAATGCTTGTATAAATGTTTGTACCTTACGTGATCACCATTTCTAAACAAAACCATGACGATTTTCGTAAAATCAAAATCCTTTTAAAATGTAAATTTCGAAAAAGGCCAATGATTAGCGCAAAACCGAGTCAAAACTTTGTCCATTTTTCAAGTCAAATTTCGGACCCAAGCCCATTTCAAAACCTCACTTCGAGTCCACTCCTACAACTACACTAAAGTTGACTAGGACCAACATTTTCCAAATCTTGTCATTTCTTCAAAAACTCACTCGACACAAGTGGCACACACTCACTTCCCAAGTCAAAACGTTTCTTTCTTAGTAAGTGTGTTAGAATGGTCGATCGTGTTTTTATTCGTCGTCGATCTCTTATCCAGTTTCCAAGATGCCTGAAACAAGCGACGCGAACTTCAATCAACTCCAGGATGGTAATGATCGAATCCTAACCGCGCTAGCTCAGCTCGAAGTTACTCAAGACCAAGTGTATGATCGCCTTGACACCATCGAGGGCCGGATCTATACCGTAAAAACGAGGTTGCCTCCTTGGGAAAGTGAAATCGTTGATGACTTCGTGAATGACTTCAGGGACGAAAACCCTCCCATTGGTATGACTGCAGCTGAGAAACGACTCCAATACTTAGAGGAGCAATTGATGTATCTTAAAGGGGATGACATTTATAGGGAGAATAATCGCAAGTATGAGGCCATGAGTTCCAAGTTACCAACCAACTTCAACATGACGGATATCCCTAGATTCAAGGGACACGAAAACCCTTTGAATCACATCCGTGCTTTCAAGGACTACATGTCTATCAAAGGAATCAAACCCGAGATATTTTTAAGGATCTTTCCTTCATCTCTTGACACCATCCCAAAGCAATGGTTCTACTCTCTAGAACACAAGAAGATCGCTACTTGGGAAGATGTCGCGATCGAATTTGTTAAGCAATATGTGGATAATGCTGAGATCCAAGTTAACATGCGCACTTTAGAGGTTCTTACCCAAAATGACAAAGAAGGTTACACTGACTTCCTAAGTAGGTGGAGGAAGACTAGTACCCAACTAGTTGAACGCCCAGACGAAGCTACCCTTGTGGAGAAGTTCGTGGACAACCTAAAGCCCATCTATGCAAGTCATTTGAGATACCAAAACATCAAAACTTTCAAAGACTTAACCGTACTAGGAACAAGGATCGAAGATGACATCCGTAAAGGGCTCTTGTCCAAAACGGTAGGTCGAGGATATCAAGGCTCAACAAGTCGTTCTTACGGCTCCACTAGCAAGACCGATGAAGTTAACCTCCTCGAGCCATCCAAGAAGAGTACCCCACCAAGGAAATTTACAAATCTTGGGGACACCTACTCCAATGCTCTAAAAAGGTTAATGAAACAAGGCAAACTCCAACCCATAGGCCCTACACCCGAACCAGAAAAGAAATCCAAGTTCTGGGACGAGAACTCATACTGCGAATATCATAGGGGTAAGGGACATGACACAGAAAAATGCTACAAATTGAAGAATGTGCTTCAAGACATGATTGAGGATGGTCGACTACCAATACCGTCGGGAGGTAAGCCCAACAACACTCAGAATCCTCTTGGAATTCTAGTGATCACAAGTGAAGAATCTACCTTAGATTGTTCACACCTCATTTCTCCAGTCGAAGATGAGATCCACGCGATTGAGAATGAAGGGTTCTACTCTACCATTTCCCCTACCATGGCCGACTTCATCGCATGGGCAAGGAGTGTGGATAGGCAAGTTTAGGAATTGGAAAATGTGCTGACAACTTTACATGACCCCACTGCAACACCTAAAGAACATGCGCCACTAATCTTTTCCCAAAATGCTACTATGCAAGAAATAGTCGCCGTGGTTGATAAACTAGTCGACCAAATTACACAATTAGAGGACGAGATCATGAGAATGAGGGAACTAGCTACAGTCAATGGAGTATGGGCCGATGTCGATGAGGACGAGTATCTCATTGAACACTCCCTAATCAAGGAAATAGTCCAAAATGGTGAAGACCAAGATGTGGACCATCTAACTCGTTCGGGACGTCCATATCAAAGTACTACTCAAAATGGTCCAACCAACGTTATCACATCAAATGATAACGAAGATGACTCTACTGATCATTTGCTCAAGCAATTACAGAAGACAAAGGCTGATCTTTCAGTCTGGCAACTAGTAGCAAGCTCATTCCCATATCGCCAAGCTTTACTGCAAGCTTTGGCCAAACTAAATGTAGCACATAACTCCACACCCGACGATGTAGTCAACTTGGTCTTCCAAGAATCACCGAAGCTAAGTAATCCTATTACTTTCTCAGATGAAGATTTGCCGCCCTTTGGCGCTAGTCACAACTTGGCTCTTTACATCACTGTCATTTGCTTAAAGAAGAATGTGCCAATGACCTTAGTAGATGATGGCTCCGCGGTCAACGTCATACCCTTGAAAACGGCATACAAACTAGGAATGAAAGAGTCGGATTGGACCCCTACCAATCAAGGTGTTCGCTTATATGATGGTACACGACGAAAGGTAGTAAGACTCGTTAACCTAACCATAGCCACAGGGCCAATTGATCGAAAGGTTAACTTCCAAATAGTGGACATTGAAGCTTCCTTCAATATACTTCTGGGAAGACCTTGGATTCACGCTTCCAAAGCGGTAACATCCACACTTCACCAAAAGATCAAAATCCCACTAAATGGCAAAGTGGTGACGATCACTTCGTCGCCCATTAAGGCAATAATCGAAAAGAAAACAAATAATCAAGTCCTTGCGGATCCAGTATATGAACTTGGGGGCTTTCAAAGCATAAGTGTCATAGAAAGTGAGTTGGCACCCCTATACTACGATCCCTACTCCAACTTGGTGGTCAACCAGATACTCAAATCCCAGGGATACTTCCCAGGAATGCCTTTGAACCCTACCCGAAGGAACACCTTCCCACCTTACAAGGAAGGCAACTAAAAAAGAATTCCACTTGGACTAGGATATAAACCCACTAAAGAGGAAGTTCTCGAGATGCTTGCTCAAGTTCAAAGCCGTAAGCACGTAGGAGTCCAAATGCGACCATATCTCCCTACCCTAAATGGATACTTAGTTAGGGAAGGAAGTCAAGAACTCTTTCACGGATTTCCCGAACCTTGGCATTATCTTGAAAGGAAGCTAGCCGGAATCGAGATCTTCCACGATCGCTACTTCATTCCTCCAGAAACGGTTCTTACCGTCAAAGATCGTCAAGCACCTTGCTTAGACGAACAAGCTGTTAGTCTACTATTTGGAGAAGATCGATTTGTTAGAGCCGCGCAGGATGAGATCATTTCCATGATACTTCAGGACGATTACTTCAACCCTGTCGCGTTAATCGCATAAACAAACGCGAACCAGTAGAAAGGATGGAGAAAATCAATCAAGTGGACCAACAATCAAGGAAGACTCTTCAAGCTCACCACTGGAGAATGAGAGATGTTCAAAGGAGAACCAGAAGACGATGAATTCGAGTCAGAGTCAGAGTTGGAGTCTAGAGAAGTTACTAGGAAGTCTCCTCCTGTCGTCATCCCCACTCCCTTTGTTTCTCCTATCTTAGCCTCAAGTAGTAACAGTAGTTCGGGAAATGTCCCAACAACTGTCCCTTTACCGCCGCTGACCACTGATCATATGGCTTCTTTGTTTCAAATTTTCTCAAACTTTAATATAAATAAATCAGGTTCTGCTTACTCTTTATGTTATCTTGAATGCAATTCTGTTTACGATGATACTGAGGATGACCCAAACCCAGACTCAATTGAGATACCTCCCTACATACACAAGGAAATACTACAAGAGGGGGAAGGGGGACCAGTAATAGAGAACATCGAACCCATCAATGTAGGAACCGAACTAGAACCCCAAGAACTTAGGATAGGGACTACCTTGAGCTCCGCCGAAAAGGCCAGTTTCATAGACCGCCTAAACGAGTTCAAAGACATTTTCGCTTTGTCCTACAAGGACATGCCAGGGATCGACAAGGATATCGCCGAACATATAATCCCAATTAAGCCAGGTTTCAAGCCCGTAAAACAGAAGCTTCGTCGAATGAGGACAGAATGGGCTCTCAAGATTAAGGAAGAATTCGATAAGCAATTCAAAGCCGGGTTCATCAAAGTTTCCGAGTACTCTGACTGGGTAGCCAACATAGTACCCTTACCCAAAAAGGATGGGATAATCCGTGTTTGTGTTGATTTTAGAGACTTAAACAAAGCAAGTCCTAAAGATGACTTTCCTCTACCACATATCGACATATTGGTGGACAATACCGCAGATCACGCGTTACTATCCTTCATGGATGGGTACGCGGGTTACAACCAAATCAAGATGGCCATAGAAGACATGCATAAGACCGCCTTTGTCACTCAATGGGGAACCTATTTCTATATGGTCATGCCGTTTGGATTAATCAACGCCGGAGCTACATATCAATGCACCGCAACTACACTCCTACATGACATGATGCATAAAGAAGTTGAGGTATACGTAGACGACATGATTATCAAGTCCAAGGATAGAGAGGGGCATATTGCGAACCTTCGCAAATTCTTCTCAAGGCTACTAAAGTACAACATGAGGCTTAATCCTCAGAAATGCGCATTCGGAGTAACATCTGGCAAGCTCCTGGGATACGTCATTAGCCAACAAGGTATAAAAATAGACCCTTCTAAGATCAAAGCTTTGATCGAAATGCCACAACCTCAAATGGAAAAAGAGGTCAGAGGATTCCTGGGAAAAGTGCAATATATAAGTCGATTCATATCGAAACTCACCATGATCTGTGAACCTATCTTCAAAAAGCTCAAGAAAACAGACCACACCATGTGGGATGATGACTGTCAGAAGGCATTCGACTGAATCAAGGAGATATTAGCTAAACCACCAGTGCTCATGCCACCTCAACGAGATCAACCTCTTGGTTTATATCTCACAGTAACCGAAACAGCCATGGGCACCATGCTAGCTCAAACCGTAGGAAAGGAAGAAAGGGCTATCTACTACCTTAGTAAGAAGTTTTTGGAGAACGAGTGCAAATACTCACAACTCAAAAAGACATGCCTCGCTCTTGTGTGGGCAACGAAGAAGCTACGTCATTACATGCTTAGCTACTCCGTCAAAATATACTCCAAAATGGATCCTGTCAAATACCTCTTCGAGAAACCCGTCCTCAACGGACGACTAGCATGACGGACTTTGATGCTCTCAGAGTTCGATCTCAAATACGTACCTCTGAAAGTTATAAAAGGGCGTGCCGTTGCCGAATTCTTTGCAGAAAATCCCATCAATGATGCACAAACATTAGATACTTGGTCATTTCCAGACGAGGATATACTCCAAACCGATGTAGACTCCTAGGACCTTTACTTTGATGGAGCATCAAACTTAAGAGGGTTTGGAATAGGAGTGTTGCTCATTTCTCCTGAAGGCGAACATACACCGATCTCTGTCAAACTCGACTTCGAGGTGACAAATAACGCTGCAGAATACGAAGCTTGTCTCATTGGACTACAAGCGACAGTGAGCTTAGGCATTAAAAACCTCCTGTTATCCAAACCCAATAGGATCTCTCCTAAACATAAACAGGTTGGGCTCCTGCGCAGTTCCATTTGCTCAACTAGGCCCAGGAGACGGGGATCACCCCTCAAATCCTCATCAACATGCCCTTGAAGGACATACACATGTAACAAGCAAAATCCGAATGCCCTTCGCCTAGCAACATAAGAGATGGTGGGGTCGGCCTTGTTAATGAATCGGTCAATAAAGTCCAACATTCACATTCCTTTCAAGGTCACTAAACGGTCCACCTCAATTCTGGTCAACCCAAGCAAGTCTCTAAATTTGTTCTTATACCCTTGTGAAGTAAAAGGAATAGCAGGCAAGTGTTCTGGGTCCCACCCACTAATCGCAGCAATTTCTTCAGGAAATGGGCAAATGTCACCTCCGGGGAAAGCAAAAACATGATAATTCGGGTCCCAATAATCAAGACAAGCATCTAGGAATGGTTTGACCACCTTGATAAGCTTCCAACTCAACAACGATCCAAGATTATAAGCACCCATGTCATACTTCTCCATGCTAGAAAACTCATTGGTCCACTCCTTTAGACGAATTTCTAAAGTATTCATGATGAAGGATTGTTTTGAGAATTTTATGTAATAAGACGAAGGAAGAGACGGAAGAATTGTGTGAATAAAACCTCTATCGACGTCTCTATTTATACTAAAATCTGTTTCCTAAAATCCGTCAGGACGGATACACCGGGGAACAGGCGCAGACTCCGCGCGCCTCTTCAAAGAGACGCAGCTCCTCTGCGCTCTTCCTCAAAGAACGTTTACGTGATTTTCCGCGTTGGATCTTTCCTAAATTCCTTAACGAATAATTTCCTATTCATACGGGTTATTATTTTGGTAAATACGTCAAAGTTACCATATTTCGTGTTTCCTAATTTCGCGGATGCGCATTTCGAGACGATATCGACATTTTCATCATTTTAGCACACTTGTACACTTCTTTTTTACATTTTCTTTTCAAGGAATCATTTCACTCTCCGTTTCCAACTTATATATTTTTCTTTTTTTCTTTTTTTAGGGGGTAACCCTCCCTATCGTCCGGTCATTTCCGACCAAATTTTTGCATTACATTTTTGCATTTTCGAGTCAATTTTTTGCATTTTTGCATTTTCGAGTCATTGCTTTGCGCTAATTTAGGCCATATGTATGCATACATGTTCTATGTGATTTCTATGTAAATTTCGGCAGCATGACGGCGTAAACCGTCATCTACCAAACCTGTTCAAAGCTAACCTGCAGGAACAAACAACGCAACCCAGCAGCAAAGGCGCTCAGGCCGTCGTATATACAACCAAAAGAGGGATATGTACAACAAACTGGGGGCTCGAGCCCCAAGCAAAAACCAAAATGTCCAAAATGTAGGTCCTAAAATGTACAAATGTGCAAGATACAGACAACAACAAAACAAAACTACTGTCGGTCGCCGCCTAACTCCGCAACTCTCGCCTCGAGAACAGCAACCTCGGCGTCGCGAACCTCGAGCTCCCTCAGCAAACGAGTTGTCTCCTCCCGAGACTGGGCTAGCTCTCACTCTAGCTCACGCTCCCTCTGCAAACAACACAATTGGCTCATGTCAATCATTTCAAGCAATTATAAAAAAAGTTAGAAAACTAGAAAATGAAGTAGACGAAAGGTTCATACCTGACAACCTCGACCGCAGACAAGTGCCTCGATGGCAGTAGCTCGCAGCCGGTTGGCTACCCTCCATAACGCCACAAACCGAGATGGCACGACCTGCATTTCAAAAGAAAAATGTTTAGCAATCAAGCAAACTTGAGCAAATGTTTTCTTACACAAAAATCATACAAATTAGAGGCTCACCCTCCGAATCAGATGCTGCCACTCGTCCAAGCCAGCATCCGTCACAGCCACGTCAAAGTCACGCAGCTCGGAGATCGTCGTCCTCCCAGTCGCGTCAGTGTACTCGAGAGCCTCGGGGTACTCTGGGGGCTCGATGCCCGCCGCCTCAACCTCCTGCAAAGACAAAGGATTGCCATTAATCGATGATCATTCATCATGCTTTCGAAATGGTCATAAGGAGAGTAAATACTTACCACAACCGGCCAGTACGCCAACCTCCCGTAGAGGAACGCCGAGTAGTCCTCACCAGGAAGCAAAAGGGCGTCACCACCAACGCCAACCAAGTCAGCCTCCCTCTCAGCCTCATAAGGCTCCCTGAACATCGTCCTAGGAGGATCGATGGGAACCGTCAAGACATCCCGAGAGCACTAACGAGCCAAGCGCTCGCCCAAGTACCACACAGGACCCATCGATGTCCTCAGTAGCAACCGGTTCGAGCTCCTAGGTCGAAGGACCTCAGCCACGAAAGGAGGAGCGCCAGCGTACTCCGCCCAAGGCCTAGGCACCCACTGGGAAAAGACAAGCAAGAAATCATTCTTATGATCGATAAAAAGTAATAAAGAAGCAAAACGAATATAAGTGAGATGCTCATGCTGTCCAGCTGAAGAGCGTTCACGTCCCGCCGGTAGACACCGTGAGAGGAACGCTTGCTCCTCGTGCGACACATCACCCAATCCCTCACAACAGGACATGCCTTCTCCAGCGGCTCCGTCCCCTTGGGCGAGAGGCTCGGAAAGTAGGAGTACACCCACGCCTGTGAAGCAAGATAGTCAACAACGATATTTCGTAATTCGATAAGGAAAAGAAGTGATTATTAGTCCAAATGAAGGTTCATACCTCCAACAGTAGTCCATGGCCGACAGCACCAGGAGAAGTCCTCTTCTCCATCAACTCCGGACGAACCATGGCCCTCATGAAGCGGATTAGGACCGCAAAACCAGCAGTGACCCAGTCCCAACGTCCTAGGGAGCTCAGGTCAGAAAGGAAGGGAAGAAGCTTCGTCGACAGCCTCTCTCCCTTGTCTCCGAGGTAGATCGAAGACAGAAACCACCAAAGCCACAAACGGACCCTCTACTCAGCTGTACGGGGAGGAGGAGCCATCTCTCTCCCGTCAATCACCACCGACGCCGGGGTCTTCCCCGCAAAGTAGTCTCGGACATAAGAACTAGGCACCAAACCAGGCACCAAACCAGGCACTGCAGCAGCCTTCGGCGCCAAGTTCCAGCCGATCAACCTCCTAGCCTCGGCCGAGTCCACCATCATGGCAGTCTCCGGCCACTCCACCTCCTCGGTCCCACACGGCAGACCAGAGATCATGCCGTAGTCCTCCAGCGTGACTCCCACCTCACCAAAAGGCATGTGAAAAGTGGAAGTCGTATCCCAGAATCGGTCCAAGAAAGCGCGGACCAGGCTAAGGTTAGCCCGCAGCTTCCTCTTCGTGATATCCCTCCAAGCCTGCACCAGGGCGCTGAATGCTCCCCGCTCGATCATGGCTCGCTCCTCCGCCGACAGCCTCTCGTAGCACTCCATCGCCGTCGTGTAGCCCGAGAACGATCTGATGTTCCCGGCCTCCTATTGTTATTTGAAACAAAAGCTATCTTTAGTTAGAATAAAATTGGAAAAGAGATGAGCAAATGAAATGAAAGAAGGTGAGTGATGAGTAATGAATTCAAGATTACCAAGCTCTTCACCGTCCTATAGGACAAGTGACCCTCCGCAGCCCAAAGCAAGTGTCTGCTGTCCCAGGTCTCAGCCCACGCGGGTGCTCCCCTCAGCTGACGACCTCCTCGCCCAACGTTGGCCCGCCTCGGGGCCTCCTCCTCCTCCACCTCGTCCTCAGCAACTGCCTCCTCGAGAGCACGAGAAGCGTTGACGGCTGTGTCTATGTCCATGGGAGCTCTCCCAGAAGTAGAAGCCTCGTCACCTGCAACGTTAAAGTAATTGTAGGCCGCGTCAAGTGACGACAAGCCTTGGTTAGGGGATTTTCGAGCTTTAGAAGCCCCGAAGTCGCTCTTTTCTCGCCATCTTTGGCAATTTTCCCACAAACCCGGTCACTCATGTGGTAATTTGGGTTAAGTCAAGCCTAAGTTGAAGCCTAGTCATGGATTCGAGTCAAAATTTCGACAGCATTTCGTTATAACGGCGATTATGCCCAAGAAAAGTGTCCTGAAAAAGCCGTCACAAACTAAAATTCCGAGAGGGTAGGAAGTTTACCCATCATCCAAGGATTCCAAATATCAAGTTTCATCGCAAACGGGCAATCCTAAGGCCATTTTCGAAGCAATTTACGGTTTAGCTGTGAAACCGTCTCAATTTCACTCAAATGCCCAAAACTCAACGAAAAATTCGAAACAAATACATGGTTATGATCCTTATACTACCAATTAGCCATTTACAAGGTCAATTTTACAAGGCAAGATCATTTGGGGGAAAAGCCCCAAATTTTCGACATTTTAGGGTTGAAAATCCTAAATTTTGTCGATCCAATTCGTCCATTATAGAAGATTAATGCAAGAATGATATACATACTTCGATTAGTCATGGAAAATGCAAGCTTTTGGATCAAATTTTGACGGAAATGGTTGAAATTTGAGAGAGTAATTGAGGAATTGTGTTTCGAAACAAATGAAATGAAACCCCTGTTCCATCGCGTTTTTACACAGGAAAGACACCTCCAGGAATAGACGCAGCAGGCGCTGCGCCTCTTCCTAAACTTCCCTTCATACGAATTTTCAAAAATTCATTATGAGTTCATTATTTGTGGGCCCATCTTTGGTGCGCCTCTTCCCCGATGCCATTTATTTCTTTTCTGGTCCGTTTGACGATTATTCTTCGCTCAAACCCGCATTTCTAAGCCAACAACAGACTGTCGTACATTATTTATTTATTCCAAGACCTTGTTTGTCACAACGAGCAAGTATTCTCTAACAGTTATTTCGACACGCCTTCATTATATTCCCCCAGCGAGAGTAAGCGGATAGACAATCCCTCTTGAGACATGGAGATGAATTTCCAATAAGGTTTCCCCAACGAGAGTTCACGACATACAATCGTCCTTCTCGAGTTCTTCTGAAGTTTGTTTGAAGACGGCCCAAGCAGATTTCTCCCAGCAGTTCCCGCCTGTGTCCTGCTGCTCACAATATTTCTTGTTTCCCTACGGAGTGCGATACGGGTGTCGTTCTCCAGAAGTTCCCAGACCGGCAGAGTTCTTACACTTGAGCCTTAGTTACCCCTTAGGTCGAACTTATATTTGGTCCCCTTCCCATTGATGCCTTCTTTTAGGGTCCCACACCCTAGCACAATCCTTATATATCTTTTAGGTCTTACCCTTAGCTCCTACGCTTACCCTTAGCTCCTACGCTTAACCTTAGCTCCTATGCACCTCCAGAAGCATCTCGAGAAAGAAGTCTCAGGTATGGTCTCTTCTTATGGCTGGCAAGCCTCCTTATGTAGTCTAATGGACTTTAAACGACCCTCCCCGATAGTCGAAATACTCTAAAATGTTCCCGACGACAAGTCCTTGGTTCAGACCCCTCGAGCCGCCTCGCGTCGCCATAGTCGTCAGGCTGTAATCTTCGATTGACCTGATGGCTATACTTTGACTTTCGCCTTGTCCAAGCCTCAGTCAAAGTGGGGGCTCTGTAGATACCTCATTTCTGCACCTCCCGCAAACCACCCGGTGATGATTGGGCCGCATGTTTGGTACGCGGAATGATTTGTGACAGTTTGTAAGTTTATCGTCAAGTGATTGCTCAAACATTTATGTCTACCTCTTAATTGTCATCTACGCGCTGATACGGTCGTTTTGACAGTAATTAGAGTACATTTGGAGTCCGGGCCTAAAACCGTCTTCATTTTCTGATAACCGCTAAATCCCGAGTCAGAATGTTCTGGAATGTTCCGGATATTTCTATTCCATATTTCACAATATTTTAATCTTTGGTAAAGAATTTCCCATAATATTCACACAAAATATTAAGGAAAATAAGATTAATCCGTTATTCCATAAATTAAACACGGAAATCTTTCTTCCGCAGGGGGAAACCACCTGGGAACAGACGCAGCAGGTGCTGCGCCTCCTCCAAGAGACCCAGTGCATGATGCGCCTCTTCCCAGGTCCTTTTCTGCGTATTTTTCGTATCTTTTCATATCTTTTCGAGATTCACTTCCAAAGTTTCTCCGAAAACCCTAATTCCTCCACGTGATTAGTATAAATAGGAGCCTTCGCTCCTCATATTTCTCACGCGAGTGTCCGCCCTTCTCTTCTCCCTTTGCATTCTAGACCACGTTCTTACTTTTTGGCGTCTACGTGCTTGAACTTTCGACCACGTAAGCTCGGATCCTTCTGAGTACCAGCCTCGTTTTGCATGACCGACCAATTTGACCAACTCCACCATAATCAACTTAATCGTTTTCCTCTTACGAGGGCACTTTCGTTACATTCGAGTCGAGCATCACTAAATCGTAAACTTAGTTCATCTCGTTTCGTCAAACATGTAAGTCTGAGGGTGTAAATCTCTCCTTTATTTATTGTTATTTACTTTTTGTATCATTAATGTAAGGTTTATGTCGAAAGTACTTCTAAAAACCGATTTGTAAAACCATGTTTAAAACCCTTTTTACGGATTACCAGAAGATGACCGTCGAGAAATGACGCAGCAACTGCTGCGCCTCTTCGTGAGGCTGCCGCAGTTCCTGCTTCCTTTCTTCTTCCTTCGTCTTTTGATTATTCGATCGTTTTGTTTCGTTTTCAATTGTTCATTGTTTCTTTAACACGATAATTTTAAGTATAATAATTTAACATATCGTTCATCACTGTTAGTATTTAATTCATCATTAAATCCCGACTTAAATCCCTTATAACCAATATTTGCGGGTTTTCGTCATTAAAATCAATCCGGGTTGTAGAGATTTGATTCTTTCATATCGAGTTTCTGGAATTCGACCTTTGATATATTTCCATCTGTCTATTGTCATATCCCTCATTAGTTCTTCATTAACTCATCATATTTAACCTATTTAGTTCACCCATGTCACTAATCAATCTTTCATTCATGTAATTAATTCATCTACATTCGTCTCATCCATGTTTTATCGCTTTTATGACTCATTCACATGTAATTAATGTATTAAATCACTTTCATCCGAGTCAAATATCATAATCAATCATTAAATTCACCCAAGAACATTAACGATTTGCAGTTCCGGCTTCACAGCCAGAACTCAGCCTTGGAACAGACGCAGCAACTGCTACGCCTCTTCCAGAGGGCGCAACTCCGCTGCGCCTGTTCCAGGTTGATTTCTGTCCCTGAACTCCCTTTCTGCCTTGACCTAGTTTAATTAGTTTACGTTTTTAATCTGGTATTGTTCGTATTATCGCCTAATCTGTTCGTTTATTCCTTTATTCTTTTTTTCTCAAATTATCCGTTTTAAAGGTATTTTCGACATAAATCAATGAACCCGTTGTAATTATTGTAATTTTCATTATTGTATTTCTTTTATCGCATTGCTTGTATGTCTTCACATGTAATTGAATCTAAATCCCTACTTCGACCTAATTGTATGCTAAATTAATTGTTCACCGACATAGCCTAATTCTCACATGTTAGGATCAAAACTTGGATATTGCATTGCATGCATATAATCGACAATATATCGAGTATAGATAACTTCCCTAATCATTAGTAGAGGCCGCTATCAAGACGGGCGGGATTAGGTGTTCGATCAAAAGAGCTTCCTAATACGTACCCTCACCCCTTACGCCAGATCTCTGTGAACATCCGTGTTCATTGGCATCCACGAGAGTCATTCTAGACATAGAATGCTAAGGGTAACGAGTTCTTGGTGTTCATGTCACTACTTTCTGTCTTGACATGGCACGAGGTATTCGAACGGTTTCCAATTTTCCACAATAAATTGGTGGCGACTCCACAAATGCAAACGCTTGTTCCCAAGTGCCCCCGTGGCCCATGTCCACAAAAGTAACAAAGACAAAGCAAAATTAGAACAAGAGTAAGCAACAAGTAATTAAACAAGCAAGTTTTTAGATGGAAATTTATCAAATTTGAGAGAGACTTAATCCGACTCAATAAAGTGAGGCACTTTAGTTAGTAAAACCACAAAATCAATCCTTTAATTAAATATTATCACCCTATTGTGAAGATAAATCTTCTAAATCTCCTTAATAATGGCCAAATGACAAGGAAATCACACTTAATCAAATAACCCAACTTATCAATTCTACCAAGTAGAAATCACATACATTGGTCAAATTAACAAGAAGATATGAGCACTAGAGATTCAATAGGGGTAATTAGACACAATGAAATCACGATTAATGCCTAATTACAAGTTAATCCTTTACTTGCTAATTAAGCCAAGAAGAAATCACATTCATTAGCATAATAACAAGGTATTGCAAAGATGAGATTACAAGAAAATCACACTTAATAATCCCAACAACAATAAATTAAGGAACTTGATTAATTAAGTAACAAGGAAATCACACTTAATTACTCAATGTAAACAAGTATTCCAAAATTCAAACAATAAACACAAAGGATTAACAATGATAATGAAAATTAAGGAAAGATTAAATAGTCTTACAACCAAAGATTACACCTTTGAGCCGGATTAAGAAAGGGAGATTAGTTCTCCATGCTAAATCTAAAACTCAATAACAAAGATGAATAATTCCCAAAAGTACAACTTGATTAATTAAAGTGGCATAAGCTGTCTTAACATAGAGGAAAACATCCTATATATAGCCTAACATAACCTAATAATCATGGGCTTAACATAGGCAAAGCCCGTAACACAAAACGGAACCAACCCAGAAAACTCGCACCGTGCGAGTTAAAGTCTGAAACTCGCACGGTGCGAGAAAGGCCCTGGAATGCGTTTTTCAATTGTTGCTTGCTTGATCCTTGGAAGGCTTTCTCATGGTATTTCTTCAATGCTCCTTCTTCACCCTTCCTTGGACGCTTCTCTTGGTCTCTTGGCTCCTCATTATTCGCTAGAAATCGTGCTAAATGATAAGGCATTCGGAATTGGTTAAATAACGTGAAAATCGTCAAAAACCGTCACCAAACTTACCAAATGAGCTCCAAATGATGCCAAAACAATATAGAAATAGGAGCTCATCAGCCGACCTGAGAGGCTTAATTATTAACTAGGATTAAGCACAAGCTCTCAGTGCTTAATGTTTTTTATTTTCTAGGTATTGGAGAGATTCTAAAATTTCATTTATTACTGGGCTCAATGGCTGCATGGTTTGGGAGGAGGACGTTAATCATCCGAAGAAAGGCCGTTTTATTACTTGATTGTTTCTGGTCTATGACGTGAGGGAGCACTCACCCACGTAGAAGTTCTTGTTTGTCGAAGTGATATAACCATCGTGAGACTTTAGTGCACTTTCGTAGAGTACTCTAGGTTAAGTCCTTGTGGCTTTGTTTTTAGCAAATGTGCCTATGTAACTAATTAACTAATTATTACACCTCTGTGTATTTGCAACCTGTTATCTAAACTCGGTTAAACTGAATTTACTGCATTTCGTATACACGGTGGTTTGAACTCTTTAAAGTATCCAAAGGCATTTTTGATTGCTGCTGCTGTAAATATTGCTTCATTGTCTTCATAGATCAAAACTTACCATACTGTTTAGAAAGAACTCGTGAAATTATCAAGCCAGCAAAGCACAGCCTATACTGGGATGTGCCTTAAATCGCTCTCGTTAACATATAACCCTAAACGTCCATCTTGTTATTTTCTTCCATCCATCATCAACAATTTTAAAGCCAAAATTTGCAAGTATTATGAGAAACTGAGGATTGAACATTTGAACGGCGCTAGGTAAGGATGGACGAAAGATTGAGTTTAATGTTTGTCTTGATTGGATAGAAAAAAGACAAAGGGAATTTGGGGTTATTTTTCAAAAAGGCTACACATACACGAGGTGTATGAAAAACTCATACACAACCAATGATATCGCGACACGTGGTAAACTAGGGTTAATATCTATTGATTAGTGTAGGGAACTCAAAAACGTTGTTGAAGAGGCTCGAACCCTTGACCTCTTAATGCATATCCACTTGCTATTATTATTGTGACACATCCATCTCTTCGTTAAATTTTGTAAATCTTTTGTTATATGTATGTGTAAAATCTGAGTTAAAATAATTATCTATAATAACTATTAAATATATACTTTTAGTTTATATTCAATGTAATGTATTTGCTGAGTTAATTAAACGTACTACAAAAAAAAATTGAACAAAATATTTTATTTACTTATAATAATTATTATTTGTACCTGTAGTTTACATTTAACTAGGTTTGCTGCCCGGCCTCGCCCGGGCTACCTATATTCACCATTTAAATTTTATTTTTTATAAATCATAATTACGTTAGACTTTTTTAACACATACATTTACGATTTATAATATATTGTTCTATGCTATAACTTGAAATTACGATGAGATGCAAAATTTATCAATAAATTATGAGACACATTCACTTATTCTCCCGCTGTTGATATTATTACTTCCACGACATCTCCCTTGTTAATACTATTATGTTCACTACTACTTCGCTTACTATTATATCTTTGACTATTCCCGCTATTTTTATAGTTAAATTCACTATTATCATTAATTTTATCAAACTTATATACGGAGTATTAAATAAATAAAATATTTTCTTAAATCAAATTGTTAGTTATTTTTTCATACTTTGTCCGTTGTTACTTGTTCCTACTGTTATTTATATAATTTGTTTCACTACTCCCGCCATCATTTTTTTTCACTACCCCACATTTAATACCATTAAATTATTAATTTCACTATTATCATTCTTGCTACTATGACTTTCACTATTCTGGCATTTATTATTGTTACTCTTACCACTCAAATGTGTGATTACTTTCATATTTACTACATCAACTGTTGCTACAATTAATTTCACTATTTATTAAGTTATTTGCTAGTTACACAAATTTTATAAGGCTTATATATTTAAATAAATTTATCAAATATTTGTTAAATTTTTTTTCTTGCTTAATTTTATCATATTAAATTTTATATTAGTTTATCATCTAAATGTATTAGAGTTATATAATTAAATAAATACGAAATATTATACTAAAATAATATTAGTCTAATACTCCGTATGAAATGTTAGACTAAAATAAGTATTATATGGACCTATATTATAGATTTAATTCGACCTGTCAAATTTCGTCTCGACCCGATCCGACCCGTTTTTCCAGGATCAAGACCCGAAACTTTCGACCTAACGACCCGTTAGACTCGAACTCGAAATGACCCGTTATTTTAGGGTCGGGACCCTACCCGAACAGATCGACCTGTTGGCTCGGAGATAAATCAAGAATTTTATTAAAATATTAATATTTATATATTATATTTAAAAAATAGTTAAAAAATTACTTTTTTTTTATTACTTAAAATAAAAAAACACAACTAAAAAGTCAATTTTATACTTTTATAATATTTAGTAACAAAATAATTATTAAAAAAACTTTATTTTAATAATTATGTCAATATAATTAATGTGAACATTGACTATGATTTAAATATTAATTTAAAATATTTTACATTTTTAAAAACATATATTTTTTGATTAAAAAATCGTTAAAAAAAGGCGTTATGTATATTGGAGATACATAAAATGTAGCTATAGGTACAGATAATAATTACCATAAGTAAATAAAATATTTTGTCCAATTTTTTTCAAGTACATTTAACTAACTTAGCAAATACATTACATTAATAATAAACTAAAAGTATATATATAATAGTTATTATAGATAATTATTATTTTAACTCAGATTTTACACATACATATAACAAAAGATCTACAAATTTAACAAAGAGATGAATGGGTCACAATGGTAATAGCAAGTGGATATGCATCAAGAGGTCATGGGTTCGAGCCACAGAGATTAGAAAGGAGATTAATTGTATTATTGAAGTGATAATATTTGATACAATGTTACAAGTATTCATACTATAAACTAATAGTATAAGGGTTTTTCTAATCTATGCCCACTAGGCATAGGTTAAGAAAGCCAAAAAAGAAAGAATTTAATGATGTCTTTATGGGAAATTATAATATACAATTACTTTTACTTTTTTTTTACAAGAAAAACATTTAAATCTTTCTATTTTTGCTTTCTTAAAACCCGATAATATAAAAAGACAAAACTTGCCAATTACCTTTATATGACGTGGCAGCGCCTAAATCACCTAAATACCTCATACGCTCACTATAACACACACCCATAGCTCCACCAATAATATCGTGACAGCTACAAGAAAAGAAAAAGTAAATTAAATAGAAGTATTTAGTCGTTTCAGTTGATACTTCACTACAACTCTTCATCTCCGCACCGTCTTTTCTGCTCTTTCAATCATCATGCTCATAAATTCCCTTAAATTGCATTTACAGTTGCTTCATTTCTCCTTTGTCGATTGAATTTCTCCTCCTGATATATACATATTTCATTTTTTAATTTCTCCCAAGATCCCATATGCAATTGCTTCCTTATTTTTCGGCCCCTATTTGTAGCTGTTAGTGGCTATAGAGACCGGTATGTAACTATGTATTTTCCCGTATTCTTTTATTGTTGGGTTCTTTTAGTTTGCAATTTTGTTTGGCTATTCAATTTGCATTTTGTCCAATTGTTATCAATTCATTACTTTTTTTTCCCTGAACTTTCTTAGGGTGTTTTTGGATAGCAAAAGTGGAGGGAAAAGGAGGAAAGGGGAAGGAGGGAAGGGAAAGAAGGGAAGGGGAATAGAGTATGGTTGTTTGGATATAATTTTCCTCCAAAGCTTGCCTATTGTGAAGAGAATTTGATTAGGCTTGGAGGAGGGAAAATGGATCCCTCCATTCCTCTCCCCCTCCATTCCTCTCCACCCTAATTTGCTATCTAAACACGGGATTTTAAATCCTCTACTCTCCCTCCCTTTCTCTTTCCTCTAAATCTCTCAATCCAAACATACCCTTAGGGTGTGTTTGGATAGCAAAAGTGGAAGGAAAGGGAGGGGAGGGAGAAGGAGGGAAGAGAAAGGGATGGAAGGGAAGGGGAAGGAGAATGGAGAAGGTCATTTTCCCTCCAAATCTTGCCTTTGTTGAAGAGGAAATAATTTGGCTTGGAGGGGGGAAGTGGAGGGATTCATTTTCCCTCCTTTCAAAATCCCTCCACCTCCATTTTGCTAACCAAACAAAGGATTTATCATCTCTTCTTTTCCCTCCAAATCCTCCTATCCAAACAGACCCTTATAGTTTTGGTTTATTTTGCCTGAATTATGTTGTTACGTAATAGGTGACTAAGTGTTATTGAAAGTGTATTTCTAATGAATTTGATTATTTGCCTGTATATTAGAGAATGCTTTATTTCCCAAGAGCCCTGTACAAGCAATCAAAGCGATGTTATTATTTTAGACTAGTCTTAAGCTGGTTTGAAAAGGGACTTCACTGGACGAAAACGTTTTCCTTGCTATGATTGTGGTTTTCCCTTGGCTATATGAAAAGCAAATAGGTTCCTCATCAAAAAAATTGGAGGCGTCAGTTTTTAAATGCTTAGACAAAAATGATTTACAGTAGAATACACACTACCTGGAAGTATTATGTGTGCTAATTTTGTGTACTTCGTGTCTTTAGCTATAGATTTAGAAAAGTTAGATACTTGAATAACCATTGGCTTATAATGTTCATGATATTCCTTTTTTATGAGATCATAGAAATAAGAAATGTAATCGCAACAAACTATTGCAAGTCTCCAACAGGTGAAAAAGAATCTCGAGAAGCTATCTACTATGAAGCCGATTAGAGACATAACACATTGGTTTGAAATTAAAAGAAGTGAAAGGGAAAAAACTAGAATGTTTACCACTCATTTCTACCTGACTCAGTTTGCTAAGCTCCGGGGATAGTATTTATGATGACATTATGTCTAACAAGAGATGTCAACACATGTGTGAAGAAGTCAATGGCGTTTACAATGGTTTTGCATCATGCTTGGCGCTGTAAGATCGAATGCACAGGTAGGGAGGTTGAGAGAAATTAGGATGAAGGCCTATAGTTTGCATGTATTGGCTAATAAGTACGCAATTTTACAAGTCAGTTTCTCGGTATAAAATATCCCTTCCCGTCATTGAAAAGCGGCACACCTTAGTTAGATAGCCAATTTCAACACCTACCTAAAGGTGAGTCCAAGTACTCAAGTTTTTATTCTATTATATTGTGTTATTAATTTTGATAATCCATACTAAGTTGAAGTTTTAGTCAATTGTTCAGTCTTAATTTGATGAACTCTGCTGTTATACCCTTGTACTTAGGCTATCATGTGATAAGCTGAATGAAAGTTTTTACTTTGTAGGCAAAAGTAAGAAATTTTTCAGAAATAATCATTCTGGTCCTCCAATATGATCACATTGTGCTAATGTCTCAATTCAACTGTCAACTTGTGATGCTCCAGATTTTTGATCTACTAGCTAGTACTGATATACAACTACTCCCGTCACAACTGTATCAGCAACATCATCCTCGACCGCTACTCCGGTAACTCGTATAAGCCGATGGTGGAGACATGCTCGCAACTCCTCTATCTTGCTCGATACCCCTACACAATGACAACCCAACATCGGGGACCAACAACATCAACCCTATACTCGACAATGATCCCTTTCCTTACCTCACGAAACATTAGCAACGAGACCAGCACAAGGGAGTGGTCGTTATTGGATGAGGAAAACATGGATAGCCACGGGACAAAAATCTGGAGCATCACAAGTTGTTTGCGCTCGTGATCTCAGCCTGTCACGTGCATGTGAAATTGAGATTTGGTTGTTGGCACCTGGTATAAAACACGGATATAATACAAGCACAACTGGTGGCTCTGATATGGTGCAAGTTATATGTCATTTTCAAGTTTTCAGATTGTGTCATTTTCACCCTTCAACCTCACATATTAAGAATATTGGGGTGATTTTTTCGAACCTACGGCATGTTTTAAACCAGGATTATCTAATCCCTATCTATCTTGGACCTTAATCTTTACCATTATACGGTCCATGTATATTTTAGGTTTAGCTTAGAAAGCTCAAGCTGATGTATGTGATGTGGTTGCCTATGTCGTATACTTGCTACAATAGCGGGATATATCATCTATGTTTCCAGTTTTTGGAGTAAGTATAACTTGATCGCCACTTTGTTGCCTATAGTTACGCGTTAATTTTTGCATAGTTTGTGCTTTAAAGTTTAAAGCTGACACGGTTGTCGCACAAATCTTTATCCTACAACCAACAGTATAATAAAGTTATACAACCGCTTGCAAAGTTGTTGAAAACTTTCTTGCGTAAAGTTGTTGAAATATTTTACAAGTTATTGAGCTATTTTACGAAGTTATTGAGCGTAATACTTATTCTGTTAATCTCAATAACTTTGTATCATAGCTCGATAATTTTGTTAATAGAGCTCGACAATTTTGTAACGACGCTCAATTACATTGACTAAGTTGTATATACAACCAGTTGTATAATACATTAACTGCGGCTGTCGCAACCTATCAAAAATAAACCTAACTAGCCTAAACTTATGCAGTAGAGGTAAGCAGGGTATCGTATCCACAGGGAGGCGGTCTCTATCTACTTGTTATCTACTCTGTCTACGGTCACAAATTGGGGGTTTTAGTTGATTTGATTTAACTAAACTAAAAAACTAAATTTAAAACAATAATAGAAATAATAATTAAAACTAGCAAGTATGAAATAGAGCGTGATTAAATAGAGAGAAAAATGCTAGGATGTTGATTCACCATGATATTACGCAAATTAGCTAAATGTAAGATTAGTCGGTCTGTAGTGAGAAGGGTAGTGGAAAGGTCCTTCCGGTCCGCTATCGGCCTAGATTCTTCCTAAATAGCTTCCGCTCTGATTAGGGTAGTCTATTGTTCATAACAGGTTTAATCATTCTAATATTCCGATCTATGTCTGAATTTAACGGGGTTAAATTAAAATAGTCGCGTGCCTCAACCAAGTAATTACTGTTATATTGATATAGAACAATTCTCACATTAAAACCTCCTAATACTAATTATAGCGTCATTGTTTTACTATCATGGCTCCCCTAATCCCAGCAATTAAGATTTAGCTACTCATAACAGTAATTAAACTAATAACGATAGATAGAACTGTATTCAACATGGTTAAAAGATAAATTAATAGAAATTGCATAAGCTAGATATTAATTCTAATAACCTAAACAGTAATTAAGAGACAAGAAAATTAAATGTTGCAGAAAGGAAATAATACTACGAATTGAATTAAATAGAAAGAGAGTAAGGAATTACACAAATTAAGATCCGAGAAATAGAAAGGCAAACGTCGAACAAAAGTCTCCTAATCTCGATGCAAATTGATAATAAACTTATTATGAATAATACTGAATTACGAATACTGAATACCTAAACCTAATTAGGTCTCTTCTTTTTATAAGAGAGATTTTTATTCAGTAATTAAGATAACTTAAATAATAAGTAAATAAGTTTACGCAATAACATCTTGCGTCAGATCACAAGCTGTTCGATCGAGCATATTGAAACTACTCGATTGATTAATTCCAGCTTAAATCCTCTCGATCGAGCATAGAATCTACTCGATCGAGGAACACCATAAATCCTCCTCTCGATCGAACATAGCAGCAGCTCGATCGAGGAATCTTCAGCATAAAAAAGGGTTCGATCGAGCAATTAAGTCAGCAAAGTTCTCGATCGAGTTAGCTACCACTGAGTCAGCACATAGGACGTTGATTTGCTTCCAAGACGACTTCACGGATCCCAAGGCAGAAGTATTCTCGCTCCAATTCCATCCATCTCCTAAATGCAGGCTATAGGGGCAGTTTCAAGCTCAGTTTTGCTCCTTCCGGGTTCATTCCTACAATTAAAGCCAAACAAACCAAAGTAGACTATTCGGGGCATTTCGTAGCCTAAAACTACGGGAATCGCATAGAAATGCGTGCAAAATAAGCACAAAGAGTCTATATAAATAGCACGCATCAAACTTCCCCAAACCAAACCTTTGCTTGTCCCCAAACAAACTATATGCAACTAAACTAGAAACCAGTGGAAATGATTAAAACTCAGAGCTAGCTCCAAATCGTCTACTTAAACCATTTAATGCATGAAAAATTAGCAACTATTAGCAATACGTCAAAGCAAACGAATTTATAATTGTTTTAGAAATAGTTGAACCTTCGACCTTGCAAGACTTTCAAAGATGGACTCTCACAGGTCACTCTCTCTCAATGAAGCAAAGGGTAAGCATATAAATGTAAGAGAGAAAGAGAAATAGTCGTTCACCTAAACTATGGCCGATATAAACATGCATGCAGTATAATATGAGAGACAATTCTAGCTACCGTACACATACATTCCATCCAATCAGGGTCCTATCACACGCCGAGTGCTTACAATAGTTTGGAAAAGTGAGGTAATGGTAAGAAGAGGCAAAACATGTTGGGAATGAGAGGGTATAGGCCAAGCTAGCTAGTATCCTAACAAAACCAATTAAACCATATCCAATTCTAACCCAACTCCACAACTAAACACAATGCCTTTATTTGGCATAAAACTCACTAAACCAAATATAAACGACTCCTCATAAGATAAGATGAGAGCATAGGAGTAAAACTGATATCATTCAAACTCGTTTTCCATTTTTTCCTTTCTTTTTTTCGTTTTTCTGTTTTCTTCTTCCTTTTCTTTTCATTTTTTTTTTCGAATCTCTCTCTCTCTCTCTCTCTTTTTTTTTTTTCAATTCTCCCTTCTTTCATTCATTCTACCAACAACTTTCAATGTGAACCAAAATAACAATAGAACATACATCGACCAATAACTACTACACTAGCTCGACTAGGGTAGGCTTAAGATTTGGAATGTAGTTAAAGGGGGTCAAAATAGGCTATTTTTGGCTAAATGGAGCTTATGGGTAAAAATGGAATAAAAGGGAATTGCAAGCACTCTCCTACATGTGATACCGGCCACTAACCCGAATGTATGCAGGCGAAAAACAATTGAATTTCATACTTATGCATTTGATATTACATGTTATGCAGAGAGTAACTACTCACAAACCTACATGAAACTGGCGTCGGTCATGAATGACACCAGTTTTATAAAGCTCTAATTCCTGAGAACTTATAATTAGTTTGCCAAAATTTAAGTCAAGTCTATTCGTTCAACTAAATTTCAAAACAAAATTCGTAAAATGCAAAGATTCGCTAAAAAGTAGTAATTTATGCAAGGCTTAAGTAAATTGACTATTTACAGTGCATTGTCATCACAGAAAAACTCCATTCCGACTCAACCTAAATGCAAAAATAAACGTGTATTTTTTTGATTTTTTTCGAAATTTTCTATTTTTTTTTTAAATAAAAAAACAATGTAAGCTAAAATGCGATAAACGTGAATGCAAAACAACACCAAATGCAGACTCAAAGCGTGCATTACCCTCCCCAAACCAAAATAATGCCCTCATTGTTCTCCAGCACACAACAGCAGAATAATAGGGTAAGGGAAAATTCAAACTCAAATGCCATATAAATGAAACTAAACTAAAGGAGATAAAAAGAATAAAGAGTAATAATACTTACAATGTATAACTTCCCAAACCAGCTAGCAAACTGAGGAAGTTAGTAGCCAGCAGCTAGACCTGGCAAACGGGTCAACCGGGTCGGGTTCGGGTCGGGCCAGTTTGGGTCGGGTCATTTCGGGTTTCTCAAATTTTCGGGTTAGTTCGGATCGGGTCAGTTCATTTCGGGTTACGGGTCTATTTCGGGTTTGTTGGCCGGGTGTGTTTCGGGTCAAGCGGGTCGGGTTAATTCGGGTCAGGCCATTTTCGGGTCAAAGATTAAGAGAAGAGAGACATTTCAAGTCTATTAGGGTCAATTAAAGTTATATTTTGTCGGGTCATTTTCGGGTTGAGTGGTTTCGGATTGGTCATTTCGGGTCGGGTCTGTTACGAGTCCATGAAAGCTCGGGTCATTTTCGGGTCGGGTCGGGTCACTTCGGGCTTCGGGTGTCATTCGGGTTCAGCAATTCGGGTCGATTTCGGGTCTCGGGTCATCCTTTTCGGGTCGGGTCAATCGGGTCGGGTTGATTTTGCCAGGTCTACCAGCAGCTGCTCGTCAGCTCCCTCATCGTCAGCCACCTGAAAGGTAGGGTCCTCCTCCTTCTCACCCCTCCTCCTAGAACGACCTCCAACATCAAGATCAGCTCTAATTCTCTCCTCTCTCTCGGTCGTGTCCTCCACGCTCTCAGGCCGAGGGCACCCATCCTCCGGGTACCGGTAAAACGAGGGATGTGGCTACCCAGATGGCACCGGACGACCTCTACTCAGATGATACTCGTAGAGGGGGAATTGTGGGAAATAATCTGTATACTTCCCTTATTATTAAAGGATTATAACGAATTTAATGATGACGATCACTAGTCATAAAATTAAATTACATAAACATAATAGAGAATGAAGAAATCAACCTTTGGTCCTTGCTAATTCGGCCTAAGAACAATATCGCAATGATATTCGCCTATTAGTTGCATCCAAGATGCTCCGAGAAATACCTCTCAAAATTGCTAGAATGAGATCCCCAATTTTCTGTAAAATATTTAGGGTTTTGTGTGTGTAGATCGATGAGAGAAAATGCTGAAAAATTAGGTTATCAAAATAATCTCCTTCTCACTTATTATATCCGAAATTAAGTGAGAATAAGGGGGAGATATTTCTTTCCCTATTTTCGGCAACCCTAACCGAAATAAGAGATCTCTTTCTCTTATTTTCGGTTTTTTTTTATTTACGTACCAAAAATATTTTGGTAGTATACAAAAATGTATAAAATGTGTAAATTGTCATCTAGTGAGGATCGAACCCATGACCTCTTGGTTTGTGTACCCTCACTATTACCACTATGACACATTCATCTTGTTGATATTAAATATTACCGATTATATTTAATTATGAATTAACAGATTAATTCGTCCAAGCTAACATTACATACATTTAATTAAATATAACTTATTATATTCAATGTTACGAATTGACATTAATTAAATCTCAACTAATATTATTTAATCTTCATTAAATAATTGTCTCATCAACACATTGACTAACTGTTTAGTCATATTAGGCATCAATGTGATCATATTTCTATAACCACATCTCTCAAACACATCCTATAGGTGTGACCTTTAGGGACCAGTTGATCACCGCCATCTGTATGATAATAACGTCAAACTTTCTAGCAAGCCAACCGTTATTAGGTAAACGTTAATCAACTGATTAAATATACGAAGTATACCCTTGTGAACCTGTAAGAGATTTACAAATGTTAACACACTAATTTGTGGAGGACACAAGCTCCAACAAACTCCCACTTGTCCTCACAAGTGTATGTGCGATAACCGATTCTCATATCCTAAAATTTCTCCCACTCAATGTAAAACAATTTGCAAATCCGTATTCACAAAGGTCGTATTTTACAAGCGATCATTATCAAGAGTGGTTTCCCGACTAGAGAGTAACTTAACTGATAAACGAATCATCATTCGAGCATGGCCATGCATTTCGATTACAACTCCTCGAGTGGCCCCGAAAAATAACTATACCGATAAGGGTTGGATATTTTCCTCAACTCGAATCCTATGAGATGTAAGCACGGTATGAAATGACCCGAGAAAAATCTACTTAGCCTCCGATTCTGACAGACCGTGAGAAAGAAAGCAAAGTCACCCAAAAACTGCCTTAATCTCAAGAGACAGTCGATAGTCAAAAGAATCGACTCTAGGAACACAATGGATGTCCTATCCACGACATGGCACCGAATGTTTTTAAACATTTAGGACTCCATTACGTTGTCACAAAAAGTTGTCCTACGAGGTATCGTTATAATCTCGCATCTGTGATCGATCAGTCAACCGTTTGACTTATGGCTCGTTGAACCCACCATCAATCGACTGCACAATATAATAGCCGGAGTTATCAGCTCACATTGGCGATTACGGACCAAAACAAATATAATGTAATTCAGTTCACTTTGTGGCGTTAAATGTTGTCAGTACAATCCACATGAAAAACAAAATATTATATATAAAACGATGAAGTTATAAATAGTATATGAAAAAGATAATGTATCAAATCCATAATCAAGTACTACAACTCAGGAACACGTTTAATTCCCATGGAATTAACGTGCCCTACATGCTTATCATAATTCAACGATTCAGTAGTAGAATCTGCTACAACACACTAAGAGTGAAGACGAACCGGACTGAGATCCGTTTTGAAGCTAGCATCTGCGTAACCGGTTGCGCGTAGCTTAGTATCTCCTCCATAAGTCAATACCCAATCCTTAGTCCTCTATAGGTACCTGGATTCTCTTGGTACCGACTCGTCATACTCAATGCATGTGCCACGTCTGGACGTGTGCATATCATGACATACATGATTGATCCTATAGCTGATGCATAAGGAACACGACTCATGCGTTCAACCCCTTCAGGCGTCGTGGGTGACTGAGACTTGCTCAACTGCATCCCAGTCGTCATTGGAAGGTTCCCCTTCTTGGAGTTGGTCATGCTGAACTTCTCAAGAATCTTATCCAAATAAGACTCCTGACTAAGTGATAACGTCCGTCGTGATCTATCTCGGTAGATACGGATTCCCAAAATGCGCTGTGCCTCACCCAGATCTTTCATCTGGAAATGGTTCTTCAACCATTATTTAACCGAAGATAGGAGAGGAATGTCATTCCCAATCAAGAGTATGTCATCGACATACAATATCAAGAAAACAATCTTGCTCCCACTCGACTTGATGTATAAGCATGGTTCTTCGACCGATCGAGTGAAACCATACTCTTTTATCACCTGGTCGAAACGATGATTCCAACTCCGAGAAGCTTGCTTAAGTCCATAAATGAAACACTTAAGCTTGCATACTTTCTTAGGATGTTCAGGATCTATGAAACCTTCGGGTTGCACCATGTACAACTCTTCCTCCAAATAACCGTTTAAGAAGGCGGTTTTCACATCCATTTGCCAAATTTCATAATCATGAAATGCGACAATCGCTAAGATTATCCGAATGGAACGTAGCATGACTACAGGTGCAAAAATCTCATCATAATGCAATCCGTGCACTTGAGTGAAACCTTTTGCCACAAGTCGTGCCTTATAGGTATCTGGTTGCGCGTCTACAGAACGCTTTATCTTGTAAAACCATTTGCACTGTAGAGGTTTTACCTTATTAGGTAAATCAACTAGATCCCATACGTCATTCTCATACATGGAGTCCATCTCGGATTGCATGGCTTCGAGCCATAGCTTTGAGTCGGAACAGGTCATAGCACCTTTATAGGTAGCGGGTTCATTACTCTCTCGGAGTAAAACGTCATTCTCCTCGACCATACCAATGTATCTGTCCGGAGGATGAGAGACTCTACCCGACCTCCTGGGTTCCTCAGGAATATTAACCGTGTCATCAGTTGGAGGAACAACTTCCTCCATCCGTTCCTTGGTTGTTGGTTCTGGAATCTCCGACAGCTCAAAGGTTCTATTACTCGTCTTGTTCTCGAGAAATTCTTTCTCAAAGAACGTCGCACTAGCCGCAACAAAAACACGATGTTCGGTAGGCGAATAGAAGTAATGACCAAATGTTCCTTTTGGATAACCTATAAAGTATGTCTTGACTGATCGCGGGCCGAGATTATCCTCGTGTCTCCACTTGACATAAGCCTCGCATCCCCAAACCCGAATAAAGGACAAGTTAGGGACCGTTCCCTTCCACATTTCATATGGAGTCTTGTCGACAGCTTTAGTCGGACTTCGGTTAAGTATAAGAGCAGCTGACAAAAGAGCATAACCCCATAATGAATCAGGCACTACCGTGTAACTCATCATGGATCGAACCATTTCACGTAAGGTTCGATTTCTCCGTTCGGACACACCATTCAATTGAGGTGTTCCAGGTGGAGTTAACTGTAGAACGATTCCACAGTCTTTAAGGTGTTGATCAAACTCATTTGAAAGATATTCGCCACCCCGATCTAAACGGAGTGCTTTAACCTTTCTACCCGGTTGGTTCTCACCTGTCGGTATTCCTTGAATTTCTCAAAGGACTCACTTTTATGCTTCATTAAGTAGACATATCCGTATCTACTCAAATCGTCCGTGAAAGTGATAAAATATCTATAGCCATCTCTAGCGGTAATTGACATAGGTCCACAAACATCAGTATGTATGAGTCCTAATAGGTCACTAGCGCGCATTCCAACACCTTTGAAGGAAATTCGAGTCATCTTGCCAATGAGACATGATTCACACGTGCCATATGTAGAAAATTCGAATGCGGGAATAGTCCCATTATCGACGTGTTTCTTTACACGTTTCTCATTTATGTGTCCAATTCTACAATGCCATAGATAGGTTTGATCTTTGTCACCAACCTTTAATTTCTTATTATTCACGTGTAATACTTCCGTGGTTTGATCTAAGATGTAAATTCCATTCATGGAAACTGCTTTGCCATAAATCATTTCATAAAAAGAAAATACAACTATTATCCTTTATTGAAAATGCAAAACCGTCTATATCAAGTACGAAAATAGAAATACAGTCCTTAGATAAACTGGGTACATAGTAACAGTTATAAAAATAACTCAAAACCACTAGGGAGTTGGATTACGTATGTTCCCTTCGAGACTGCAGCAACTCGTGCTTCATTCCCGACTCGCAGGTCCACATCACCCTTTGCGAGAGGTGTGATGTTCTTTAGGCCCTACAAATGATTACACAGATGAGAACCACAACCAGTATCTAGTACCCAAGTTCCGAAACTTGCATGGTTAATCTCAATCATATGAATATAAGATGACATACCAACAGGAGCGACGCGGCCTGCTTTGATGTCCTCACGGTAGACGGGACAGTTCCTCCTCCAATGTCAAATCTTGTGACAATGGTGGCACTCAATGTCACCGCCCTTGCTCTTTGCCTTGCCCTGTGAGCCACTAGTCTCACCAGGCGCACTCTTACCGTTTCCTGGCTTCTTAAACTTTGGCTTACCTACAGCTAGGTCGCCATGAGCCTTGCCCTTACCTTTGAACTTGTTTGAAATCATGAGAACATCCTGCTTCATGCTCCCACTCAATTTCATATCCTTCTCGGTCTGTAGGAAAAGGGAGTGTTGCTCATGAGGACTCTTTTTCAAGTCATTCATGTAGTAGTTCGCCCTGAAAAGGGCAAAACCATCATGAAGAGAATGAAGCATTCGGTCAATGACAATGCTCTCACTGATTTTACAATTCAGTGCCTCCAGCTTCTCGACATTCTCAATCATGTGAAGAATGTGTGGGCTAACCGGTTGGCCCTTCTGGAGTTTCGCATCAAAGAAGCGACAGGTATGCTCATATGTAACGATTCTCGGTGCTTTTGATAACTCGTTAGTGAGCGTGATGAAAATCTTGTTTGCACCTTGGGCAATGAAGCGTCTCTGCAAATTGGTTTCCATTGCAAAGATGAGTACGTTCTTTATCGCACCTGCTTCCATAACGAAATCACTATAAGCGAGTGACTCGTTGACTCTGCATTAGGGCCTGGTTGACCGGTATTGGCTCGATTAAGTACTTGAGCTTACCGTCGGAATGGCGGCATTCCGTAGTCTTGCCTCCCGATCCGCAAAGTTGGACCCGTCGTTTTTTTCGACGTGTGAACTGTTCATCTGGTCCATAAAAATTTTAAGCCAGGACGCGCGATCAAGTGTGGCACTAGGCATTGGGATTGCGTTATTTCCACCATTTCGTTGTAACAAGATTATGAAAATAAACGTGTTCTACATCTGAGAAGAAGAATAAAAATAATAAGCATGTGCATCGTTTATATTTTTAAGTCTAATGAACTACTGTCATAACGCGAAGACTCAAAACATTTATACAATTGACCTCCCTCAAGAATTATATAAATGATCCCAAGACTCAATTCTCTGTAAATTGATAAGCTAACCTTTTAGCTAATTCTACCGTTAGAATTCTTGGTCGATAAATTTCTGTAAATTCTATCTTTAGTCCATCATAATCACGAGAAACTCTTCGGACTATGATGTTGAGGTAAACTAAGTCAACACAACTACTTACCCAACGTAGAAGGGGTCATATTATGCCTACCGACGAAGAAGGGATTCATAGTTGTTTGCCCTTATAAAGACTAATCTCAATTTCCGTTTTAGAGGAAGATCCCATCAACTTTATTTAATTCATTTTAAGTGAACTAATATCTAGCATGCGAGAATGAATAAACTAAGGTGATGGCTTAAAAAGTCTGTGACATCTGTATGTCCATGAAAACTAACATACAACCTATATGAGTCAATTTTCATGCATTTTAGAAGTAGGTGGTTTGGTTTTAGGCGGAATATGATGCATAAACTAACATGTGAATGAAAAGCAATAAGAATGAAAACGTAAAAACAGTAAAAGTCCTAGTGTGGCCTATCCTATCAAAAAGAACAATAAATACAAGTTTGGAATCCATCCTTGGACCCGAGAAGCTTGTCTTGATGTTCCATCTTGATCCATGTAGCGAGAGTGAGCTCCAATCTCCATCTTTAGTCTTCTTTTGAAAAATTACAATAAATAAAATTTACATAATAAACCTATTTATTACATTCTAATTTCAAAACCCAAAACTAAAAATAAAGGAGATTCGAGATCTCATAATTACATAAAAAATCATGTTTCCTTCATTACGAAATATAATTTGACTAAGGCCACACTAAGTATTACAATTTACAACCGATTGCAAAAATAAATACGTAAATAAAATTCATTCATTCGATTCATTCAACAAAATTAAAATGCATCAACCTAAAAAAAATTAAACATACATGACACAATTCCTTAATTATGTTGATTAATTTATCCAAACCACCTATTTAAATCAAATTAAGTGACAATTCCTCAATTAATCACATTAATTTCAATCTTAATTCATATTAAACTTATAATATGAATTTAATCCAATCATTATTTTAAAACGCTTTAAAATAATTAGGTATCTTTATATGTGAACCTTTTCACTACAAATAATCATACATTAAAATGTATAATTATAATTATTGGCCAAAAACAACAAAATAAATTTTCCTTCAAAAATTTTTCTCGGCCAAAAACCGAAAAACCCAATAAAAAAAACTTTTCTCGGTTTTACAGCTAAAACCGAATGAAAAAAAAAACAAAAAAAACAATTTTTTTTTTTTTTATATTTGCTGTACGTGAACAGTACAGAAACGAAAAAAAAAATTCCACGGTTTAAAAAAAACAGGAACCCTAATGCCCTTTTTTTTTTCTTTTTGCGGCAAACATGCCCTAAACAAAAACATTAAGATGAACAAAAATCGTTTATAGATGCTATTAGAACGAGATTAGCATATGGATTGATGAAACATGATTAACTGTATATGCCAAAACTATATAGCAAAAACAAATTTTTATATCATCAACAAGACGATTCCATTTACAGTTTAATTTAATCCGAATTAAATCAAAGCTTCTACCAATTCTTCATATAATCATTCTAACTGATTAAAACAACAATATGAAAAATCAAAATGGAAATATCGCATTAAAAGAAGAACAAAAACACGGCTGCCAAAATTTTCATCTCGGCAAAAAATTCAGACGGCAAAAAAAATTTTCACGGCTGGAAATTTTTCTCGATCCTTCAAATTTTATTGTTTAAATTCAATTTTATGAAAATCATCAAAATAAAAATCGTGGCCTTGGCTCTGATACCACTTGTGGGAAATAATCTGTATACTTCCCTTATTATTAAAGGATTATAACGAATTTAATGATGCTGATCACTAGTCATAAAATTAAATTACATAAACATAATAGAGAATGAAGAAATCAACCTTTGGTCCTTGCTAATTCGGCCTAAGAACAATATCGCAATGATATTCGCCTATTAGTTGCACCCAAGATGCTCCGAGAAATACCCCTCAAAATTGCTATAATGAGATCCCCAATTTTCTGTAAAATATTTAGGGTTTTGTGTGTGTAGATCGATGAGAGAAAATGCTGAAAAATTAGGTTATCAAAATAATCTCCTTCTCACTTATTATATCTGAAATTAAGTGAGAATAAGGGGGAGATATTTCTTTCCCTATTTTCGGTAACCCTAACCGAAATAAGAGATCTCTTTCTCTTATTTTCGGTTTTTTTATTTACCTACCAAAAATATTTTGGTAGTATACAAATATGTATAAAATGTGTAAATTGTCATCTAGTGAGGATCGAACCCATGACCTCTTGGTTTGTGTACCCTCACTATTACCACTATGACACATTCATCTTGTTGATATTAAATATAACCAATTACATTTAATTATGAATTAACAGATTAATTCGTCCAAGCTAACATTACATACATTTAATTAAATATAACTTATTATATTCAATGTTACGAATTGATAGTTAATTCGTCTCAACTAATATTAGTTAATCTTCATTAAATAATTGTCTCATCAACACATTGACTAACTGTTTAGTCATATTAGGCATCAATGTGATCATATTTCTATAACCACATCTCTCAAACACATCCTATAGGTGTGACCTTTAGGGACCAGTTGATCACCGCCATCTGTATGATAATAACGTCAAACTTTCTAGCAAGCCAACTGTTATTAGGTAAACGTTAATCAACTGATTAAATATACGAAGTATACCCTTGTGAACCTGTAAGAGATTTACAAATGTTAACACACTAATTTGTGGAGGACACAAGCTTCAACAGGAATAAGGCTAGAGCCTGATCTCGCTTCATCCTAGCTACCCTCCTGTACATATCCAAAAGCGAAGCATCACGACGCCCTTTGTCCATGACCTTAGGCGCCTCAAAAATAGGAGGTGGAATAAAATTAGTCGGTAAAACCGGCTGAGGGGTAGAGGTAGAAGGTGTAGGCGTGGGCGTGGGCGTGGGCGTGGACGCGGATGCGGGTGTAAGCCCAGCCTGTGGAGGTCCAGACCCCTCTCCAACTTCCCTAACAGCGGGGGAGTTCTCTTCCGCTTCCTAGAAACGGGAGGAGAGCAGTCAAGGTGGTAAGAAGGTGGAGGTGGTGGTAATCTACCCGTCACAATAGGTAAAGGTGAAAGACGGGGTAGAGAAGGTGAAGTTATGATCACGGAAGTAGAAGTGCCAATCTTCCATGTCCTATGGTCAGAAGCAAGCTAGTTCATTGAAAACATAACAGAAATGTCAAAGACATTATTCTTATCATAATCCCTAAGACCACGGGGAAAATCAAGGAAAAGGCGGCGGGCAATGCGAGTCACTAGTCCACCGGACGCTATCGTACCCGCTACTTTTGACCCGACACTGTTAAAATGCTGAGCTGTCAAATATGCAATGTTGAAAATAAATGGGGTACCGCTGTCAATGTTTAAGTACCCAGCTAAGATGGACAACTCAGTATTATTAACATTGTTAGGTTCATGACGAGCAAAAATAGTTTCTCCAAGCAGACGGAGAAAGTAGCGGGCAGAGGTTAAATGGACATGAGCACCACGACGCTGACCATAGGGAATGTGTGAAAGTGTAGCCCAAATCTGACGCATGAGCTTCCTAGGAGGCTCAAGACAGCCATCACTAACTAGACCTAAACGTTCCCCGAACTCAGCTAAAGTCCAGGAAAAAGTAGTGTTAAATAGTCGGAAAGTGATACAAGTGCTTCCATGGTCAGTCGCATAGGCCGCAGGACTAAATTCAAAAGAGCTGAAAAACTCTAAAGTAAGTGCCCTATAGGTGAACTCCTTCATAGTGGCTAATCCCGACATCCCCGTCCTATTGAGCAGGTCAGCAACAGGCTTTAAGATTCCTAGAGTCTCTAGGGCAGGTCGACTAAAAAAATGGGTCGAGGTCATATGACACGCCATTAAATGCATAAAACGAGTACGGTGGGACGAGGAAAAAAATTTTACCTCCGGAAACTCAGGTAGATATTCTGTAGAAGTATCAGCAGCATTTCTAGCAGGGGCCCGTAACGTAGCAGCACGGGAACCCCTGCCCATACCAAGTCGTGAATCAGATGCAGTAGCGACAACAGTGGCAGTGGTCGACACAGCAGGGGTCGACACCGGCATTGTAACAGCGGGCGTGGTGGCAGCAGGGACTACGACCAGAGCAGACGTCGTCGAAGTCGACGCAGAAGCCGTCGAACTTGGCTTTTCGAGTCCAGCTTCCTTATTACTCTCCAAAGCAATAATGAAATGCAAGTTCCAATTAACAATCTAGCAATAAAATTGAATTTCCCCAAACCAATTTTACAACCCTAATTCGTATAAAAGAAGGGGAAAATTGCAATTAAACATTAAAGAAGGGGAATGGAACTTACTTGGTAGATTACCCAACAATAAAAACAATTAAAACCATAGAAAATTTTAAAGAATCGAATTAAGTCGATATTCGCAACCCTAGCTTCGAAAATCCCCAATTAAATCGAAAATTTATGATGCAAATAAGGGTATTTTGGTTTAATTGGTGCTTAAAGTATATTTTGGGTGATTAGATTGGTAAATTTGGGGAACAAATTGAGAAATTAGGTCAAGGGATTCAAGGGGGTCGAAATATTTGGGGGAAAATAAAGCAAGTGATTGAAAATAGAATGAGGGAAAAGAAGGACTCCCTCGTCTGATAAGCGGTTGAACTGCTCGATCGAATGAACTGCAGTTACTCGATCGAGAGCAATCTTCCTCGATTTGATCGATCGACTACTTTGAAAATACTCGATCGATGACTTCTTGCTCGTACTTGGACTCTGCTCGATCGAGTGGTTAAAACTGCTCGATTGAGAATCCCTTAAATACGCTTGCTCGATCGAGTGTTTGGAACAACTCGATTGAGAACTTTCCATTTGGGCATTTGCTCGATCGAGCACATAAAGTGGTCGATCGAGGACTTCCTCCTTAACACGCATCCCAATGATTCGTAATTCTCCCAAGACCTGCAATATACGCAACAATACTTCCCGCAAAATACCAAAAACAAAAATACGCAGTCTATATTCGTCTTAAGCTAAATAAATCTATCTAAGCTAATGCTAAATTCTAAGGCTAATAACTAATTAGACGTCTAGCAAAAATTCAAATTACAAAATGTTTACAAACAGGATAGCGTCCTGAATCATCCTTTGAAGCAATTAAATAGCCCAAAGCTGGGCTTCTGGCTCGACGAGGTCCCTTCAGCATTAGTGACCTCCGTCTTCAATTTCCAAACAACTGAGCCATCAGAAGGGGAATAACACATCTCATAATCGGCAGCCTTCCTCTTTGCTTCATCAGGTTTCTTCTTTGCATGGCCCCCATGATCTTTAATGCCATTAGTGCCAGACTCCAATGGCAATGCACCAAGTCCGGCAACGGGATCTCCACTATCCATTCCGCCAAGTCCTGCAGAAGCAAAAACAGCAGAATGGTCCTCCAATTCGCTTCCAGACTGGGGCGAAGTTGTCATAACAGCAGTATATGACTCAATACTAGTACTAGAGATATCCTCGTCGGGGTCTATAGAGGGAATAGCGTTGTAGGGCATGACTTGCATGGGCGCTCTGCGAACACTGGACTAGGTGAATGTCAAATCCTCCCCACCCACCCAAAAGGTCAAAGTCTTAGTCCCGACATCAATTATTGCATGAACAGTATGCAAAAATGGACTTCCCAAAATAATGGGAGTGTATGAGTCCTCAGGTATGTCTAAGACTAAAAAATCAATAGGAATAAAGAATTTCCCGATCCTAACAGGGATGTCCTCTAAGACTCCTAACGGTCGTGATAATGAGCGATCGGCCATCTGTACGATCATGTTTGTGCATTGAAATTTTGTCAAACCAAGTCTCTTTGCAAGGGATAGAGGTAAGACGCTTACGCTAGCTCCTAAATCGCAAAGCGCATTATCAATCAAGTAAGTCCCAATATGACAGGGAATTGAAAAACTACCCGGGTCAGCTAATTTCGGTGGAGTCTTATTATGAAGAAGTACGGAGCACTCCTCAGTCAAAGCCACCATTTCAAATTCATCTATATTTCTCTTACATAAAAGAATTTCTTTCATAAATTTTGAGTAAGAGGGTATCTGGGTGAGTAACTCGGCAAACGACATGTTAACTTTAAGACTTCGCAGAAGATCGGCAAATCTGCCAAATTGTTGTTCTGTCTTTGTCCTCCGTAGCCTCCCTGGAAATGGAACTTGGGGCTTATAAGAATTATCTTCATTCATAGATTTATCGGCCAAATTAGATTTAGACGACAAATCACCATTCTCAGCATTAATGTTACTGGATCGAGCAACTTCACTTCTCGATCAAGAGCTTTTCTCAGAATTATTGCTCGATCGAGCAGTTTGAACTGGTCGATCGAGAGGCTTGTTTTCCTCAGTGCTCGATCGAGAATTATTATCCCTTCGATCGGGCACTTCTTCAGTAAACTTGCTCGATCGACCATCAAAAACTGGTCGATCGAGTACACCATCTGAATCAGTCACTCTTTCGTCAAAAGACGCCTTCCCATGAACAGTAGCTTCAATCTCCGAGTCTGAAAATTCAGCATTCTCCTTTGGCATTTTGGACCCCTCATAGGAAAGACCACTCCTTAAACTGATCATATTTATCGTCTCATGTGGTTTCTTGTCGGGTTGTGACGGTAATTGGCCCGGTTGTCTTGAAGCTTGCTTAGTAGCCAATTGAGCTAACTAGGACTCAAGCAATTTAATAGAAACATCCTTTGCTTGGTCACTTTTCTGCATTTAGAGTGCAAGTGATTGCACCATTGACATCAACTCGGCTATGTCATTATTACCACTAGAAGAGGCACCTTGCTGATGCGGGGGTGGGAAAGAAGGAGGCTTTTGAAAGCCTTGTTGTTGAGTTCGATGGGGTGGAACATAAGTTTGTTGTTGTTGCGGTGGAGGTGTAGGATTCAAAACATTTTGGCTAGACCACCTCAAATTGGGATGAACTCCAGCTTGATTGTTAAAGTAAGAGCCTCCTTGCCTAAATTGTTGAAAGGCATAAACTTGCTCCTTCTTAGCTAAACACTCCACTGCAGTATGGCCATCAACACCACATCTCTCACATGAGACGGTCTCTTGTCTAGACAACAAGTGAACCGTCTGTTGATTTCCCACAGCCTGCATCTCTAGCTTATTAAATCTTACATTCATGGCTTCCAGTTGAGCCACAAGTGCACTATTTTCTCCAACGACTGTTCTAGTACCACTCCTTGGATTCCCATATTCAGCACAATGGATAGCCATCTCCGCTATAATGTGCCAGCCCTTATCATCATTGATATTCTTCTGAAATCTTCCATTGGCTGCAGCATCTAAAACAGCACGGTGGTCATCATACAACCCATTGTAGAACTGGTTGCATAAAAACCACTGGCCAAACCCGTGATGTAGGACAGACCTAACCAACTTCTTAAATCTACTCCATGCTTCATACAATTTCTCAGTCGGATTCTGTTTAAAACTTTTAATCTGCCCTCGCAATGCATTAGTTCTCTACGGAGGGTAGTATCTCTTGTAGAAAGCAAGGGCTAGGGTATTCCAATCAGTAATCTCTGCTGAAGTCTTATCCAAGTCATTCAACCACTCCCGGGCTTCGTCAGTAAGAGAAAAAGGAAACAAGACTTCCTTAGTCTTCTCTTGGGTCACTCCCTTAGTAGCAGGAATAGTAGAACAGTAATCCGTGAAGATTTCCATATCCTTTCTTGGATCGTCACTAGCTACTCCTCTGAACAGATTTCTCTCCACCAGATTAATATAAAAGGGACGAATATCAAAGGTGCTCCCCTCATCATTTGAAAGCTTGAAACCCTTAGGAATAGAATCAGCTGTCGGCTCAGAATGACTAGCAATGTTAGGCATCTTCGCAGATTTAGTAACGGTTGCAGAAATAGATTTGTCTTCCTCTAAAGACTGAGCTTCTGTAAAAGTGAAATTCTCTAGAATTGGGTCAAGAGTACTCAAGTCTTCCTCTCGACGAATCTCCCTCAATAAGTTTTGTCTACGGCTAAATCTCCTCTCTGGTTCAGGATCAGCTAGTACTAACTCTAACCTGTTGGACCTGGGCATTAAAAAAACTAAGAGAAAAGAATAAGAACTGTCTCAAGGAATTAAAAATCCCTTGAGACTAAAACAAACTAAAATAAAACAAGTAAATAAAATAGTTGGCTCCCCGGCAACGGCGCCAAAGTTTGACACGCCTGTCGCAACCTATCAAAAATAAACCTAACTAGCCTAAACTTATGCAGTAGAGGTAAGCAGGGTATCGTATCCACAGGGAGGCGGTCTCTATCTACTTGTTATCTACTCTGTCTACGGTCACAAATTGGGGGTTTTAGTTGATTTGATTTAACTAAACTAAAAAACTAAATTTAAAAAAATAATAAAAATAATAATTAAAACTAGCAAGTATGAAATAGAGCGTGATTAAATAGAGAGAAAAATGCTAGGATGTCGATTCACCATGATATTACGCAAATCAGCTAAATGTAAGATTAGTCGGTCTGTAGTGAGAAGGGTAGTGGAAAGGTCCTTCCGGTCCGCTATCGGCCTAGATTCTTCCTAAATAGCTTCCGCTCTGATTAGGGTAGTCTATTGTTCATAACAGGTCTAATCATTCTAATATTCCGATCTATGTCTGAATTTAACGGGGTTAAATTAAAATAGTCGCGTGCCTCAACCAAGTAATTACTGTTATATTGATATAGAACAATTCTCACATTAAAACCTCCTAATAATAATTATAGCGTCATTGTTTTACTATCATGGCTCCCCTAATCCCAGCAATTAAGATTTAGCTACTCATAACAGTAATTAAACTAATAACGATAGATAGAACTGTATTCAACATGGTTAAAAGATAAATTAATAGAAATTGCATAAGCTAGATATTAATTCTAATAACCTAAACAGTAATTAAGAGACAAGAAAATTAAATGTTGCAGAAAGGAAATAATACTACGAATTGAATTGAATAGAAAGAGAGTAAGGAATTACACAAGTTAAGATCCGAGAAATAGAAAGGCAGGCGTCGAACAAAAGTCTCCTAATCTTGATGCAAACTGATAATAATTTGATTATGAATAATACTGAATAACGAATACTGAATACCTAAACCTAATTAGGTCTCTCCTTTTTATAAGAGAGATTTTTATTCACTAATTAAGATAACTTAAATCATAATAAGTTTACGCAATTAATCTTGCGTCAAATCACAAGCTGTTTCGAGCATATTGAAACTACTCGATCAATTAATTCCAGCTTAAATCCTCTCGATCGAGCATAGAATCTACTCGATCGAGGAACACTATAAATCCTCCTCTTGATCGAACATAACAGGAGTTTGATCGAGGAATCTTCAGCATAAAAAAGGGTTCGATCGAGCAATTAATTCAGCAAAGTTCTCGATCGAGTTAGCTACCACTGAGTTAGCACATAGGACATTGATTTTCTTCCAAGACAACTTCACGCATCCCATGGCAGAAGTATTCTCGCTCCAATTTCATCCATCTCCTAAATGTAGGCTATAGGGGCAATTTCAAGCTCAGTTTTGCTCCTTCCGGGTTCATTCCTACAATTAAAGCCAAACAAACCAAAGTAGACTATTCGGGATATTTCGTAGCCTAAAACTATGAGAATCGCATAGAAATACGTGCAAAATAAGCACAAAGAGTCTATATAAATAGCACGCATCAAAAGCTACTAGGCGAAAAAAGTTCACTTACGGTCAGTAGTGTGAAATGTGAATATTGGTTGGTCAGTTTATTACTCTCTTCATCTTAGTGTTTATTCCTTTCCTTTCGGTAAGCTTTAAAATAAATACAAAAAATCATTGTGAGACTCTCTTTCCAAATTACTCCTAAGAAAGGAAGAGAAGCTACCTACTTTTTTTTTTTTTTTTTTTTTTTACACTTGAATAAAATAGTGTGGAGACTTGAGACAATATTATCCATACTCTTTTAAAAACCCAAAGTTGGGTTACTGTAGCTGTAACAGTAACACTTAGCTATTATCCCCATTCTGCCCCTTGGTTTCTTTCTTATTACTTGCGTGCCATATCTCCTGCTCATTCCCTCTCTTTTCCTCTTCATCCCCTGCTATTTCTCTTATCTCTCCTATTTGCATGGCAACTCACTCCCATGGTTTCCCTTCTACATCATTCTTCTCTCTTTCAATTATATGCTAGGATTTCCCGAATGATCGACTCCCATGGTTTTCCTCCTTATCCTCATTTTCTTTGATTATCTACTTTTCTTTTCATCCTCATACTGTTCTTTGTGATCTTCTTCTTTTTAATTCCTTTCTTTTTCAGCACTGCAATTTTTTTGGACTTCCTGCAATTGTTTTTCATCCTGTCAACAACTTGAATCCGGCTGATACGGAGACCTAGCAGGTAACTTGCCTTGTTCATTCTTCTGATTTTCTTTCTATATGTAAACGATTGAGGTGGATTATTGATTGTGAATTAAATTAAGTAATTTAGGGTTTAGTTTTTTGGTTTAAATTGATTGCATGCAATAATTTGGGGCTTTTTTTGGATTAAATTGATTGCATACAAGTTTGGCCCAGATTTAATTTCTGGTATCTATTATTCATTGTATGTGCAAAATCGTCTGATTTTGATGAATATTCATTGTAGCTGTAACAGTATGATGATTTGGTTGCGATTAAAGAGTATGAATCTGTGAAAGAGGCGGGGTTTTGATATCCAATGACATTCTGGTGTAAAACTCCTCCGAAATCAGGCCTTGATGTTTCTTACACTTTCGATCTCATAGGTACATCCCCATACTTTCTAAATATCACTACTTAATCTCCATACTTTTATTATCACTAATTTTAGGTTTTTTAATTGTTTGGGTCCAATAAAAGTAGTGTGTATTTGATATTGAAACTTTGATAATGTCTTTTAAATTGTTTTGTCAGGTGCTGTTTGATTATGTTCGGTCATTTAGACCCATTCGAGAGTTCGGGAGAGGGAGGGAAATTAGGAGAGTGAGGGAGGGAGTGGAAGTGGGTGGAAGTTGGAAAAAGGTGTGGGAATGGGGTGGAAAAGACTAAAGAGAGCCTATGCTTGTTTTGCTTCAGATTAAGAGTGTGGTAGGGAAAGGAAGGGGGTGGGACTTGGGAGGTAGTGGCAGAACTAGGATTTCAATTTAGGAGGGCGAAAAATTTTAGGGGGGGACGAATGGGTAATTATATAAGACACGCTCAGAAAAATTTAGCTAAAATTCACGAAATTCTCATCTGCCATCCCTCCCTCCGATCCACCACTGGTGGTAGGAAGGGAGGATGTATGCCTTGGTTTTGTTAATAATGCCTTCTTATGCGTAAGATATTGTAGTTCTGCACCCAATTTAAATATACCAACTTAAGTGGCATTCTTAAGAGGTTGGATTATTGAGTCTGTTAATGTGGATGTAACTCCATCAGTTAGCTTTATATTATAATCATGTTCTGCACCAATTTAAATATACCAACTTAAATGGCATTCTTGGTTGCAGGATATAGGATATTGATGCTCTGACCTTGTTTTAATAGTTATTCTACTAATAAACTTGGAGCTTGTTCTTCTAACTGATGATGTCCTGACCTTGTTATAAATCACCTTTTGTTTATAGTTTATCACTGTGTAGCTCGGTTTCTTAGAAGTTCTTATGATGAACAGGTTGGCCAGTATATAGCCATTTCCCTTGCTCGGCGATACAAGAATTTGGAGAGCTTAGATCTCTCATGGTGTCAGTCTTACAGATGATGCACTGGGACTGAATTTAGACAGCTGCGTTGCTTAAAACCTTTGGTTTCACATAGGTATGTAACTCCATCAGTTAGCTTTTCTCTGAAAGGAACTTGAGGCTGGTTCAATGAAATACAAATTGTTTTCCTCTCTTAGCTTGCTCTCTAACGTTTTTAAGCATTTGAACTGTCTAATGTAAGATGGGGATATCCAAGATATTCGATAAGCTACAAACATGCAAGCTCATAGCGCTTGTTTAGAATGTAATATTATGGTGGTTGTTGGATTTTGTTGTTTAGAGAACTCATTATGAGTTATGACAAAATATGGGAGTACATTAAAGATCAAGGCGATAAAGGCCGGATTAAATCACTTAGCAATGAAGGGGTCACTATTGTTGTTTACATTGTTGAAACATCTATGGTAGAAGTTTCATCAAACAATCTCATCGAACATGTAAAAGATATGATATGTTGTTTTGTTTTGTACTAATTCCGAGTAAGTTATGGTTTATTAGATAAGATTTGTCATGTAGTAGACAATTGAATAATTGAAGGTTGAATTCTGGATGTTGGTTAAATAATTGGGGGTAAATAATGGGAGTTTATGATGTTTCACGGTTAGAAAGACATGGAGTGATGATCACAGCATTGTTCATGTTGCAGGGTAAGGATGAATGGGTGAATGTAGGGTTTCAGTCTCCTTAACTTTCTTCGACTGGGTTACATTTTTTTCGCCCTCAAAGAGTAAGTATTGTTTCTGGTTGCTTCTCCTATGTCGGTTTTCATTTTTTTTTACTAAATTCCTATTATATCGGATACTTTCTCGATGTGTTATTCTTTTGTGCGAGAATATAGGAGCACATTAGTTGAAAATTTAAGTTGCACATTAGTTCATTTTTGTTCTTTAAATAAGCTAAAGTTCTTTCTTTTAGTTTCAGTTAAAAAGAACTACACATAAAGAGATGGAGATCAAAATCATATTATCGTATAAATAGCATCCAAAATAGGATAGATTCAAGTAAGTTAGTCACTTGCAGTGTATAAGCGGGTACCGCCCTGCACTCGCCCCAGTTGGGCTGGGTATGCGTAGAGCTTTCATGGGTGGTGGGGCGGATATGGGTATAAAAATTCCACCCGCCATTGGTGGGGCGGGGATGGGTTTTATGTCATACCCACCTAATACCCGCCCATTCACCAATTATTAATTTTTTTTATATTATTGTGACTTTTAATAATGTTCTATATTAACTTTTATTGAAAATCTTAAACTCGAAATATAAAAAATGAAATTTTACGGAAATTGATAGTGATTAAACCACATTTTATTCAAAATAGTATCGATAAAACTTATGATATAAGTGGTTGGTGGGTAAATGGGGCGGGTACGGGTCTAGATTTTACCCGGTGGGCCGGTACAGGTATAGAAACTTGTACCGCCATGGGTGGTGGAGCGGGTATGGGTATGAAATTGCTTGGTGGGTATGGGTACGGGGGAGCCTACATCCACCATCGGCCCGCCCCAGTGGCATCCCTACAATAGGAGAGAGGGGACATCCGTGTAAGGTGACGAGAGAAGAAGTGGTTGTGTGAAGGACTGAATGTAGAGAGAGTGAAAGAGAACAAACTTAAGACGCATCAAAGTTGATCATGGAAAGGAACGAGACGAAGACAAAATTTAAATAGTTCTTACAAGGTTTATCTCACTTGGAGTCACATTCAGAATTGAATTATTCGTCCACCAGCATTCAATTTCGAATGATGAGGCTTAGCTGAAATTGCACGGTTCAGAAATTACTGTTTCGATGAAAAAATAAGTTAGAAGATGAGAATTTACCGGGCACACAAGGGAATATCGCTATCTTTTCTGTAGTCACATTCAGAATTATTCTTTCTCCTGCATTTCAATTTTGAACGACGAGGCTTAGCCGAAATTGCATAGTTCAGAGAGTACCGTTTACGGTTAAAAGACAAAAAAACAACAGAAAATCAGAATTTATCCGTAGGTCGCTTCTCATTTAATCCTTCCAAATGTACTACCAATCCCCTTTTTCATCTCAAACTAGGTTTTTGTCGGCATACTCAGTCTAATATGTAAACTTGTGAATTTAAACATAGAAATCACATGGAACATGAAAGTTTGGGATACTTGTTTTTGTACTGCCTGAATTCATCACTACCACTACTACTACGACTACTACTACTACTATGGCTTTGCGAAGCTTCAATATTTAGATTTGAAAAATTATTACTTCTTAATCATATGGCCTTTGGAAGCTTCAGTATTTAGATTTGAAAAATCTCTTTTAATCTGAGATGTGTTTGTTTCTAGCTTGGCTATTGCCATTTTCTTAGTCAAATTCTTGTTTTTGCTTATTTTTATTTTCAGGGCAGGATGTATACAAAGTTGCTAAGTGAAATGACATCAAGGTTGTTGTGAAGGTACTCGGTAAGGAAAGATATATTGACCTAGAAAGCTTGAATTCCACTAAACCTCCCACTTTAGTGTCTTTTTTTGTTAATAAAAAACTCAGTATATGTTTAATTCAACTCATATGAGAACAAACAGTTCAGAGTTCTTATCTACATACAATACTTGTTGTTGATGAGAATAGAAAATAAGGTGTAGTTAGAGCTGTTGGACTTTTTAATTTTCTTTGCATCCCTTACTTCCACTATCAAGTTTTTAGTTTGATGTTGTAGCAGCCAAGCTCCCTCTGAATCCAAGAACACGAAGTATTCCTGAATTACTTACCCAAAACTCATACTAACCAACGTTCAGAATTCTTGCAACTTTTGGGAGAATATGAGGAGAGGGAGGGGGAGTAGGAGAGGGAGGAGAAGGAGGAGAAGAGGTAGGGGTACGGGAGGGGTCATAGGAGGAGGTTGCAGGGTGCGGAGGAGGGGAAGAAGAGTAGGAGGAGAAAAGGGAGGTGGAGGGGACTTACGTTTGGGGTTTTTGAATGAGATTACAGTTAAGGAATATGAAAGTCGGTCAAAAATTAAGGCTATATATCATAGCATCTAGGATTGTTATTTAGCTTGGAGTAGAGTCCCTGAATTTTGCTCAAAAACTTATTGTCAGGAAGCATAGAAGGGCAATTCAGTGAATTGGTAAGTCTAAAAAGCTTGAATCTTAGCTTTAATAATTTGAATGGATTAATTCCTGTCAATCTTGGAAAAGTCATGAGGTTAGAGCAACTTCAACTATCAACAAACCATTTTCAAGGCACTATACCTGAAAAACTCGCTAATTACAAGAATTTAACAGTTCTTGATCTGAGCTCAAACAATATATTAGGCAATATCCATACCTCATTTGGCGAGCTTCTTAAGTTGGAGGTGTTCAGTCTGTTGGGTGACGGTAGAAAGTGAAATGTGATTGCCGGTGTTTGGAATATTGTCACAATTGACTGTTCATTTGGAACTTTTTTAACAAACAAAAAATTAGAGTGGAAAAAAAAGGGATAATGATTTACTGAACTTTATTATGTAACATTTCCACATTTGATATCTGAAGGACTCTTTTCTTTTAAAAAAAATTGGAAAGTTTAATTTGATAAGAATGGTACACTTGCAGGTTTTCTTGGTTTGGCCATGAGGCGTATAAGCTGGATGGGTGTATAAGTATCAGATGTCCAAGATATAAGTATGATTATTGCGATTACATTTTTAAAATTTACTTTGCACACTGAATAATTAGGGTCTTCATGAACAACCAAAAACTTAATGGACATGCCTTTTCTATGATCCTTTAATGGACATGCAGGTTATCTCGGCCCCTCTGAGCCTCCCTTCTGTCCACTCTCCGTTCACCTGGGCGCATGACGATCCTGCCTCCTGCAAAACAGAAGTCAACTACCACGATCTTGTATATGTTAAGACAAATCTTTCACCTTACAATTTGTGGTGGCTCCGTGTGGCTATTTTAGTCTCCAACTAAACCTGCTAAACTATAGGCGGACTTGCTTAGGTGGATGCATCAAGGCTGCTTGTAAACGAGGTGGGTCAACGATGTGGGTCCTTATCACAGGTACTACAATAATAATAAAATCACAAACTACATGTTTATGGCCACTAATTAAAATCACGTGTTTGAGCTTGATGAGTAAGAGTAACTAAAATTTCATATAATCACCGAAGGTTGATAAGAGTACACTTTGACCTAAGTAAGAGCAATATTATTTGTTCTTGCCCATACGAAAGTTGTGGATATATACACATTATGGCGCCAAATCACAAATATCACCCACCAAGGTCTCAGGTTCTTTTTTTACCCATTTACTAATATGTGCATCAAATTCTGAAATTTGCATATAGATTTGTAGTAAATGTTGAATTTTGAACGGAGACGTGCTAAAAGTTAGTTATAGAAAACCCTTTTTTTTGTTAGAATTAAATTTGGCTTGTTAAGGCCATATTTGAGTAGAATATTGGAAGGAAAATTGAGGGAAGGAGAAAGATAGAAGGAAATGAGAGGAAAGACGAGGGGGAGGAGATGATTTTTTATCCAAACATTTTCTTTGTTGGAGGGGAAATAATTTGTTGTGGTGTATCTGTTATTGATTCTTGCTTATATGGAACAAAATGCATACCTATTACATCAACAAATGGCCAATGGTTATGAAATGGACAAAATGTTATGGTAATTACATCCTATAGATGAATATGGTAAAAAAAAATGCTTGATTTTTTGTCAGTTGAACTACTGTTTTGTGACTTCTTTTTTCTCATGTTCCTGTGTATGACACTCAACAATTGAACATGGGGAAAACACTTCGACGCTTTATTTTAAACCAGGAGTATGACATGTGTTAGATACTTCTATTAAAGATTCGAAGTCTATTTAACACAAAGATTGAAGAGTTTATAGTGAGGCACCACTGAGTTGCAGTGAAAGACGGCAAACAATTTTAACTTTTGTGGATTAACGACGATTAATAATGGCCAGATTAGATTTCAATAATCGTGGGTCCATTTTACAAATGGCACAACTTAGAAAAATAATCAAGGTAGAAATATTTTCTTACCACAAAAAACAAAACAAATTAGGATGTAAACTTCATCAGTTGAGGCGTACCGAAAAAGAAATCTGTGACCTAATGAATGAGACAAAGAGTAGAAAATACTTTGGCTCACAAGTAATTGGACTTTCGTTTTAAGAATTATGGAGTATTTGGTCTGTGATCCAATGATCGATAACTACTTGCAGGATATGCCTTTGGGGACCGAAACCCGAGAAGATTTATTTCGCAGGAAAAGTGCATCTACTGCCGGGAACAAACAAATTTGCGCTACTGAGCATAGCATTCGATTTTCCAGTAAGCATTCTTTGGCTATCTGCATTTGTAGCTAATATATTTTTTGGGTGTTGATTTTCGCAGAACACATTTTACTCCGTACAGTACACTTTTGACTAAATTACCCCTCACTTCCACTCCCAAAAAAATCATGTCGTGTACTGTGCAAAAAAAGAAGAAAGAGAGAAAAAAAATGTACTGCGTTCTCCGGTCCTACACCATACGTTCGTTCATCCTTATACCATCCTTTAACAACCCCCATCTCTTCGCTGGACTTCGGCAACCCACCATCCTCTCTCGCCTGATCACCAACGACTCTACCATCTCCTCGCAGCACCGACGACACAGCCCCTTCCCTTCCTCTACCTGGCCCCTTGGAACATACTGCCCTCACAACGAAGTTATAAATAAAGCACAAAAAATCCTTAAAAACATAAAAGACATTATTAATTTATCAAGAATTGCAACTAATGAATCAAGTACATCAGTATATGTACCACTTTCGAATTATCATCCATCATTAAATTAAATCTGTAATTTAGATGTTTTTATGGTTAATAATTGAGAGAGAATTAGGTTTAGAGTGTTTTTATGTGAGGGTATGCAAATGGAAAAATATGAGTAAAAAGTACTGCAATGAGTAAAATACGTACTGCGAAAATAAATTACGTATTTTTTTTATATCATTCTCATAATATTTCAAAATTTTAATTCCTGAAGAATGTGGGAGGCCATAGTGAGACATGGAACATAGGAATTTTAGGTCCAATGGTGCTAAAAGTCTTGGTAAAGGCAAACTATAATTGTCTTGGGAGAGATAGACTAATCAGGTAAGCATATATTTTACCAGTTATTACATTCTACTATTTGTTTTCTTAACAAAAGGAATTTGCAGATAATGTGAGCTCCTTTTTTATGTGTTGGTTTGAAAGGCGATTCGATTGATCTTTTGTTTTCCGGTTCTGAAGGGCGAGACATGATGAGATTGACCCTTAGGCTGATCTTTTACTTTTTGGTTAGTCATCTTACCCTCTCAACTATCTTTAATACTTCAATATCTTCAGAAGTTTAAATCATGTTTATTCATGCATTTGTATTAACTTGATATATATGAAATATTTGCCAAGGGGAGGGGGAGGGGAAAGAGGAAGGAGGAGTAGGAGAAGGAGTAGTAGGGAAAATGAAGTAGGATAAGGAATGTAAGGGTAAGGGTAAGGAGAAGGAGGGAGAATGAGGAGGAAAGTTCCAAGTTGGATATGGCAAGCCCTCGCCACTAAGTGACATGCACAACATTGTTTTTGAAGGGAAATAACATGCACAACATTGAGAGGGCTAGGTAAGAGATTTCAACGTCCCAAGTGCCAAGTTGGATGTAACAAGTTGGATGTGGCAAGTTGTCTCAGAGACAACAAGTTTCTGAGAGATGGTTTTATTTACATTGATTAAGTTATGATGAGATTGAGACGGGATATGGGGAGGGAGAACTTTATTCAAAAAATGATTAGTTAAGAGTGTTTTGGTGATTGATGTTTTTTGGGTTCATTATTTGTCCAAACTATTGCTGGGTTAAGGTCTGAGAATGGAGTCTGTGAATAAATGCATATTATTTTGGAGTTGAATGAGCTGGAAGTTTAGTAATTGCGGAAGTGAGTAGATTGGGTAGATGAGTAAATCATCAAGTCGGCTTATTTTTTCTGAATGTCGTTTGCTCGATTTGGATATTTGTATTCTATTGGGTTGAAAAAACCGTGGTTTCAATTTTCAAAGACTATAATTGATTGTCACACGAAACCTTAATCCATTTAGGGGCACTACATGATGCTATTCACCTATGATAATTCATGGTCATAGAAAGTGAGCTAATTATAGCGTTTATTAGAATCAGACTGATTTGTTACTCTTTTTCATCAATCTTTTTAAAAATGTGTTCTTTAATTTGCTCCACTTTGAGTTAAAACATTATGGTAACCATTTAGTTAAACTGATTGTTTGTGTTTTTACCTTTTTAGTTTTGTATGGAATTGTGCTTTGCAAGTTGAGAAACTACCAGAAGCATATAACTGAATACTGAATTCTTCTATTTAGTTTGATACAATGTAAGGCTACACTGCTGTAATTTTTCACTTTTATTTGGCCTGTTTTATGGTTTTATCCTCCTGTCATTAAAGATTGTCTTGCAATCCCCAAGGTGAATAGATTCATAATTGTCGTTTTGATCAAAATATTCGTTTTGATCATGGTCTAGCCAAAGTCAATAAAAAAATCAAACATTTTACAGTCGTATTGCATTTAGTGTTTGCTTGAATAGTTGTTGGCAGGGTGGGTGTTGGTTCTTTTTAATGGGTTACTTTGAGTTGGTTTTACATTCTATTCACTATTGATTGAATTGGTGGTAGTGACTGTGTATTGGAGGCCGAAGTTGCTGGTGACAGTGTCAGTGGTGGCTGAAGGTGATGACTGGAGAGCTGGTGATTTGTGTCAGTTCCATTTCCCTTTCAGTTTCACTATACACTCCCATTTCTTTTCTCTTTCTCATCTTTTTTTCGAAGATCATGCTTTTATTTATGCCTGGTTTTTGTTGAAACAAAATACTGTTCAAGGCTATTCTCATACATTCTCAGGCTATGCTTTTATTTATGCTTGGTTTTGTTAATGGAACTGGTGATTTGCGCTTGGTTTTGTTAAGATTGAGAGCGATGTGGGGAGTTGGGTGGGATTTAGGTTGTGTTTTTCCCCTATGGCTTTTGGCAGGCTATTGGAGAGATAGTCTCATTTGAATTGCTATGCCTTTAAGTACTGTGTTTGTAAATTAAATTTGCGCAAGTATTTAACGGTTGTATAAGAGACCATTTGTTTAAGAAGAAGGGAGTGTGAATAATTTTGCAGGAAAAACTAAAAGATGTGAGGAGATGTAATAAGGGAGAAGTAGAGGAAGGAACAGCTAGAGTAAGAGTGGCGATTCGGAGAGCCGTAGCTTGGACTTCAGGCAATCGGTCGTTAAGCTTCAATGATTTTGATTTCGACTCCTTCGTGTATCATAGCCCCTGCCTTTTATCGGTAATTAATTCTATGAACAATAAAATATGTTCTCTCGCTGTCTCACATTTGCTTTGCTTTTTTAATCCATGATGTTATAGTCTCTCAGTTGCTTATAGGGGAATGCAATGTACACCCGGACCTCCCTCTTTACAACCATACCCCGCAATTTACCATTGTCATTGACACATTGTAATTATTAAGTTATTCTTATGCATGGTCTTTTTAGCCTTTATTGCAGTAGAGTGGAGAAATAACAGGGTTTGACAGTCATACATCCTTATCACTTTAAACTTCGAACTCGGTTTTATGGTCGTGAATTCGTGATGTTACGCTGGTTCATGAAAATGTTAATAAATACAATATTATTCTAAGAATAAATGCATTGCTCTGAAGTATTTAGTTATAAGTTTACGCCAAATGATTGAGGTGTCAAGAATTTAAGAGGTGCACCTGGTTAATAGTTTTATCAATTTTTGAGCTTTGTTGTTGTTTACTTTATTTGACACATAACTACTGTAATCATCTCTCCATGTCTTTATTAAAAGATTAAGGAAGACAGTTAACTTCCCACTTGCTTGGATGAGGGCATTTTTTTTTCTAAACTAGAATTCCATAGAGATCTCCAATAGATGTTAGATAATGACGCTTTGTTTTTAGGTAGATTGGTAGAGGGAATTGTTATTTTTTGAGTGATGCCAGTGCAGCTGTTTGAAAATATTATCGTGTATTCGTGTCTGTCTCAGCCAGAGAACAAAATTTACACTTGAGGGAATGCATAATGCTGACAATGGATGGCTATCTGAAGTTAGACTAAGTGGAAGCACTAAGGTACATAAACACATGTTATCAACTTATCATTTTGTATGGAAGATGACCAGCTCTAATTTGTTTTTTGTCAGTAACTTAGCGGTTTGGTAAACAGGTCTTACCGTGAGTTGATGTTCCCCTTGTTGCCTGTACTTTTGTACTTTTACTGCTGCACTTTCGACTTCTCTACCCTCACATAGTTCTCTTTTCTGATCTTTGATGTTGAAGCATGTTTACTTAAATAGCTTATACCATATACTTTGGATGTTATTCAAATTTTCATGTCATATTTGACTTTAAATCTCAGTTGTGTTGTTGATAGCACTGGCACTGGCACTGGCACTGGCACTGGAGGGCCAACAGATGTGCTGGTTTTGAGTTTTAAAACGTTATGAATTTGTATGAACATTGAGGAGCTACTGATTATTACTCCCTTAGTCCCAATCATTTGTTTACTTTTCCTTAAAATACCCCTCACAAAGAATATGAAAGGTAAACAAATGATCAGGACGGAGGTATTAGCTATTAAGATCTTGTGTTATGCATTGTGTTGTTGAAATGTTGCTGAATGATTTGGTGGGTGTAGCAGGTAGTGGGTCTGGTATACTTCTCCTATTTTCACCCAACAGACGGGTATAAGTCGATTATTGGTATCCATGATGGGTCGTGGGGCGGGTATGCTTATAGTTTACCTGTTCGACTATCCTCATTCCCCCAGTCCCCCACATGGCCTTAGTGACATGCCGTTAGATAACCCACATGCATACTTTTGAAATGGTAATTGTCCTTAATAGTGAATTTGACTTAAAAGTAAATGTGATATCAGTGATAAATTGGTTACGATTTGAAGTTTCAAGCGTCTTCTCGGAAAGAAAATATAGTTCATCTAAATGAAGAGAGAAAGGAAGCACGAGCTTTGGCTTTGTTCTTTTTAATACCGTTCCATGCTATCATTTGATTTCAGGATATCTGAGTTGTTTAGTCTTGTATAGCCAATAGTTATTTTGTGGAAACGACAACAAATTACGATCTTTATATGCTTGTGCGCATTTTTGTATAGTACCTGCTGATTATATATGGTACTATGAAATCGTAGAATGGATTACGCCAATAAGTAAGTTATATTGTTGACATATGTTGTTTGAGCGTGTTCTTGAAATGAATATGTACTGAATCTAAATGAAGAGAGAAAGTTTTAGCTTTTGGCTCTGCTGATCTTTTTAATACCATCCTGTGCTATCAGTTGTGGGGGTATCTCGGTTTAATCTTATAGTCAATAGGTAGTTATATTGTGGAAACAACAAATTGCAACTCTTTATGCTTGTGTGATCGTTTGCATAGTACTTGTTGAATGCTGATTGTATACTGTTTTATGAAATTGCAGAATGGATTCCGCAACCAAGTATGCTGTCATTAAAATCATGGGCTGCATAGGATCAAGGGGCCAGGTGACTCAAGTTGGGGTTAAGTTCTTGGATGACCAAAACTATTTCATCACGAGGAACGTCAAGGGACCCGTCAAGGAAGGAGACATTCTTACTCTTCTTGAATATGAAACAAATTTACTTAGGTGTCTCAAAAGGCGTCTTTTTTTCCCATCAAGGCAACTGGTTATAAAATGATGCTTACTATGAGTATGCGCCTTTCAATACACTACCGACTTGCTTCAGTCCGCTTAGAGTTCCACCAAATTGGTTTAACGTTTTGTTTTTACCTATGAATCACCGTGACTACTTATGTGTTACATTCCTGACACTAAGACAAAACATGTGACATGATTTTACACTTTTATTACGCATTATTAACAATGTCATTTCGCCTTGTACTTCCACACGCTCAATCTCGATTCAATTCCGCCTAGCATTTCACCAAATTGGGGCACCGCGCCCGATAGGGCGCGGTGCAACAACTAGTTATATAGAAGATGGTGGTTTTACAGTCAAGACTCTAGAGTCCAGACATATCTTTTGCAAGGTTTACTAGGATATTAAACATAAAAGTTCCCGTGCATTGCACGGTGTAAAAAACTAGTTGTATATACAAAAAATAAGGAAGCTAATTAATGTGATTGATATAATAAAAGGAAATAAAATAAAAATTGATTCTCATCATGCTCACGCAAGATGGACGATCCTTGTTGAAGTCCAATCATGGAGAACAATATGATGCGGGTGCATTGGTCGATAATTGAGAATGAGGTACTACTTAGTCGAAATGCAGCTCTTATAGTCGAAGGCTTTAAGATTGGATCGGATTGTATAACAATGCTCACATGAAAATGCAACAACGCAAGGGAAGCTTGATACGGTCACTTTAATCGTATAAATATCACGGGTGCTCTAAACCGTGTAATAGTAGTATTATTATTGTTATTTTAATTTCGAATAAACATTAGGAAAGTCTATAATTGGCTGAACTATTAGTTCTTTACTATTTTTTTTTTATTATTATTTCAGTTTATTTGTTTCCTAATTAGTTAAGGAAACTAGCTTGCTTGTTAGCCAAGTAAATTAGGAGTTGCTTATTAGTATAAATAGGCCATCTTGTAAACCTATTTTTCAGTTTTTAGATTGGGTTTTTTTGTCAAAAACTACCTTATATTTATTATTTTTCTTGTTTTAGACTACCTTTGTTTTCTCATTTTTTGGTCAAAAACTACCTACGCTGAAAATATGGCGAGATTTGGTCGATTTAGTGACATTAACCTATCTCACATGACTTTCTTAACATCAAACAACAATGATCAACTGTGTCCAAACCAAAATTTAACTTTAGATAAGCAAAATTAATGAATTTCACATTTCAATAATAACTACAAACATCTACTAAAATTTAGCGTAAGTACTTTATGAGTTCCCAAAATCGGGCCTTAGTAAGATTAAAACATAAAAGAGTCATGTGAGATATGTTAAAGCCGCAAAATAGACCAAATATGTCTAGATTCTTAGCGTAGGTAGTTATTGACCAAAAATAAAGAAAACAAAGGTAGTTGAAAACAAAAAAAATAATATAAGGTAGTATTTTTACAAATACACCTAAATATAAGGTAGCTTTTGACTAAAAACTCTTTTAGATTTAATAAAAATTTACACTTTGTGAGCTTCCTTCGTTGTTCTTGCGAGATTAACGTGTATTCAGCCTTGCGAGGTTGCCTTAAGTGTTTTGAGTGACATCCTTGCGAGGGTAGAGCGAGAATCACCATATCTATTCCCTTATTTGTCCTAATTAACACGAGATTCCCTTCAATTACAGCACAATATTCACAATTTACAGCAACAACCTCAAAACAATTCCGCTGCATAATTTTGAGTCCAACGATTCCACATTTAAAACGACCTATTCTACATCAAAGTGGTTACTAGGGCAAGGCTTTCAATTTATTCTCTAATAAATCACTCTTGGGAAGTCATGGTTATTGGAGATGAAGCCGAAAATAGCGACAATACAACAAAGCCATGGAAGGACGATATGGATGCGATGAGAGCAGAGATTGGCTACATCTCATACATAGTAAAGAACGTAGCCATGGTTTTGGCTAAAAAGAAGAAGAAGCAGGACAATAGTGATTCGGACAGCCAAGCTGAGTCTGAAGAAGAAGAACGATCAAGGGAGAAAAAGAAGAATGACGATGACAGAGGCCTGAAACTCGACATACCCGAGTTTAATAAGGGTCTAGATGCTGAAAAGTTTTTGGATTGGATTCCTCAAGCAGAGAGGATTTACGAGTATAAATACTATGGTGAGTATAAGCAGTTTAAGGTTGCAACCTTAAAATTAACCAAGTATGCGTCTTTGTGGTACGAGAATCTGAAGAGGCAGCGAAAGAAGGAAAGAAAACCAAAAATCGATACTTGGGAGAAACTTAAGAAGAATCTCATGAAGAGATTCCTTCCTAGGGACTACGAGCAAGATAATTACCTAAAGTTAACATCTTTAGTACAGGAAAGCTCGAGCGTCGCTAATTATATCAAAGAATTTGAGAAGTTGAGCATTGTTTGTGATCTGGAAGATAAAGAAAAGTTGAGTACAACACGGTTTATTCGTGTCCTCAATCCGAGTTTAGCACAATTTGTAGAGATCCAGAGTTATGACAATTTTAACGATGTTTGTAGGTTGGCTCTTAAATTCGAGAAGCAAGATAAGGGAAATAAACCCTACGCTCGTGAATATTCAAAGAATTCGAGCACCTACTCGAAACCGGCAGCTACCGCGTCAAGTAGCAAAGATTTACTAAAAGAGGAGCCGAAGGACAAGGGTAAGGGCACGGTGGTTGAGATACTTGATGCGAGATTGAGAAGGTGTTTCAAGTGCCTAGGATTTGGGCACATTGTCAATGAATGTCCATAAAATATAGCTTTAACGATTCAAGAATTGGTTGGGTTAGTTTCGAACTTTGTACTTCCAGAACCTGAATCCAAATCTAGTTTGCTAGAAGAAGAGAGTGCCAATGAGGAGGTACATGTTGTTGAGCCCTATAGCGATGAGGAGAATGAGGTGTTGGTGATTCGAAGCCTCCACACTGAGGTTGTTCATGCTGAAGAGGAGCAAAGAGAACGTTTATTTCACTCTCGTTGTAAGGTAAACAACGAGATTTGCAATCTTGTTGTCGATAGCGGATCCTGTACCAATGTCATATCTAGAGATTTAGTTGATAGATTGAAATTGCCAACTAAAACTCACCCTAAACCATATAATTTACATTGGCTTGACAAGAATAATGATATTTTGGTTAAGAAAGATGCCCTAGTGTCGCTGAAATTAGGACCGTATGAAGATAAGGTATTGTGTGAAATAATGCCGATGAATGCTTGTCATATTTTACTGGGTAGGCCGTGGCGATATGATCGTAAATTAGAATATGATGGTAGAAGTAATGTCTATGTTATGTCTTAGGGAAAAGCGAAGTATAATCTGAAACCATTGTCACCGAATAAGGGTAAGAAATTAGTTGCGAAAGAGAGTTTGTTCTTGGAAGCTAGTGAGGCTGAGGGGTTTGTAGCTCGAGGGGAACTAACATACCTACTGTTGGTTCGAGAGGTGGACCGTGTGAAGAGTAATGACGCGAGAGTTCAGGAGCTATTGAGTGAGTTCAGCGATGTGTTTCCCGATGAATTGCATAATGGGTTACCACCAAAGAGGGAAATAAAGCACCACATTGATTTAATTCAAGGTGCGGCGTTACCCAATAAACTAGCTTATAGGTGTAATCACAAAGAAGCTAATGAGCTACAGAGACTAGTACAGGAGTTGATAGATCGAGGGTATGTGAAAGAGAGTTTGAGTCCGTGTGCCGTACCAGCTTTATTAGTGCCGAAAATGGAGGGGACTTGGTGAATGTCCATTGATAGTAGAGCGGTGAACAACATTACCATCAAATACTATTTTCCCATGCCTAGACTCGATGATATGTTAAACGAGTTATCCGGTCCATGTGTGTTCTCTAAACTGGATTTGAGAAGTGTCTATTATCAGATGAGGATTCGGGACGGAGATGAGTGGAAGACCGCATTTAAAACGAAATAAGGGTTGTACGAGTGGCCCGTGAAGCCATTTGGCTTGTATAATGGACCTAGCTCGTTTATGAGGCCGATGAATGAAGTATTAAGGCGTTTCCTTAACAAATTTGTTGTTGTCTATATCGATGACATACTAATCTATAACAAGAGTGAAGAAGAGCGCAAGCTCCATCTTAGGGCTGTATTTTAAGTAATGAGGAAGCAGAACCTGTATGGTAAACTCGAGAAGTGCATTTTTATGGTTATAAGTGTTGTTTTTCTTTACTATATTATATGTAAAGACGACGTAAGATTGGACCCATCCAAGTTTGAGGCGATTTAGGCCTGGCCCGTGCCTACATCTATAACCGAAGTGCGAAGCTTTCATTGTTTGGCATCGTTCTATAGACGGTTCAATACGAATTTTAATTCGTTGATGGCTCCAATTACAGAGCTCACTAAGAAGGGCGAGTTAGTGTGGACTAGTAGTGCCCAGAAGGCATTTGAAGAAATAAAGAAGAAGTTGTGTTCCAGACCTGTTTTGGCACTTCTTAATGTGGACAAAGTGTTTGAGGTCGAATGTGATGTAAGCGAAGTGGGATTTGGTGTCGTGTTGATCCAAGAGAAGTGCCCAATTGCATATTTCACTGACAAACTCGGGGGGGGGGTCAAGGCTGAATTACGCGACATATGACAAGGAATTCCACAATATTGTGTGAGCATTAGCGCATTGGAATTATTATTTGCGTCCGAAACCATTCGTGCTACATTCTGATCACGAAGCTCTTAAACATATTCATGGACAACATAAGTTGAATCCAAGACATGCAAAGTACGTCGTTTTTTTGTAATCTTTTACATTCTCATCAAAGTATAAGACGGGAAATTCAAATATAGTAGTTAATGCCTTATCAAGGAGACATTGTTTACTGGTTGAGCTCGATACAAGATTGTTGGGTTTCGAGCATATTAAAGAGCTTTACAAATTTGATTCGTCATTTGCTAAAGAGTTGATTGAGCCTACTAGTGCTTATACGTTGTAACACAGGTTCTTATTCAAGAGAAATCGGCTTTGCATTCCACAAAGTTCGATTCAAGAGTTGATTATTCGCGAGGCTCACGGAGGAGCATTATTGTCCATTTCAGGTCTAATAAGACTTATGACATTGTGACTGAGCATTTTCATCGGCCAAAGATGAGTAAAGATGTACAAGAAATCGTTGGCAAGTGTGTTGTGTGTCAAAAGGTGAAGAGTTCATTTGTTAAGGGGTTGTACATGCCGTTGCCAGTATCAAGTCAGCTATGGAGCGAAGTAAGTATGGATTTCATACACAGTTTACCTAGAACACAGTGTGGTAAGGATTCGATCATGGTGGTGGTTGATAGCTTTACAAAGATGGATCATTTTATTTCTTGTCACAAGACCGATGATGCTACTAATGCTGCTGATTTGTACTACAAGAAAATAGTTCAGCTGCATGGTATTCCTCTTACTATTATTTCAGACCGTGATGTGAAGTTTCTTAGATATTTTTGGAAGACTGTGTGGCGTTTGGTTTGTACAAATTTCCTGTTTAGCACTTCACATCATCCTCAGACCGATGGTCAGACAAAGGTAACTAATCGTACTTTGGGAAGTTTGTTGCGAGGCCTAGTCAGTAAAAGCATGGAATATTGGGATGTTAAGCTTGGACATGCTGAATTTTCCTATAATCAAACTCCATCCGCCAGTACAGGGAGTGCTCCGTTTGAAATTGTGTATGGCATTAATCCATTTTTGTCTATTGACCTAGTTCCAATTCCGAAGAATGACCTCATGAGTTTTGAAGCAAAGGATCGGCAAGCTACATTTATTAGGACTTGTGAACAAGTGAAAGCACAAATCGAGAAGATAAATGCAAAGTACAAGGAGAAGGCAAACAAACATAAAAAGCAGCTATATTTGCGAAAGGAACGTTTCCCATCTAAGCGAAAGAATATGTTCATACCGCGAGCAGATGGTCTTTTCAAAGTGTTAGAATGTTATGGGTTAAATGCTTACAAATTGGAGTTACCAAATGAGTACGGACGTGTGAGTGCGATATTTAGTGTAGGAGATCTGTCCCCATATCTAGATGACGACAATTTGAGGGCAAATTCTCAAAAAGAGAAAGAGAATGATGCAGGTGCATTGGTAGATAATGAGAACGAGGTACTACTTAGTCGAAATGCAGCTCTTATAGTCGAAGGCTTCAAGATTGGATCGGATTATGTGACGACGCTTACTTGGAAATGCAACAATACAGGGGAAGCTTGATACGCTCACTCTAACTGTATAAATATCATGGTTGCTCCAAGCTGTGTAATAGTATTATTATAATAATTTAATTTCGAATAAAAATTTGGAAAGTCTATAATTTCGTAATCCTAGCCGAACTATTAGTTCTTTATCAGTTTATTTTTCAGTTTATTTGTTTCCTAATTAGTTAAGGAAACTAGCTTGCTTGTTAGCCAAGTAAATTAAGAGTTGCTTATTAGTATAAATAGGGCGTCCTGTAACCCTACTTTTCAGTTTTTACGAGATTTAATAAAATTTTACACTTTGTGAGCTTCCTTCGTTGTTCTTGCGAGATTAACGTGTATTCAGCCTTGCGTGGTTGTCTTGAGTGTTTTGAGTGACATCCTTACGACGGTAGAGCAAGAATCACCATATCTATCCCCTTATTTGTCTTCATTGCCACGAAATTCCCTTTAGTTACAACACAATATTCACGATTTACAGCAACACCGTCAAAACAATTCCGGTGCATAATTTTGAGTCCAACGATTCTACGTTTAAAGCGACCTATTCTACATCATCATAGTGAGTAGCAGAGCTTTGGGAAGTGGCTTTGTTAACACATCGACAAGTTGATCATCTTCTGAGATGTGTTGTAGTCGAAGATGATCTTGTTGTATTTGTTCTCGAACAAAGTGGAAAGCAAGAGCGACATGTTTTATGCATGAATGAAAAATCGGGTTGGCTGAATGGTGTGTGGCGTAGAGATTATCGCAGTAGATCACATGAGGTAATTGAGTGTTAATATTGAGTTCGAAGAGAAGAGACTAAAGGACCTCTGATGTAGTGTCGGCCACAACTCTAGATTCGGCTTCTGTTGAGGACCCGGCTGAAGATCGTTGTTTCTTCGATGCCCAAGCAATAGGGTTGCGACCCAAATAGACAATATAACCAAAGTGGAGACGTAGTCGTCATTGTTTCCTGCCCGATCCACATCACTGAAAGCAGGAGGGTGAAGGGGACTGTTTTTGTATAGTTGAATACCCGAAGTCATTAGGCCATGTAGATATCAGAGAAGGCGCTTTAGGGTTCTCCAGTGGGCAGATTCGGAGTGTTGTATAAACTGTGCAAATTTGTTGACGCAAAAGGTGATGTCATGAAGTCGAGTGAGACAAAGGTATTGGAGACCACCAACGATGGCTCGATAGGTAGTTGGATCATATATTGGTCTACCAGAGTCTTTATAAAGGGGAGGATGAACATTCATAAGAGTGGTAGAGGGTCTGGAGTTGATCATATTATGGGGGGTAAACAAATCATGGACATATTTTGTTTAGGTGAGTAAAATAACTTGATTATTGTGGTTAATTCTACACCGAGGAAGTAGGAGAGATTACCTAGATCTTTTAGATTCAACCAAGCAGCAAGTGTGGTGAGAAATTAGTGCAGGTAGGCTCATGAGGAACCAGTGAGTATAATATCGTTGACATAGATGAGGATGTAGAGTACATGTGTCGAACGGGTTAAGAAAAACAATAAAGGGTCAGACAGTGAAGGGTCAAAACCCATATGCAACAGCCAACAGGTAGTTTTTAAGTTTTTGATACAAAGCCCGAGGGACTTGCTTTAAGCCATAGATGACCTTTTGAGGCAAAAATATGTGTGTGTGGTTTGGCTTCGTCGATAAAACCTGATGTTTGTTGCATATAAACCGTCTCATGAAGTGTGCCTTGAAGGAAGGCGTTATTTATATCTAATAGTCGTAATGGCCAACCATTAAAAAGTGCAAGTGAAAGAAGTAAACTAATGTGACCAGTTTTACAACCGGGTTAAAAGTTTCTGAAAAATCAATATTGAGACGTTGATTAAAAACTTTTGCAAGCGAGCGAGCTTTGTATTTGTCGAGCGATAGTGTTTTTCGGTTTTTACTTGATGCAAAAAACCCATTTGTACTCAACTATATTAGTAGCATTTGTAGGTGGAACCAGGGAGCACGTGTTGTTACGAGTTAAAGTCATGTAGTCATCGAGCATTGACGTAAGTGATGGGAGGAGAGGGCCTGTTTTGTGGTATTTAGTAAATGAGGAGTTGTGACAAGGGTTGCAAGTTTAGCATACTTAGAGCTGGGTTTAATAATACTATTTTGGAGACGGGTTACAATTGTGCGTGCAGGAGGCGAAGGGGGTGAGGGTGGTGGAGGTGAGGATGACGAGTTGGATGGGGGAAGGGGTACTGAAGAAAGGGATGATGTATTAAGGTTAAATGAAGAAGATGGGGCGACAAAGGAGTCCGTGTTAGGAGTTGTGTTGTGAGAGGTGGATGTGGCTGGCGAGAGCTGAATAGAGGTGAGGAACCAGTCATCCGGGCAGCCGGGGGTAGAGGGGTGATTAAGCATAGTAGTTGTGAGGGAGGGATAACGGAATACATCTTCGACCTAGGTAACATGATGGGAAGTATATAATTGGTTGGAGACTGTATCAAGGCAGTGATATGCACTTTATGTGGGCGAGTACCCAACAAAGATACACGGGGTAGAGCGAGGAGATAATTTGTGAGAGGAGTGTGGTCGAAGCCATGAGTAGCACAAACAGCCAAAGCTACGGAGTTTGGAATAGTTCGAAGTTGTGTTAAATAAGCGAACATAATGAGAGTCAGTATTTAGTGTAGAAGTAAGAAGTCGATTAATAAGATATGCACCGGTTGTGAATGCAAATGACTAGAATTTCATGGGAAAGTGAGCGTGAGCTGGTAATGAGAGAACCGTCTCAATGATGTGTCGATGGCGGCGTTCAGCGTTATCAATGTGTTTGGGGGTATGAGGCAGAGAGGTTAGGTATGAAGTACTATCATGAGTTAAGTGGGGGGGGGGGGTCGGGTCATTTTGGTGCATTCTCCACCATTAACAGAGAAGAATTTAATTATGGGATTGAGGTGGCTCATATTTACACACATTTAGTCCCCTAAATAACCTCGTTTTGCATGCTTTTATGTGATTATTAGGGTCATTTCACTGTCTTGACCTTCCTATTTGCTATACTTTGAGGTTTGATGCCTTTGGTAGAAAAGGCGCGCTAACATCACATACATAGAGCATTTCGGAGATAAATAGAGGCATCCAACGACCAAGCATTAAGAGGAGACCAAATCTAAAGACCATAGTTCGATAAATCAAGTTTTCGGGCAATGAAAGACAATCCCCACGACCCAGGAATCAATCCCCACAAGTTGTTGGGCAAGAATGACGAGAAGGGAGCCATTACAAGAGGAAATTACTTGGAACCAAACCAATAATTTATTTTTTGGCTCTGAAACCATAATAGTTGAAACGACGTTGAAAATTGAAGTAGTCTAGGCTTTTGAATCACTCCAATAGAAGTCCGGATGAGGAAATGACGTCCGTTTTATAATCCGAGCTCAAATAGACAAGCTGAGCACCAGCTCGCCCGAGCTGAGCACTAACTCGCCCGAGCTAAGCCTAACTTGCCCAAGCTCGCCCCAGCTCGCCCCAGCTCTTACCCAGCTCGCCCGAGTTGGTTGGCAGGATTGATTCTTCAGTGATCAGGTCGCGCGACTTGTTCTAGGTCTAGCGAGGCGGCCTTCATTTAAGCCCTTCATTAACCCTTAAACTTACTTACTATATATACTTCATATGTAATAATTCTAGGGTTTATGCCTCATTAGGAGCACAAAATCCTCCTTAGAGTAGATTAAGATATCGTAGATTAGAATACTCTTTTAGATTAGGAGTAGATTAGTCCTTAATTTTTCCTTACAATTTACATTAATCTTTCAATAATTGTTCTTTCAATTTACATCTTCAATAGTTTACATTTGTATCTCTTGGCTGTATAATTGAAGATTGGTGACAAGTCTTCATCTCTATTCAAGGATTCTTCTTTATTTATGTTCATCTTTACTTTCCAAGTTGCTAACTTTCTTAATCTCTCTTTATTTACTTGTTAATCCTTTACTTATTATCTTGCTTAATTATCATGCTTACTTATGTTATGATGTTTGATACCATTGTTAGCATGACATCCATGATGTGTAGTGAGTAGTCCTGAAGCTAGGGTTAGTGGGGGATTAAGGGAGTAATCATGAGTTATATCTATGCTTAATGAGTTCATATGGATGATTGTACTTTCTGTTTTCAACTTAAGTGATCGGTCCGTTTCGTGTTCACAATTAAATAGATGTTGTCATTGGGTCACGTCCGAATCAAAACACAATTTATAACTTCACAAACAACTCTACAATTAGTAAAGAGGCAAGTAAAGGTCGGATCCCAAGGGACGGGAATTGAGATGAGATTTCTATTGAAACTAGTGGTGTCTTAGGGGTGTCACAATTTGGGTTGATGTAGAAGGTCACTAACTAAATAGCAATGAAAATAAATAAGCAAGATGAAGTAAAAGGGTTGTAAACAATTGATAAAAAGCACTAGGGTATCATGGGGTCATAGGGGAATCATGGGAATTGATCATACAAACATGTTCTCAAATTATAAGCAAGCAATTATTGTTGTGATGGATTATATCTTACAATCCTAGGAAAGTTTGGGTCCCGGAGCCGAATCGATTAGATTGTACAACACCTACAAGTCGACTTAGTGTTTCCTACTCAACAACATGCATGGTCTAATGAGACTCGAGTTGGTTTATGTCTTACAAGTCTCATTGAAAAGATAGGTGATGGGTAAATAATGCAAGGATTCATAGGCTCACATTTCATCAAACAGAACATGTGCATGAGTTGAGATCAAAACAAGCAAGCAAATAAACCATGAAAGCATATTAATTTAAGCATGAATCATTCCCCATGTTGGTTTCCCCTAATTACCCATTAACCCTAGCTAGGTCACTACTCACTCATTATCATGTTGATCATGCTAGCAAGGTTGTCAATCATACCAACAAAATGAAACATGATGAACAAATGAAAGTAATTAACAATAATTAAAAAGGGATTAAGAGAATTATACCTACTAATGATTCCAATAATAAAGCAAAGAATAAAAGAAGTACTTGATGCTTGATTGAGAGGTTGTCAATCTCCCAATAATAACCCAAATAATCTTCAATTACCCAAAATAAAGGATGAACAAAAGAGAGATTAAGGAAATAAAACTTGTATTAAAACTTGATTAATTGTTGATTACAATACTAAAGAGAGATTTGATTGATATTAACTACTCTAATAATTGATAAGAAGAACATGCCCTTCTAATTAGACTAATGGGGTATTTATAGTGGAAATTAGGTGGATGCATTAGGGTTAACTAAGGGCTAAACTAGTAATTACACTTTTTAGATTGAGCAGGGAGAAACCGGTATTTTTCGAAGGAAGGGCTTCTTTCACGGATGCTTGAAGAAACGAAATTGTGCTGGGCTGGAATCCGGGCGTATTGGTGTCGGGACGGGCGGATTGTAGTAGGGGAAGACGGGCGTCTTTGGGAGAAGACGGCCGGATTCTGGTGGCTGCTTACCCGGGCGTCTTTGAAGGAAGACGCACAGATTGTGCTGTGGAGGACGGGCGGATTCATGGCAATCCGATCGGATTGTAGCTCAGCATTGTTTCTTCTTCTTTTCTTCCCTTTTCTTCATAAAATCCTTGGGGATGCAAGGATCCTTCCTCAACATTGCTCATCTACTATAATATGTACAAAGGCCTTATAATCTTGTCTCTCCTTGATGCTTGGTCATTGAATTCAATCAATTTAGTCTCGTTTTTCCATGAAAATGCAAGATTTGCACTCCTTTCCTACCAAGGGATCAAAATCTCAAAGAATATGCAAAACAAAGAACTAAAGACAATAAATGACCCAAATATGCACTAAAAAGCATGGGAACAAGGCTAATTCGGGGGCTAAATATGCGCTAATTATGGTCACATCAAATATCCCCAAACCGAACCTTTGCTCGTCCCGAGTAAAGAGGTGACAAAGACTAGGACCATTATTTAAACTAACCTAATAACATAGCCGATATGAGACAATTAGCGGGTCTCACTCCGCCTCTTCAACTCACAACAAGACAACCATGAGGTAGGATGCCTTCTTGCAAGGCAAGGTGGGTCTTGCCAAAATGGCGACACATCCAAACATTAAGCACACAAAATCAAATAATGGATGCATCTATAAAAGGAATAGCCACTTCCTCATCAAGTGGCGGAGGCAGTAAAAGAGAACAAATTTAAGAGCATATAATCCTTCACAAATACTAGTTCAACAAATTACTAAGGCTAAGAGGATGGCACTAAATCACCTCCAAATGGTGTTAAACTAGACTACTTTCATCCTCAATTCCCAAATGCTTTCGTCAAGAGCGATCGGATGGTGGTGGAATGATGATCCCTATGATGCTAGTAGCATATGACATGACAAGTCTCGAATTCTCTACAAAAGTAAAGGTCATGGATCGTCCCAAGCTCGACAAAGTGGCTTGACAAAAGGCTTTTTGGGAATGAAATGCTCAAATCTTTATAAACAAAGGGTGGATATGACTAGTATTCAAAATTTGACCTCATTTAACTTTCACATTTCAAAAATTAGAGATGGGGTTTGTCCCTTCCGGGCTAGTGTCCTTTGCTTTCGCCAATCGCTTATTAGGCAACCGGTTAACCTCTAGACAATAGCTTTTCAGGGTGATAGTCACTCTGTCTCTGGGCGGTTGAATTCACAACCGTGTGGGGGCCCAATTCAATGGATCCCTCTCCAAAGCACATCGAAGTGGTACGCCTCCATCAAAACAACTAAAATTCTCAACATTTCAACACTTCATAACATTTGAGGTTTCCTTAGCAATAAATTGCTTCCACATAACAAAATTTTCGAAATGAGCACTTCAAACTTTTTGATAGAAAATATTTTTGGGTTGCCTTACCACAAGGTCAATCAAGGTCACCTAGACAAGTTAACCAAGTCCACATCGCATCACGGGGTTGGAATAGGTGACTCACATGCAAACCCTTGACTAGGCTTTGGGTCATGGGTCAAAAGACACTAGTATGACACATCTAGGGTGTTTTACAACCATTCTAGTAGGCAAAGTCTTAAGTTGAAAAAGTATTTGTAATGGCTTAGTTGCTCTTGTCAAAGTTCTCAATTAGGCACTTTTCAAAATATTTTATCTAAATGCAACTACATGCCATGATGCAACTATTATATACATCCTAATGCAAGTGATTCTACCAACTAATATGACATATAAACTAAATGCAAGTCCTAAGTTCACATTGTTATACCGCATCAATCAAAATAAAGCCACATAGTCATTAACATAAAGAGGAAAAAGGAGATTGGAAAGATCATACCATGCGGTCTTCATGATCCTCATGTCTCGGATGTGGCGTAGTCAATCAATGTGAACAAGGATAGAACACACACAATATATACAAACACGACTACACTACAAAAGAAATGAACTTGTTTTTGGGTTTTTCAATTTTCACATTTTTATGGTTTTTCGAAATTTTTCAATTTTTTTGGATTTTTGAATAAAAGTTAAGTTAGAATTCCCCATCCCCACACTAATATGGGCATTGTCCTCAATGGCCAAAATGATGGGAAATTATGCAAACATGATGCATGATTTCTACACTAAATGCAAGCTACACTAATCTACACTACATGATGCATGGTTTTTGTTTATGACGGAGAGGATAATTTAGATTACCTCCCGTTGTGTATGCATTGACTTCCCCAAACCTATCTAGACACTATTGCTAATGTCCTAAGGTTGGGTGTAGTTCATGCACACACTATACAATGCATGAACTAATTTTGTCATTTTGGATTTTGAAAGGTGGGAACAATAAAATGAGAACACCTCAATGGGGCCGAGGTGTTAGTCCTCTATGGTGCTAGGACTACTCCAACAATGATCAAGATTAATAAATAGAACAAAGAGAGAAATAGACAAACTTCAAGAGGGTAGGAGCCTCTAAAGCTTGCTAATCTTCCATCATATCATCATTATCATCACCTTTCTCATTAGAAGTGGTCTCATCACCACTTTCTTCTTCACTTTCTTCTTCACCTTGCTCATCATCCTCTTCTCCTTCTTCACTAGCTTCTTCATCAATGTTATCATCAACCTCTTCATTACCGACAACCTCATTATCACCCGGAACAACCCTAGATGCACTCGGAAATAAGACTTCCCTATCCGCCCAACTAGGCAAAGGACATGATGGGTCAAGTAGTCCTTGCCTAGCTAAGTGTAGGAGGGGTGGATATTGGGCTAAGTAAGCATTTTTCCGATCCTCGAAAGCTTGCTTGTGCATCTCTTGCATGAGAAGAGTCAAATAATCATTTCTTGCTTCAACGCCTTCGGGCTTGAACTCTTGGTACTCGAAAGGATAGGTTGGTGTGACAATGGAAGAGGAGGGCATTTCAATTTCACCCTTTTGTTGTTGGATAATGTACTCGGCCTCTTTTGATAGGGGAAGTAGATAGTTGGTCCGGTGGACACTCAATCGACAAATCTTTGAAGGCAAAGTGAAAGATCTAGCCTCACTAGTGAGCCATCCATACTTGGTGTCAAGAGGGTTATGGGTAACCCACTTGTACTTGTATATCATAGTATTAATATCAATGAGATGACCACCCTCTTTCGCCTCATACTTGTTATCTTTGTTGAAGTTTGGATCAAAGTATTTAGCTAGGATAGTGACTACGCCTCCATTCACAATAACGGTGGTGCCTTTCTTCCCACAATCAATATTTAACCATCTATCCACCAAGAGCCTTAGAGATTTGAAAGGCTTGGTGAATTCCCTTCCAATGTTCAAAGCCGACTCAAGAAGAACAAAATCGAGTTTGGTGAAATGGTTGGTGTCTTTTCTTGCAATGATGGTGTTCCCTATGACGTTGTGCCACACTCTAATGCCCGGATGGTGGACTAATAGAGCGCGACTAGCATGAAAGTCTTCAAATTTCCTTCCGAAAATCGCCTCCCAAAAAGGGTCGGGGTCATACTTGCCAACATTCTTAAAATAACTCGGTGAATCACTAAGACCCAAAGCTTTACCCATTTCCTCAAAGGAGATGCGCCTACTAACATTAGCTAGACAAAACTCGATGGTCTCCATGGTCTCAACCTTGTTAACTTTCAAAGAACTCAAAAATTCTAAGGTAAGGGAGGGGTATGTCAATTCTTTTGATTCAAACAATTTCTCCAACCCCATGGCTTTGAAGAAGGCTCTAGTTTGCTCAAGGACACCCAAATTATCTAAGGTATCTTCACAAATAAACTTGGTGGATAGAAATGATTTCCTAGCAAACTTGGCAAAAGTGTCCCTATGGGATTTGGAAATGAAAATTACCTCCGGATAGTTCGAAAGTTGAGCAATTTCCGGAGTAGAGGATGTTGTTGCTTCCATGGGAGGTTGTTGTTGTTGCACTTCCAAGTTCGGGTTAGCTACCACCATAGCCAATGCTTTCTTTGCTTGAAGACTCTTTTGTCTTGATGAGAGTGCCTTTGCCTTTGGTGCCTTTGCCTTTGTTGCTTTTGTTGCTCCCTTAGTCCTTACCATTGATGAATAAACCAAGAAGAGAGTGAAAAATCTTCAATTTCTAGTGCACCCAAATCGATTTAAAGATGAAAGGCTTTCCCTTTATGAATTCAAAAATCGACTCAAAGGTTGAAGATTTTGTGCTTGGTTTTTATTTTTGTTGAAAGAGGAGTGATTGATTTGTTGTTAAAAGGATGTTTTGATTTGATTTTGGTGAATGTTGTTGAGGAATCTTGTTTTTGTAATAGAGAGGATGAGGGTTTTGGAGTTATGAGTAGTGTTATGAATGAAGGAATGAAGAAATGAATGTGGGAGGGGGTTTATAAAACCCGAAAAATTTGAACTGCAGGGGCAAGACGGTCGGATTCTGCTCGGGACGCTCGGATTTGGCCTGTTCTGGGTTGGGAATAACTCGCCTAAAGACGGGTGGCTTTCAGTGAAGACGCTCGGATTTGAAAACACGGGACGAGCGTCTTCTACAGAAGACGGGCGGATTCCTTTACACGGATTTTTCTTGTTTTCCTCAGCCAAGAAGACGGGCGTCTTCCTTTCAGGACGGGCGGATTTTTAAAGACGGGCGGATTCGAATGCAGGACGCCCGGATTGCCTGAAGACGGGCGGATTCTCCTGAATCCGCTCGGATTCGACCCCTTTGTACCCGGATTCAGTTCCATCCGTGTACTTTGCATATCCCTTGTCATTTTTCCATTCTTCTTCATATCTCGTGTTCTTCATTGTGGGGGCACTACTAAGGCATGGATAGCCTAGGCAAGTGCCATCCCCACACTAAGCTAAAGCACTACACATTAATTGAAATTATTAGTCCCTCCCTCACTTCTCTCAAACATGATAATTATCTTGATCAAAGTATAAAAATCCAAGAATGACAAAAATGCAATATAAGAATTGAAATGCAAGTCAGGGAGTTAGGAAAATTTACAAATGGTGGTTTAGGGAGGACTCCACCAAACTCTCATTCTTGATGAGATGTCAAGGGGGCATGTTCAAAGTGTTGTTGATGTTGCTCAACACCTTAAAAAAGTAATCAAAAGCTTGTTCATTATCATGATAGAGGTCTTCAATAGACCTTGGCCCTTGTTGTTGGTCTTGATCGATGGCATTACCAATGTAGGGATTATAAATCCCTTCAAATTCGTCGTCCCAAAGACCACATACTTCATTAAGTTTATCATTGAAAATCTCTTGATTTGATGGAGACAACTTTCCCATTTCCTTTTCTTGGCCAATAAGGCCATCTTCTTCATTGCTTGACTTTGGTGAGCTTTGCAAGCTCTCTTTGTCACAATTCACTTGCTCTTTGAATGGAGCATCTTCAATTTTCTTCTTCCATTGGAGTTCCGACTTTTTCCTTTCATCCTTCCGACTATAATGATCGATCATAAAACACGGTTCATGTAAACGGGGAGCTCTCATAGTCTTGTCAAGATTAAAAGTGATACTCTCATCTCCCACTTCTAGAGTGAGCTCACCATGTTTCACATCAATCACCGCACCCGCGGTGTGTAAGAAGGGTCTTCCTAGAATGATTGGAATGTTGGAATCTTCCTCCATATCAACAATGACAAAGTCCACCGGGATGAAAAACTTCCCAATTCGTACGGGGACGTCTTCCCATATCCCTAATGGTGTCTTCGTCGATCTATCGGCCATTTGGAGTGTGATATTGGTGCACTTAAGCTCTCCCATCCCCAACCTTTTACTTACCGAGTACGACATAACACTCACACTAGCCCCTAGATCACATAAGGCTTTGTTGATCGTGGTGTCGCCAATGGTACACGGTATTGAGAAGCTTCCCGGATCCTTGAGTTTTGGAGGTGAACTCCCTTGAAGTATTGCACTACTCACCTTAGTGAAGGCGATAGTCTCAAGCTTCCGGATCGACTTCTTCTTTGTGAGGATGTCTTTCATGTATTTCGCATAAGCCGGCACGTGATTGATTAATTCCGTGAAAGTAATTGAGACTTCCAAATTCTTCACAATTTCCATAAACTTTCTAAGTTGGTCATCAAATTTGGGCTTGGCTTGACGACTTGGAAAAGGAAGTCTAATCACAATGGACTCCTACTCCTTGACCTTGTCTTCATTTTTCTTTGAAATTTCTTCTTTTGATGATTCTCCATCTTTGGAGTTTTGCACAATCTCTTCCTTATCACTAGCTTCCACAACTTCATCCTCAACTTGCTTCTTCGGTGCTTCATACCTTGTACCACTTCTCAAGTGAATGGCACTAACCGTTTCATGTCTTGGGGGATTACTTTGAGGTGGTAATTGCCCCTTTTGTCTTTGTGAGCTTGAAGATGCTAGTTGAGTCAATTGGGTTTCCAACATCTTGGTGTGAGCTAGAATGTTGTGGATGGTGGTTTCCTTTGCTTGACTATCTTTTTGCATTTGAATGAAAAACTCTTGTTGATTCTTTTGCATTTGGAGGACCGCTTTTTGAACATCAAAACCTTGGCCATTTTGTTGATTGTATGGATTTTGATTTTGGTAACCTTGGTTTTGGTTGTAAAAGGGTCTTTGATTTTGGTTTCTCATGGGAGGTGGAGTGTATGTTGTTTGAGGGTTTTGAACATTTTGGCTTTTGTATGAGAGATTTGGATGGAATTTGGTGTTTTCATTGTAATAATTGGAATAAGGGGTACCACTCTTGTCTGCTTGGAAAGCATTTACTTGATCATTTGTTCCCCTACATTCACTTTGGTCATGTCCCAAAGTTCCATAATTCTCACATATCCCACTTGGGATTGATGAGGATGCCGTCATGGCATTAACATGATGCTTTGGTGATTTTGAGGCTTCTTCAAGTCTAGCCATAGATTTTTCAAACTTCAAATTGATTGTGTCAATGTGAGCACTAAGTTGAGCACCCAATTGAGTAACGGAGTCCACTTCATGCCTTCCTCCTCTAGTAGCCTTGCGAGGTCTACTATATTGTGAGTTATGTACCGCCATTTCCTCAATCTTGTTCCATATTTGATTGTCATCAACTTCGGTGAACATTCCATTTGATCCCATGTTGAGAATGTTCCTTGAATCTTCATATAGACCGTTCCAAAATTGTTGTACCAAGAACCACTCGCTAAGTCCATGGTGAGGACATGAGCGACAAATTCCCTTGAACCGCTCCCAAGCTTCATACAAAGATTCTTCATCCCTTTGCTTAAAACCCGTAATTTGAGCTCTTAGCATGTTAGTCTTTTACGGTGGGTAAAACTTTTTGTAGAAAGCTAGAGCCAACTTCTTCCAAGAATCAATTCCGAGAGTGGCCTTATCAAGGCCCTTCAACCATTGTTTCGCGGTGCCGATTAGAGAAAAAGGAAATAAGACCCATCGAATTTGGTCTTGAGTTACACCGGTTTGAGAAATCGCATCACAATAGTCACAAAAGGTTTCCATATGAGAATGAGGGTCTTCACTAGGCATCCCCCCAAATTGGCTCCTTTCGACTAATTGGATAAAGGCGGATTTGGCAATAAAATTTCCGGTCAAATGTTGTGGTGTGGGAGTACCATTTGGTAGGTTCTCCTCGGTGGGTACGGAATGTGATGAAAACTTAGGCATTGTGGGTTGATTTTGTGGGGTATTTTGTGTTGGGTTCTCCTCACCTTCTCTTGCAAAAGGGTTGATGAACTCAATAGTTGGTTGAATATCCACAACCTCACTAATACCTCTCAAATTCCTCCTAGCAAATCTCCTATTGTTTGTCAAAGTTCTTTCAATTTCACGATCAAAAGGTAACAAATCACCTTGTGACCTTCTAGACATGCAAAATATCAAACAACTCGAAAACAATTAGAACAAACCTTGAGGAGTTTTACTTCCCCAAGGCAAAGAAAGACACAACTAATAACAATATAAGAAAATCTAAATCAAGTTAACACCGTCCCCGGCAACGGCGCCATTTTTGATCGATCCGTTTCGTGTTCAGAATTGAATAGATGTTGTCGTTGGGTCACGTCCGAATCAAAACACAATTTATAACTTCACAAACAACTCTACAATTAGTAAAGAGGCAAGTAAAGGTCGGATCCCAAGGGACGGGAATTGAGATGAGATTTCTATTGAAACTAGTGGTGTCTTAGAGGTGTCACAATTTGGGTTGATGTAGAAGGTCACTAACTAAATAGCAATGAAAATAAATAAGCAAGATGAATTAAAAGGGTTGTAAGCAATTGATAAAAAGCACTAGGGTATCATGGGGTCATAGGGGAATCATGGGAATTGATCATACAAACATGTTCTCAAATTATAAGCAAGCAATTATTGTTGTGATGGATTATATCTTACAATCCTAGGAAAGTTTGGGTCCCAGAGCCGAATCGATTAGATTGTACAACACCTACAAGTCGACTTAGTCTTTCCTACTCAACAACATGCATGGTCTAATGAGACTCGAGTTGGTTTATGTCTTACAAGTCTCATTGAAAAGATAGGTGATGGGTAAAAAATGCAAGGATTCATAGGCTCACATTTCATCAAACATAACATGTGCATGAGTTGAGATCAAAACAAGCAAGCAAATAAACCATGAAAGCATATTAATTTAAGCATGAATCATTCCCCATGTTGGTTTCCCCTAATTACCCATTAACCCTAGCTAGGTCACTACTCACTCATTATCACGTTGATCATGCTAGCAAGGTTGTCAATCATACCAACAAAATGAAACATGATGAACAAATGAAAGTAATTAACAATAATTAAAAAGGGATTAAGAGAATTATACCTACTAATGATTCCAATAATAAAGCAAAGAATAAAAGAAGTACTTGATGCTTGATTGAGAGGTTGTCAATCTCCCAATAATAACCCAAATAATCTTCAATTACCCAAAATAAAGGATGAACAAAAGAGAGATTAAGGAAATAAAACTTGTATTAAAACTTGATTAATTGTTGATTACAATACTAAAGAGAGATTTGATTGATATTAACTACTCTAATAATTGATAAGAAGAACATGCCCTTCTAATTAGACTAATGGGGTATTTATAGTGGAAATTAGGTGGATGCATTAGGGTTAACTAAGGGCTAAACTAGTAATTACACTTTTTAGATTGAGCGGGGAGAGGCCGGTATTTTTCGAAGGAAGGGCTTCTTTCACGGATGCTTGAAGAAACGAAATTGTGCTGGGCTGGAATCCGGGCGTATTGATGTCGGGACGGGCGGATTGTAGCAGGGGAAGACGGGCGTCTTTGGCAGAAGACGGCCGGATTCTGGTGGCTGCTTACCCGGGCGTCTTTGAAGGAAGACGCACGGATTGTGCTGTGGAGGACGGGCGGATTCATGGCAATCCGCTCGGATTGTAGCTCAGCATTGTTTCTTCTTCTTTTCTTCCCTTTTCTTCATAAAATCCTTGGGGATTTCCTTGGGGATGCAAGGATCCTTCCTCAACATTGCTCATCTACTATAATATGTACAAAGGCCTTCTAATCTTGTCTCTCCTTGATGCTTGGTCATTGAATTCAATCAATTTAGTCTCGCTTTGCCATGAAAATGCAAGATTTGCACTCCTTTCCTACCAAAGGATCAAAATCTCAAAGAATATGCAAAACAAAGAACTAAAGACAATAAATGACCCAAATATGCACTAAAAAGCATGGGAACAAGGCTAATTCGGGGGCTAAATATGCGCTAATTATGGTCACATCATTAAGCACATGTTATGTTTGATGAAATGCTTGATTGATAACCTAGCATCCAAGTCGATGTAGGTGTCGTAAGCTATAAAGCAACTCGACTCCGAGACCTACGTCACCCTAGAAATTGTAAGACATAAATCAACTCGATTCCAACACAACTCTAATCGTTTATGTAACTCATTTACGTAATTTTACCATGTTTCCCTATGATCACATGACACCCTAGTTCCTTTTATCATTTGTTCATGTCTTTACTTTCATTGCTTGTTTTACTTTTCATTGTTATTTATTGCTTTTCATTGGCTTAGATCTTCAACCCAAATTAATTGTGACAATCCTAGTGCAACTACAATTAGATTGAACAATTTAAATATATACCCCCGTGTGGACATGGGCCACAAGCCGGTCTGTGGATGTAATGCCACCTACCGGGTCGTGGTCATGGGCCACCTGCACGCCAAGCCAAATTGTGGACATGCAGCGGTATTTTAAAAGCCACGCTCGGTGATGTAAAAATGCTTTCGACCGGATCATTTTAGATCAATCGCTTTCGTCTTGACAAGGGTCTCGAAACGATGCAAGAGATGTTCGGAGTCGCCACCAAGCATGTGTGGGATGCTTGGAACCCGTTCGAATCCACTTTATATATCGGTCAAATGAAGCACAAAGCAGGGTTTGACATAGGTACTAAAGATAAGGAATCGTGCCTCTTTAGCATCCTATCTCTAGAATGACTCTCGAATGCCCTGGATAAGGCCATCCACTATCCAAAGGTTCTGAGTAAGGGGTGAGGGTACGTATTGGGAAGCCCTTTAATCGGACACCCAATCCCGCCCGCGATAGCGGCTTCTACTGATCGATCGTGGTTGTTTAAGTGCAAAAGTTGATAAAACGGTTTAAATGCATGAATGCGCATCCAAAAGTCTTAACCTAACATGTGAATATTTCCTATGTCGGTTTGTTTATCCAAATATCAAGAAAATGATGTCGAGTTGGATTTAGATTGATTTGAATGCGAAAACGGAAATTAAACATCCATTTACCAAATTCGGGTTATGATGTTTAGCACGATTCATTTATTTGCAAAAAGAAGTGTGTTTAAATGACAAAGTATAAAAACGTAAACTTGTCAATCTGATCCGTCACGTATTCGGATTAACCGTAATCGGGATCGTCCTAGACAAATGCTAAAACAAAACAGAACAGTGCCAGGCAGCCCCATTGGGGCGCGAGCCTATTGGCGAGGGAAAGGGCTCTGCCCAGGTTTTAAAATATGAAAACAGACGGCCTCTTGAGGCGCGAGCCATATGACGACCCATGGGGCGTCTCCTGGTTGTTAAAAAGGTTGTTTTAAACCTTTTTTTGTGATTAATGATTTGCAAGTATGATTTGCATGATTGGAATAATTATTATTATGTTAGTAATATTCGTTGTCGGATTTGCAAGTTTGAAAAGCATAGTAAAATGTGTAAAAGGAAAATGTTTGATTTGAACTAATCATGTTAAGTTCAATTATTTGTAATTTAGTCAGTTTTGTCATCGTACTCGGATTAAACCGACATGGTATAAATAACCAAGGATGATTATGAATTATGACTAATATGTTTGCAAGTGTAAATAAATGAGAAAAATGGTAAATAAAAGAAAAGGGTGTTAAAATACCCATTAAAATGTAATTAACGAATAATATCATCGGGTCACGGAATAAACTGTCATGGTATAATTTAACCAAGGATGATTTTTGTAATGGTCAAAATATTTGTCATAAAAATGAATTAAAATGGTAAAAACCGTAAAAGGAAAGAAGTAAAAATAAAAGAAAGTGTTGAAGGAAAGACAAACTCAAACACATTTGAGTCTGACCTGGACAGCCACAAGAGGCGCGAGCCTCCCTGCTTAGCAAGGAGCTTCTGTCTCAGGCCAAAACTCGGTTTTGGCTCGTCTAACCTATATTTGAATCGTGATATGCATTGTTCATGCTCATAAACTCATAAAAACAGTAGAGACATGAAATAAGTGAGATATTTACACCCTCAAACTTACGTGTATTGATGTTTGCAAGGTAGACGACTTTAGAGACGGTTTTCTCGTAGCGACTACTCACGATCAAAGAAGTTTAAAAGAGTGCCTTAAAAAAGGATTTTGTTTTGAAAATGAGTTGAAAATATGTTACTGAAAAACATGTTGATTAATGTTGAGTTGGTCGAATGGGTCGGTCGAATGCACGGTGACGGTACCAAACAATGTGTAAGGCTTGTATTTACGATCGGTAGGTCGTAAACACGTGTCAATTTTGTGACTTAGGAAGTCGGGTTTAGAAGTTTAAGGGAGAAGGAGGGGGCGGACTCTCGCATGAGTATTGTGGTGTGTGATGGTGGGTATTTATAGAGAAATGTGGGGTGGTAGGTCGGTTGAATTTGCTTAGAGGCTAAGCAGACACGCCAAAGAGGCGCGAGTCACCTAGTGATTAAAAGGGGTGTACTGTCCCTTTCAATTTGGACGTGGCATTTGCTCTATCTATTATTTGGTTGGTTTGATTTGTGGTAATCAAATAGGATGTCGTGTAACAATATGGGCATCTAAAAAGATGATTTTGGGTGTTACTTGAGGTAGGTGTTTTGTGTGCTTGACTCGGGTTTGACCCGTGTGAGTCGGGATTTGAATTTGGAGTCGGTTTTTGGCCGGGTGTCGGTTTTGACTCTAATTAGGGTCATTTAAATGGAAATGACATGATAAAGACATTCATGGCATTATTTTTGACATTCGAGATTCGGGTTGACTCGTGTTGACTTGATTTACGGGTTTCTGAGTCGGTTTTGGGTCCGAAGACGGTTTTAACTCTAAATAATGTTGTTTCAATGCAAATGAAGTTAGATAAGCATTTTTGAAATAATTTTTCACATCCGAGTAATGCATTAAACCGTCTCATGTATAGCCAATCCACGCACGCATATCAAAAACACGTTGTAGTCCGATCATCACCGGGTGGTTTTTGGAAGGTGTAGATACTGGGTATCTACAGAGCCCCCACTTTGACTGAGGCTTGGACGGGTGAAAGTCAAAGTATGGCCTCCAGGTCAATAGAAGATTACAACCTGAAGACCATTGCGACGTCGAAGCGACTTAAAAGGGTTTGAGCCAAAGACCTGCCGTCGGGAAGGGCGTCATCGAGGCGACTCGGGGATTCGAGTCAAGGACCTGCCGTCGGGAACATTTTAAAGTCTGTCGACTTTCGATTCGGGTCGTTTAAAGTCCATTAGATTACGTATAAAGGCTCGCCAGCCTTAAGAAGGAGTCATACCTGAGGCATCTTCGGAATATGTCCTTGAATTATTTCTTGTTTGCGTGCAAAGGCTCGCCAGCCGTGTTTAAGGTGCGTTTTGAGGCTCACTAGCTATGTTGAAGGTATGTTCAGAGGCTTGCCAGCCATGTTGATGGTCAAATGATCGACTGTGGGGAAATAGCCTGAAACATCGGGCTTATTTTAAGATATTATTTGGTAATGACTTCCAACCAGGTTGACGTTGATAGGTTCGGCTAGGGAGTGACGAACTCCAACTCGCTGGGGGTCCTAGATGAACTCCGTGGGGATAAATCATCGATGCAAGGCTCTCTGGAAACCCATTTAGGGAGAACGCTGTGTCAGGATCATGAATGATGTTGCAAGGATCTTTGAAAGACCTGTGTGACTTCCATTTGAAAATCTGCACTCGCTGGGGAGTTAGAAACTTCTCAGGACTTGCCGGGGATATGAGTTGCTGCTTGTTGAGGGTAGCATATGCTATGTGATCGATGCGGTTAAAGCCTTTGGACTTGACGGGTCAGCGTATGTTGGGAAGAACCCAGTACTCTGTTGGAGTGCGTTTTTCTTCTCAAGATTATCTGCATGGTTAATGACCACAAAAATCCGCAGTCGCATAGACAAGCACGTTGAATGCAAGCACGTAATCACATAAGCATGTGAGCAATTAGCACATAAGCAACTAGCATGTAATATCTCACGCGAGGGGAGATAGAAATTTTGAAAGTTGTGAAGCTTAAAACTGAGTCTTGTTACTCGTAGATCCGTGATTTGATAGATTGGAGACACGTGACCATTGCGACGCTGACTCACATAGACGCATACTGACAGACTGACAAGCAGACGGTCGTGAACGTGATAAAAACTCAGTATCGACACGACACGGGGGTGACTCTGACAGACTTTGCACATGTGTCTCCAACTCCTAGCCAAGAATGGGTGACAACGCGTATCAAATCCCTGAGGTAGAAGGTCCGCTCGGCTGGGGAATACGAATTGATTATCTTCTCCAGACATTCTCGCCACCATTTGCTCGTTTGAGATCCCTTCTCGAGTTTTGATGATTCGGAGAGCGGAACCAAGACCTTGTCACCGTCGGAATCAAGCCTAGGCTAATGGCGGTTTTATTTTGGACTGTTGTTGAGACTCAAAAGATGTTTAAGGATAAGGACAGGTGGCGTCTTGAAAGAGAAGCCTCCAGAGTGAGAAGGTGGGAATTTGACAAAACAAGGAATGGGCGACGTCTTAAGGAAGAAGCCCCAGTAAAGAGGTATAAGATTAATTTTTGCAGCTGGGTGGGCTGCTTTTGAGGATTGATGTTGATGGTTGAGATTGAAATGGGTGTGCGGTTGTGTCCTTGTTGGGCGACTGCCTACGTATTTGCGTGTTTGCGAAATCAAACCAGATCGTAGTTCTGAGCTGGTTATTAAGAATTGAAAATTGGAAATGTTAGGAAAGGAGTATGCGATTGTGCCCTTGTAATAGGACTGCCTACGTATTCACGTGTTTGCGAAATCAAACCAGATCGTAGTTCTGCGCGTGTGTGGAATGGGTTGCAAATTGAAGGTGTGAAAATTGAATGTGTGTAGGTTGTGGTTGTGTCCTAGTAATAGGACTGCCTACGTATTCGCGTGTGTGCGAAATCAAACCACATCGTAGTTCTGAATGTGTGTTGATAATTGATTTTTAGTTGTATGGTTGTGTCCTTGAAGGACTGCCTACGTATTCACGTGAAATGAAATCAAACCAGATCGTAGTTCTGAATGTGTGTTGATAATTGATTTTGAGTTGTATGGTTGTGTCCTTGAAGGACTGCCTACGTATTCATGTGAAGTGAACTCAAACCAGATCGTAGTTCTGAATGTGTGCCTAAGCGAGTTGTTAGGACCTTAAAGTGTGAGGGTCACGACGGTAATACCGTTTGGTGACTCGAAAATTGATTTGAGAGGATTCCCCTCGATCATGAATCGAAGAGGTGTAATTTGTGAAGAATGTTCCTTATCATGTGAGCACACTAAAAAGTGGACCCTAAGGGTAGACTAGGTATATCCCGTTCTCGGTAGCAAAGCATTCGAGGACTCTGTATCTGGGTCAGGGTGAAAATGGCTTCGACCTCATGGAATGTGGAGCTTGGTAATGATATGTTTTTTTGACAGATAAAAATCTGGAGTTGAGGGTCACGACGGTAAATGCCGTTTGGTGACTCGAAGGTTGATGGGAGAGAAATCCCTCTTGATCTGAATCGAAGAGGCATAGTTTGTAAAAATGTTTCTTGTTACGCGAGCACGCTAAAAAGTGGACTCTAAGAAAGCAATGTTTTTTGAAGACTCCGTATTTGGGTCAGGGTGAAAATGGCTTTGACATTATGGAATGTGGAGCCTGGTAATAATAGGTTTGTTTGACAGATAAAAATCTTGAGTTGAGGGTCATGATGGTGAATTCCGTTTGGTGACTCGAAAGTTGATTGGAGAGAAATACCTCTTGATCATGAATTGAAGAGGCGTAGTTTGTGAAAATGTTTCTTGTTAAGTGAGCACACTAAAAAGTGGACTCTAAGAAAGCAATGTTTTTTGAAGACTCCGTATTTGGGTCAGGGTGAAAGTGACTTCGGCATTATGGAATGTGAAGCCTAGTAATAAGAGCTTTGTTTTACAGATAAAAATCTGGAGCTTGTATTTGTGGTGATTAGGCCGTTGGGTTACGGCTTGTAAAGTGGTGCGGAATGGGGTCTCAGGCTTGATGTGGCCTGAGCACGAAATGGTTGGTAAATAATTTGGGATAAGAATCCCATGTCTGGACTTTAAAGGTTAAGGTGTGATATTACGAGCTTGAGGGGAATCCTCAGAAGACTAGATAGGTCTCCCTGTAGCAGTCTCTAGAAGGACTTAGGGGTGAAGCAGTGTTGACTATGATCTTGAGGGGAATCCCCAGGATCCTAGATAGGCTTTGGTGTTTGGTGTTTTGGACCTGTTGGTCCGGAATTCGGTGTGTTGGACTCGTTGGTCCTCGGCTTTAGACTTGTTGGTCCTGGACTTGGTGTTTTGGACTTGTTGGTCCGAGGTTTGAAAAGTGATGGTTCTTAATTCTGTCATTTGAAATTGTGGGAAAATAACGAATTTGAATTTCGCTATTTCGTTTTTTTGTTTGAAAAGGACAGTTTTTAACTCCGTCGTTTGGAATTGTGAGAAGATAACGAATTTTGAATTCCGTTATTTCATTTTTTGAAAAGTGACGATTTTTTAATTCCGTCGTTTGGAATTGTGAAAAAATAACGAATTTGAATTTCGCTATTTCATTTTTGTTTGAAAAGGACGGTTTTTATTCCGTTGTGTGAAATTTGTGGAAATAGCGAATTTTGAATTTCACTATTTTGTGTTTTGATTTTTCTTTAGCCTTGGCTTTCGCTGTGGCTTTGGTTTTCGCCTTTGTTTTGGCTTGGATGCATTGGTTCTTTGCCGTCCGTCATTCGGGGAAGGTAAAGGTGCAGACGGGGATTTACCCGTTGGTGAGAGGTTGATACTTGGTGATGGGATATTTTTGTGGGGAATGGGCTTGCCTTCCGTCATTGATCATGAACAAGGAGATGTTCTGGTTTGTTATCTAGGTTCCTCGTAGAATCCCTTTGATAAGAGCTCGTTCAAAATTGGGTGCTAATTAAAGGTTTCTATTGCCAGAATAGGTAAATAAAATGGACACGGAGTTTCGAGTCCTTTGGTTGCTCGGAGCGGAACTCGAGTGTACTCACATTGAATCAGAACATCTTGTTTGTTTTAAATCAATTCTCAAATCAATTCTCGTTGTCAACAGGAAATGGTAAAAGGGAGAATATATGATAGTTGGAAATTGTGCTTTTATTTAGATAAATAAGATGTTAGCACAGACTCGATGAATACATGTGACTCATGGGGACAGCCCCCAGTTTATCACTTAGGAATAAAAGGATAGACACTAGAATAGATATGAGAAAGCCTAAGACTCGGACTCGGACTCAATCGTCGTAGATACGGAATCCTAATCATCACTTTCCTCCTCGAAGGTCTCCTTTACAGCATCCAGCGGCTTGAATGTCTGGTCTTGAGCATTGACCCACTTGAGCACTTCACTCTCGTTGTTTGGGATGATAGGAGGACAATAGTCCATGAGGTTTTCATCTCCTTGCAGAAAGAGATGTTTATTAGGGTTATCTTCATCACTTTGTTGGCCTAGGGATGAAGCTATCAGTTGATGGTTGTCGATCATCTCTTGAATAACATGTTTCAGTTTGAAGCATGTTTCAGTGTCATGACCTTTTCCTTGATGATATTGGCAATAGGCACTGCCGTCCCAGAAAGGGGTTTTCCTGCATTCAAGCGGGTCCGGAGTGGGCCCGATTGGTTGTAGCTTCCCTTCAGTCACAAGCTTTTAAAGAGTTGCGGCATAGGTTGTGTTGAGGTTGGTGAATGTCCTTTGAGAACGTTCAACCTTACTGTTCGACTTGAGACATCAGAGAGGATTTTCTTGACTGAGAGCTGTGACTATGATTTTGCCAGCTTCAATCATATCTTGAATGACTTTCTTGAGTTTGAAGCAGGCCTCGGTGCCATGGCCCTTGCCTTGATGGTATTCACAATAAGCATTGTCTTTCCAGAAACGGGTTCTTTTGTGTTCAGGTTTGTCCGGGGTCGGACCAATGGGTTGGAGCATTCCTTCTGAAGCAAGTATCCCCAGAGCGGTGCCGTATGTTATTCCCAGATCTGTGAAAACCCTTTGATGTCATCACAATGGCTATAAAAACGGTTAAATTTGTTTTCAAGGGATTTAAAATTGGGTTGAAAATTTAAAAACGGTTAAATTTGTTTTCAAAAATTGAGTTTTGATTTGAAATCTGAAAACGGTTAAATTTTTTTCAAAGATTTGATTTTGAATTGAAATTTGAAAACGGTTAATTTTTTTTTTCAAATGATTGATTTTGAATTTGAAATTTGAAAACGGTTAAATTCGTTTTCAAAGATTTGATTTTGAATTTGAAATTTGAAAACGGTTAAATTTGTTTTCAAAGATTTGATTTTGAATTTGAAATTTGAAAACGGTTAGATTTTTTTTCAAAGATTTAAAATTGGATTTGAAATTTAAAAACGGTTAAGTTTGTTTTTAAAGATTTGATTTTGAATTTGAAATTTGAAAACGGTTAAAGTTGTTTTCAAATGATTGATTTTGAATTTGAATTTGAAAACGGTTAAATTTGTTTTCAAATGATTTGAAATTGGAAATTGTGAGGATTGAATTCGTCCTTACGACGGGTTAGAAAACCGTTTTAACCTTTGAAAGACAGTATGCAAATCGAAAATTGTGAGGATTGAAATCGTCATTACGACGGCTTAGAAAAGCCAAACTTGATTTCGAAAACGAGATTTGAGATTTGGAAAGTTGCATGGGTTGAAATTGTCATTATGACGGTTTGAAAAACGTTTTTGTTTGAAATTGATTTCGAATTTCGAAAATTCGAGGGTAGAATTCGTCATTACGACAGCGTAAAAGGGCGCTTTGAGAATGCAACGGTCGGCGAGGGACCGAGGTTTGAAACGACCATTATGATGGCGTAAGAGGGTATTTTGAAATGGTTTGTGAAAACCAGGGTTTGAAATCGTCATTATAACGGCATGAAAAGGTGTATTGAAACTGGTTATAAAAAACCGGGTTTTGAAATGGCTATTATAACGGCATAAAGAGTTGTGCAACGGTCGGCAAAAGGCCGAGGTTTGAAACGGTTGTTAAAATCCGGTTTCGAAAATCGTCATTACGACGGCCTAAAAAGGTGTGCAACGGTCGGTGAAAGACCGAGGTTTGAAACGCCTATTATAACGGCGCGAAATGAGTTTTTGAAACGGTTGTAGAAAACCGTGTTTTGAAAATCGTCATTACGACGGCCAAAAAAGGCGTGAAACGGTCGGCGAAAGACCGAGATTTGAAATGGCCATTATAACGGCGCAAAAGGGTGTTTTGAAAGTTTTAAATGACACGGAAGGACTTATGATCACATAACACATAAGCACTCATAGTTCATTATATTATGCATAATGCTGACACGGGTTTTGGCTTAAAAGGGTGGGTTACACACCAAGCAATCAAACCCCGATTTTCGAGAGGGATACCAATCCAAACAAAATGTGTAAGGAGGGTGCCCTAGCCTCGTGCTCGAAGGTGATGAAAGCTCTTTGACGAAACAGAAATGTGTAACGTCAACGACATGCTTGACTCAATCGGGATTCGAAACGCGGGGATGAGAAAACTCACGCCGGCGGGACGAGCCAATTGGTCGATAAAGGTTAGGTTGTGGGCCCGGACAAGGAACTTGACTTATGGCCGTAATATCAATTAATGCACTTTAACCACGACCTCATTCGAGTTTCACCTCTAAGGGTTACAAAGATACAAGTGTCCTAGTTTTCCCCAGCGGAGTCGGCAATCTGTGGACATGGGCCACAAGCCGATTTGCGGACATAATGCCACCTACTGGTCCGTGGTCACGGGCCACCTGCACACCAATCCAAATTGTGGACATGCAGCGGTCTTTTGAACGCCAAGCTCGGTGACGTAAAAATGATTTCGACCGGATCGCTTTAGATCGGCCGGTTTCGTCTCGGCAAGGGTCTCGAAACGATACAAGAGATGTTCGGAGTCGCCACTAAGCATTTATGGGATGCTTGGAACCCGTTCGAATCCACTTTATACCTCGGTCAAACGAAGCACAAAGCAGGGTTTGACATAGGTACTAAAGATAAGGAATCGTCCCTCTTTAGCATCCTATCTCTAGAAAGACTCTCGTACGCCCTGGATAAGGCCATCCACTATCCAAAGGTTCTGATTAAGGGGTGAGGGTACGTATTGGGAAGCCCTTTAATCGGACACCTAATCCCGCCCGCGTTAGCGGCCTCTACTGATCGATCGTGGTTGTTTAAGTGCAAAAGTTGATAAAACGGTTTAAATGCATGAATGCGCATCCAAAAGTCTTAACCTAACATGTGAATATTTCCTAAGTCGGTTTGTTTATCCAAATATCAATAAAATGATGTCGAGTTGGATTTAGATTGATTTGCATGCGAAAACGGAAATTAAACATCCATTTACCAAATTCGGGTTATGATGTTTAACACGATCCATTTATTTGGAAAAGAAGTGTGTTTAAATGATAAAGTATAAAAACATAAACTTGTCAATCTGATCCGTCACGTATTCGGATTAATCGTAATCGGGATCGTCCTAGACAAATGCTAAAACAAAACAGAACAGTGCCAGGCAGCCCCATTGGGGCGCGAGCCTATTGGCGAGGGAAAGGGCTCTGCCCAGGTTTTAAAATATAAAAACAGACGGCCACTTGGGACGCGAGCCATACGACGACCCAAGGGGCGTCTCCTGGTTGTTAAAAAGGTTGTTTAAAACCGTTTTTTGTGATTAATGATTTGCAAGTATGATTTTGCATGATTCGGAATAATTATTATTATGTTAGTAATATTCGTTGTCGGATTTGCATGTTTTAAAAGCATAGTAAAATGTGTAAAAGGAAAATGTTTGATTTGAACTAATCATGTTAAGTTCAATTATTTGTAATTTAGTCAAGTTTGTCATCGTACTCGGATTAAACCGACATGGTATAAAGAACTAAGGATGATTATGAATTATGACTAATATGTTTGCAAGTGTAAATAAATGAGAAAAATGGTAAATAAAAGAAAAGGGTGTTAAAATACCCATTAAAATATAATTAACCAATAATATCATCGGGTCATGGAATAAACCGTCATGGTATAATTTAACCAAGGATGATTTTGGTAATGGTCAAAATATTTGTCATAAAAATGAATTAAAATGGTAAAAACCGTATAAGGAAAGAAGTAAAAATAAAAGAAAGTGTTGAAGGAAAGACAAACTCAAACACATTTGAGTCTGACCTGGACAACCACAAGAGGCGCGAGCCTCCCTGCTTAGCAAGGAGCTTCTGTCTCAGGCCAAAACTCGGTTTTGGCTCGTCTAACCTATATTTGAATCGTGTTATGAATTATTCATGCTCATAAACTCATAAAAACAGTAGAGACATGAAATAAGTGAGATATTTACACCCTCATACTTACGTGTATTGATGTTTGCAAGGTAGACGACTTTAGAGACGGTTTTCTCGTAGCGACTACTCACGATCAAAGACGTTTAAAAGAGTGCCTTAAAAAAGGATTTTGTTTTGAAAATGAGTTGAAAAACATGTTGATTAATGTTGAGTTGGTCGAATGGGTTGGTCGAATGCACGGCGACGGTACCAAACAATGTGTAAGGCTTGTGTTTACGATCGGTAGGTCGTAAACACGTGTCGATTTTGTGACTTAGGAAGTCGGGTCTAGAAGTTTAAGGGAGAAGGAGGGGGCGAACTCTCACGTGAGTATTGTGGTGTGTGATGGTGGGTATTTATAGAGAAATGTGGTGTGGTAGGTCGGTTGAGTTTGCTTAGGGCTAAGCAGACACCCCAAAGAGGCGCGAGCCACCTTGTGATTGAAAGGGGTGTACTGTCCCTTTCAATTTGGATGTGGCCTTTGCTCTATCTATTATTTGGTTGGTTTGATTTGTGGTAATAAAATAGGATGTAGTGTAACAATATGGGCACCTAATAAGATGATTTTGGGTGTTACTTGAGGCATGTGTTTTGTGTGCTCGACTCGGGTTTGACCCGTGTGAGTCGGGATTTGAATTTGGAGTCGGTTTTTAGCCCGGTGTCGGTTTTGACTCTAATTAGAGTCATTTTAGTGGAAATGACATTATAAAGACATTAATAGCATTGTTTTTTACATTCGAGATTCGGGTTGACTCGAGTTGCGGGTTTCTGAGTCGGTTTTGGGCCCGAAGACGGTTTTAACTCTAAATAGTGTTGTTTCAATGCAAATGAAGTTAGAAAACTATTTTTAAAATCATTTTTCACATACGAGTAATGCATTAAACTGTCTCATGTATAGCCAATCCACGCACGCATATCAAAAACACGTTGTAGTCCGATCATCATCGGGTTGTTTTTTGAAGGTGCAGATACTGGGTATCTACACCCCGTCCTTTGAGTTCTACGCCGACTTAATTGCTTTACTAAGTTGGATATAAATGTGTTTGATAGTGGACAACGACCCGCTTTATCAAAATGACGCCACTGCCGGAGACGGTGTTGTGTATTTGAATCGTTCTTTTGTCTAGGTTTAGTTGTGCTTTTTTTTTGAGGGATCTTGATTCCTTGATAATTTAATTCTTATTTTTGACTTAATCCATATGATCAACATGTTTACATTCACTTTATACCAATTTGAAAATGAGTCATTTGATAAATATATTCCAAGATTTGAAGGTTACATGACTTATGCTTGGCATCATGGTTTCGCTCTTTCAAATTGGGAGGCATGTTGTGTTATTTATGATGGCATGAACCTTAAAACCTGCAACTTAGCATTTCATTTTAGTGGTAGTAGGATTTGTGAGATGAGTTGTGAGGAGTTTTGGGAGTTCGTTGAGTTCATGGCCACCAAATGTTTGATGGAAGTCATTCATAACATATTTGAGAGTGCAAATGAGGCTATCTTGGACACAATAAAAACCACATTTCAAAAGTTCATTGAGGAGAACTACGATGAAAATGAGATTTGTGAGGATGAGTTGCCTACCTATGACATTGAACCCTCCTATTATGTGAGAAACTTTGCCCCTCTTTGGGAAGATAGAGTTATAGATGAGGATAGTGATGATGATGAGGAGTACATTTTTATTTTGAAACCAATACATTGACTCCATTACCTAGCCTCAACCCTCTTATGTGACAATGAACCCACCTTCCATGGAATTTGATGTAAATGGGGAAATGGAGAGTGAGATGGATGTGAGCTTGAGTGAAGACCCACCCTTTGAGGATGACCCATTGGAGGGAGACACATGTATTGAATGTGGTGAGCCTTGTATTGATAATCCCTTCGATAGTGGTCCTCATTGGGATGAGAAAGTTGATGAGCTTTGGAAAACCCAAATAGATGTCATTGAAGTCACCATAGATGAAAGTGAAAGTACTTGCCTTGAATGTGGTGATTTTGACTATTTGGAGGACGAGTTGGATGAGATGTTGAACAATCCTCCGTCTTATGTCTCTTCCATCCATCATGTTTTCTATAATTATTATCATGGTATTCTTGACATACTTGTTTGGTCTATTACTTGGGCATCATTCATTTTCATATCCTTGTGGTGCTATCTATGTTTATTTGTGCCCTACTCCCAAGAATTTGACCAACTCTTGCGAGCTTAATTTGAGTGTCATTGATATTTTTATATGAATTCGTTAGTTGACAATTCTTGGTTTGGTGGAGTCCCCCAATAACCATCAATTTTATACATATACATTTTTCTTGCATTCATTTAGTTACCTCATGATTAAACCTCAGCCTTTGATACTTTGGATGGTGTTTTGAGCGGTTTGGGGAGGTTTAACCATGAGTGACATCTTGCATTTGTATTATATTCCATATCACACTTGCATTGTATAATTCATATAGCATAACTTGCACTATAATATATGTCATATAGCTCATGTAGTTAGTTGTATTTAGTTCATGCATGGTAACTCATGACCAAACCTCATTTCTCCAAAACTAGAAATATTGTTTAAATCAATTTGGGGAGGTTTGATCATAAGTTACCTAAGCTAATTTAAATTAGCTTTCAACTTAATAGAAAA